>NC_087173.1:10940485-10977985 GCF_035594125.1 Scylla paramamosain
TCTCTCTCTCTCTCTCTCTCTCTCTCTCTCTCACACACACACACTCACACACACACACATCTCAATCCCATCCTCCTGTTTCCTCCTCTTCCTTCTCGTCCTCTTCCACCACCACCACTACCACCACCACCACCACCACCACCACCACCACCACCACCACCACCAGTACCTAGCTCCCTCCAGCCAAAAATCATAATAATAATATAAAAACACGTCTCTTTAAAATACTCAGTGCCTAACCTTTTCCCCTGAAGCAAAGTTAGGCACGATAATTGACAGTCCTTTCCTTCCTTACCATTTCTACGCAGCGTTATAATATTCTAGTAAACCCCCACCGCACCCCCCCCTCTCTCTCTCTCTCTCTCTCTCTCTCTCTCTCTCTCTCTCTCTCTCTCTCTCACATCTCGGCTGAAAGCAATTTCTTTTTTTCTTTGTGTTGTTCATTCGCTTCATTCATCTCATCTCAAAGTTAAATGTTCTTGGTACAGGCAGTGATACATGTGCTCTCTCTCTCTCTCTCTCTCTCTCTCTCTCTCTCTCTCTCTCTCTCTCTCTCTCTCTCTCTCTCTCTTGCACATGCACTTCCTTTCTGTTACCATTTCTCGCTTTTTTCTTAATAATAATAATAATAATAATAATGATGATGATGATGATGATGATGATGATGATGATGATGATGATAACAACAACAAGAACAACAACAACAACAACAACAACAACAACAACAACAACAATAATAATAATAATAATAATAATAATAATAATAATAATAATGATGAATGACGGAGAGAGAGAGAGAGAGAGAGAATAAAATACCACAGAGAATGAAAAGATGGTACAGCCCTCTCTCTCTCTCTCTCTCTCTCTCTCTCTCTCTCTCTCTCTCTCTCTCTCTCTCTCTCTCATAAAAGACCACCTCTTAATTATTCTCATCACAGAAGCTTGGATATACGAGAGAGAGAGAGAGAGAGAGAGAGAGAGAGAGAGAGAGAGAGAGAGAGAGAGAGAGAGAGAGAGAGAGAGAGAGAGAGAGACGAAATCATTTACCTAATACGAGAGAAAGAAAACGAGACGAAAAAAAAAATTAAATAGAAAACGGGAGGCAGTGTGGAATGGCGCAGTAGTGTTTTCGTGTTTAAATTTAAAATCCTGGTCATGAATTAAATCCCCGCACCGCTGCTACTATTTCTCACACTTAACGTCTCAATATTTCCTTGCATAAGAGACAGACGTTGCTATTTCCATTCGTTTCCCTCCTCTTCCTCTTGTTTCCTCCTCTTCCTCTACACCCCTTGAAGAAATAGTTTAGTTTGGGGTTCCATTGCACTTATCGTCTTTATATTTCCTTGCTTGAGAGACGAAGAGAGTCTATTTTTATTTTTTTTCCTCTTCCTCCTCTTTTTCCTCTTCCTCCTTCCCTTCTTCCTCCTCTTCGTCTTCCTCCACATAAATCAAAAATAGTGTAGTTTTGGAGTTCTATTGCTCTTATCGCCTCATTATTTCCTTACAAGAGAGATGAAGCGAGCCTGTTTCCATTCGTCTTCCTCCTCTTCCTCTTCCTCTTCCTCCTCTTCTTCCTCTACACTCCTTCAAGAAATAGTTTAGTTTGGGGTTCCATTGCACTTAACGCCTCAATATTTCCTTGCATGAGAGACGAAGAGAGGTTGTTTTCATTCATCTTCCTCCTCTTCCTGTTTCCTCCTCTTCTTCCACTACACTCCTTCAAGAAATAGTTTAGTTTGGGGTTCCATTGCACTTAACGCCTCAATATATATTTCCTTGCATGAGGGACGAAGCACACCTATTTCAATTTTTCTTCTTCCTCTTCTTCGTTTTCCTGCACATACCCCAAATAAAATAGTTTAGTTTGTGGGTTACACTGTATGGCCTGAATATTTCTTTGCATGAGAGACGGCCATAGTTCATTTCCATTCCTCTTCCCCCCTCCTCTTCCTCTTCCTCTTCCCCTTCCTTCTTCCCTTCCTCTTCCTCCTCTTTTTGCTCCTCCTCTATACTCCACCAAAAAATATATATACTGTAGTGTTCCATTGTGCGCTCTCTGTTCGTGTTTTGTTTTCTGTCTAGCTCGCGCTCTCTTTCCTCCCCGACCGATTACTTCCTCTTCCTTTTCTATCTCCTCCTCCTCCTCCTCCTCCTCCTCCTCCTCCTCCTCCTCCTCTTGCTTCTGCTTCTCTTCTCTCCCACAGACTTAAGAAAACATTGTTCGAGTTTCGTGTGCAATCAAAGGTATGAATTTAATGAAGGTGAGGCGTGAAATCGACTGAAATAGGAGGGAATGAATTGAAATAAAGTGAAGTCTGCTGAAGTTGACTGAAACTGACTGAAATAGCGGTAATAAAGTGAAATAAACTTAAAAATAGTGAAATAGGCTTGAAAAAAAAAAGAAAAAAAAACTCTGAGATAGGCGGAAATAAACTCAAACTGAAATATGCTGAAATACACTGAAGAACAATGAAATGCAGGTCAAAATACAGTGACAGAAACTACGAGTCTTCTCCGTTTTCTATACTTCCTTACTTTCTTTTATAGTCGTCTGAATGTCAACAGAATATGATCGTAGCAGTTAAAAAGGATTAATAATATGTAACCTCCGTGTGTGTGTGTGTGTGTGTGTGTGTGTGTGTGTGTGTGTGTGTGTGTGTGTGTGTGTGTGTGTGTGTGTGTGTGTGTGTGTGTGTGTGTGTGTGTGTGTGTGTGTGTGTGTGTGTGTGTGACAGGATACATCGACGAATATTCTTAATTAAATTCATCTCAAACTCGAATAATCTTAACGACTTTGATCACAATCTGTTAGAGAGAGAGAGAGAGAGAGAGAGAGAGAGAGAGAGAGAGAGAGAGAGAGAGAGAGAGAGAGAGAGAGAGAGAGAGAGAGCAACAGAATGAGCGCGTGTAAAACTTTAGCAATCAGGAATCTATGAAACTTACAAAGAGACCTCCTAATTGATACATTGACAAAAACCTGTTTCTCGTGAATTAAATGTGAGACGAGTGATTTTGAAAGACCATGCGCACGTACATCGCAGTCTGACAGTCATACAGGCCACGGAATGTAAATGTAGGAGAGATTAGAAATAAAATATCTGAATAACAAATGACAAAAACTATTGCTCTGTTCATTAAATCTTAAACGCGAATGATTTTTAAACAGCATCCATCACAGTCTGTCAGGTCTAAATGTAATAAAGCTTAATAGTAACATACATCCCTGAATAACGAGTGACGGAAACTATTGGCTTTTAATTAAATCTGAAACATGAATGATTTTTAAACAACATACGTGCAGTGCATCACAGTGTGTCACAGAATCACTCATGCCACGGAATGGAAATGTAATACAGACGAAGAATAATATATCTGTATAACGAATGGCAAAAAACCATTCCCCGTTAATTAAATCTGAAGCACGTATGATTTTAAAGTCTGTCATTCGTACTATGGAAGCCAAATATAATACAATTTAACAATAACATATTTTTGAATAACGAGTGATGATCATTTTTCCCTGTTAATAAAATTTAACAATAGCATATATTTCTAAATAACGAGCGACAATAATTTTTCCGTTAATTAAATCTATCCGAAACACGAATAATTTTGAAATGACATCCATCACAGTCTGTCAGAGAGAAACTTTCACGTGACAGAGGTTAAATATAATACAATTTAATAATAATATATCTGTTTTTCTTATAATTTTGAATATTTGAATTTTGACTTCTCTTCGGAGGCACTTCAGTGGGCCTTTTCTTTATTTCCTTCAATAGTGTATAGTCATTAAAATATTCCTTTTTCTGGGAACGTTAAAGAGTTGCTAACATTCCTGCCTTGTCTGGAGCCTTTCTTGGAAAAATAAATAGATATAAGAGAATAAAAATAACTAATGTGAAATAAAAAAAACACTAACAGAATTTTCTCCTCTGTTCTTCTCTATTCGGGGCCGCTGTTTTCAAATGACATTTTCAACGTGTTTATTGTGCCATAAAAAAAAAAAAAAAGCAAATGTGAAGTCTAAAATACATTAATACATGTTCTCAGCTTGAATCATTATCGGGGCCGCTGTTTTAATTAACTTTTTTCATGTTTTCTTGTTCCATATAAATATAAATACAATAATAAAAAATAAACCCATCTCAGTTTAAATCTCTATTCTAGGGTCGCTGTTTTTGGTTAACTTTTTCTTGTTTCTTGTGCCATAAAAAATAAATACAATAAAAAATAGCACACCTTCTTAGCTTAAATTCCTATTGTAGGGTCACTGTTTTCAATGAACCTTTTCCATGTGTTTCTTGCGCCATTCTTTACGCCACCAGCCTGACAGGAAGCACACCAACACACAGCAACACAATTCTACGCACTGCAAAATATCAATGTACAGATGACTCGCGGTTTACACGACTTAAAATATACTGAATTTAACTGAATTTCCACGAATCAACAGGTCACATCCCCTAACTCAATTTTTCCCATTATTATTATTTTTTTTTTTTTTTTGTGCGATTTATGTTGATACGATGCCTGGAAGTCCCTATATATCATCGGAACCGAAAAGCACCTATATTCTCAAGTATTCTAACATATATTACAGTCCGGCGAGGCAGGAGCCGCTGCTGCAGAACACACAAGCACCACAGTTTCCTATTGTGACTCAGCGTGGCGGAGAGAAGATTAGTAGTGTAGAACATCAAAGCATTCTAAAACATTCTAACAAAACATTCTAAAACATTCTAACACTCATCACAGTCCGGCAGGAGAGGAACGCCCGTGCCTCAGAATAAACAAGCATTGTAGCCTCTCATTGTAGCGCAGCGTGGCGGAGGAAAGATTACTGGTGTAGGTTTTCAAGGTATTCTAGAACATTCCAGCACTCATCACACTCCGTCAAGCCACACAGCAGCAGATGGAAGCGACATTTTAGTATAAGAATTACGACGTGCTATAGTTAATTTACAAAACTTAAAATGAGTGTTATGGATGTCATTCAGTGAGGGCGTCCTGGTGTGATGTGCAGAACAATTGTCTGGGATATTTAGGATTTAATTTCCTCACTGTTTATATGTTTTGTGTTTCCAATTTCTAGAAGTGTATTTTTAAAACATTTCAGAGTTCAACACTTAACACTCGTCTGTGAAAAGCGCCTCAAGGTTCCTGTCACGCTCATATAAAACAGAACATGAAAATCGTAGCACGGCAGACAGCAACAAAAGCAAGTGACATTTTCAGAATAAGAATCGTCACTTACTATCAATTATAACGACAGAAACGCCTCCAAGTTCCTACAGTCATAAGCTAAACTCGTACAAGGATAACATGTAACAGAAGTGGCATTTTAGTATAAGAGATATGATTTGCCAACAGTTGAGACACTTCATATTTTCTATAATATTCCAACAACAATACACTAAATTTATACAAAGACAGAGAACATCAGAAGGGAGTGACATTTTCAGTATAAGAATAAACAAAACGCTTCCAAACTCAAATAACATTCTAATAATGATAAGTTAATATGGCAGCAACGCAAACAACAGCAGACAGAAGTGACATTTTCCGTTTGAAGAATACACGCAGATGGGAGTTTTTCAGGAAGCCTTGCGCCGCGCCTCGGGGACTGGGAAGCGGAAGCAGACGGGAGGCGGCACACTGTATCTGCTCCGGGTAAAGGTGACAGACTCGCCTGAGGCCCTTTGGCTGCACGGCCCTAATGAACAACCCCCGTCACTTCACCTCGCTCACTGCACTTCATAAACCCGCAAATACTGATGCCAGTAAGGCTGAACACGGCAGAATATGCTTGTAACGCTTTATCCTCATCCACTAATCCAACCCAAACTAACCCAACTCAAACGCTTGATCATGTCCTAACCCAACCCTGACCCACCAACCTAACCTAAACCTGACCTACTAATCTAACCCAGCCCTAACACACCAACCTAACCCAACTAACCTAACAATCTAATACAACTAACCTACCAGCCTAACTCAACCCCCAACCTAACCTAACCTAACCCACCTACCTAACCGAACCTTAACCCATCCACCTCATCCAACCCTAACCTAAAATAACCGGACTGACGCATGTGAGGTTTCAGAACAATTTATAATGTAACTTCAGTGTTGTTGTTGTTTTTTATTATTTTTCTGGGCCTGGCAACTTCAGTGGGCCTTTTTTTTTTCTTTCTTTTTTTTCCAGCGTTCAGAACCCCTCGTACTTAAAGATGAATAAAGAAAAAGATAAAAAGTCCTAGAGTCCAACTGTATTCTTTCTCTTCATAATAACTAAAACTTCAACATTTTTTTTTCTTCTGTTTTCTTTACTTAGCCAGATCCTGTCTTACTTAAAAAAAAAATATAGAATCAAGAAGAAGAAAAAAAAAAAGGATTCTCTCTCTTCAAAACAGTAACTTAGCCAAAAACTTTTACATCTTCATAATACCTAATCTTTGTGTCTACGTCTGTTACAAGTGTGTGTGTGTGTGTGTGTGTGTGTGTGTGTGTGTGTGTGTGTGTGTGTGTGTGTGTGTGTGTGTGTGTGTGTGTGTGTGTGTGTGTGTGTGTGAACCAGTACCTACATTGTTAAAATATCAAAGTCTACCTTACGCAAATCCAATCAAATCAAATCTTCATATCACACCAAAGGCTCGTATCATTGAACGCTCTGCTCTCTCATTACTACTTTCAGAGGCCACAGATATGACTGGCCAGCTTTTCATGGGTTGTTTTCCTACTTCACTGTGTACAATTCTTGCTAAACTATCTCTAGAATTATGAAGACGCCTTTGAAAATCTGAATAACTTCCACTATAGAATGCATGTTAAATTATCACTTTAATTATGAAAGGGCACTTGAAAATCTCTAACTTGTTAAACTATCACCAACATTATGAAAACAACCTTGAAAATCCCCAACAACTTTCAGTGCAGTTAAAAGTAGATGAAATTGGACTTTGAAACATTTAATAACACGAAATTTAACGTTAACACAGCCTCGAACAGAATTACGAGAGAAAAGAAAAAAAAAAAGAAAAGAAAAAACAAATCTTCACTTAATTTCATCAATATTCGTCTCCCGCTACAGAAAAAAAAAAAAAAAAGTGCGGTTTATAAAAATAATATTTCACCTGCTAATTTCCAGACTGGGACTATTTACTTCTGTGCAAGAATATGATACTTTTTAATCATGATCTACACAATGAAGGGATTACCAATTAAATCAATGGACGGAATTAATTTGAACTTAGCCTAATCTAACCTAGCCTAACCCTAATGTTATTTTAATATTATTCCAAACAAAATAAAATGAAATGAAACTTTTCAATGGAATATCAAGAAACACGACACTTTAGTAACTCCACCGCTTTCCAGATGACTTCAGTAAACTTGAACAGACGTTAGTAACTTCAACAAACCTCAATAACTTCAACACCACTAATTTCAACAGACTTTCCAGATAACTTCAGTAACTTCAATAAATCTTACCAACTTCAACAGACTCTTCAGATAACTTCAGTAGCATCAACAAACCTCAATAACTTCAACAGATCTTACCATAAACTTCAACAAACTCTCCAGATAACTCCAGTAACTTCAATAAATCTCACTAGCCTCTTTCAACACATTTCACTAACTTCAACAGACTCTCTAGATAACTTTAGGGAACTTCAGTACTCACTCTGGCTGGCGAGGACAAAGGAACACAAGAAAACACACAACTGTAGAACACATACTCTACAAACACACGTGACTTCTGAGAGAGCTTGGGAGAAGCGCCGTGAGATGGCACACCTGAAGCAGAGACTACGGGCATATATATATATATATATATATATATATATATATATATATATATATATATATATATATATATATATATATATATATATATATATAATCTAGTTGGTTAGTTGATTAATTAGAACCGTATCATGAAACTCTCCTGCACCGCACCTCTACTACTTTCAAAAGCCTCCAGTTGAAGTTACATGGGTTTTTAAGCATTTTTTTTTTTATGGTTCTACGTAGTGAAAGGTTAACAAGCTTTCTGCATTATTAACAGCAGGAACGCTCTTGAAAACTCATCTAATCATCTCTGTGGCCTTTAAAAATGGTCGTGGTGAAAGAGCAATGCGTTTCAGAATACGACCTTTAGTTGCTTAGTTTGTTTGTTAGTCTGTTCGCTTTGGTGGGTAGGCTAGTTAATCAATCAGTTAGGTAGGTAGGTAGGTAGTTTAGTTGGCTGATTATTAGTTGGTTAGTTTGATTTATAAGTTAGTTACATATTTATCTATCTTTTTTTAACTATTTAGAGTTAGGTAGATAGTTGTTTATCTATCTGTCTATCTATTTTTGTGTTTTGTTATAAGGAAAGTCGATCCAAATTTCTATTCCTATTTTTTTTTCTTTTTTTTTTTTTTTGCCTATGGAAGTGAAGTTAAAGTAATTATTTCTGTGTCAACGATATTTACTCGAATTAATTTATCTGCCTATTAAAAGGGAGGATAAAACCATTATTTTTACGTCTATTACAGCTTTTCTTCCTGGCAATCTATCTGTTTATTTATATCTATATCTATTTTTTTATTTTCAGAAGTTGGGGGTTAAAACAATTGTTGCTTATACGTTTTCTTTAATAGCCACAAATTCTATCCTTTTGACTATTTATATATTTTTTTTTCAGGAGTCGGAGTTGAAATAATTATTCTACGTACGTTTTCTTTTTATTTATTTACTTATTTATTTTCTTTTTTTTTATCATTGCATATATTTTCAGAAGTTGGTGGTTAAAATCATTCCCCTTCGTACGTTTTCTCTAATGGCGAGCCTCCCTGCCTCTTTATTAATGAGTCCTCCTCGCCCGTGTCGTCTGCTGGTGTGTGTATTCTCAGCAGTGAATTAGCGAGGAGAGAGAATTAAGACAAATTATCGGAGAGATCCGCTGAAAAATGTAAAAAAGGAAGATTAAAAAACAGAAGAATAAGGAAAAACTGACCAAAAAAGGAAAATAAAAAAGAAAGGGAAAAGAGAGAATGAGAACAAAAGAAAAGATAAAAAACGTAAATTTTTGAGGCATATCCCTACCCAGCCTTCGTCAGATCAAACCTAACCCTACATCCACATCCACACACTTCAAATACAATCCACCTCCATCCACACACCATCCTCACCTTCAGATAAAACCAAACCTGATCTTGTCTCCTTCAAAAACTTTTCGAACTCTCACCACAACCTTCGTCAGATCAAACTTAGGTCCGTATCCTGAAACACTTCCGGCCGCAGCTCCACCACATTCAAAGGACTCTAGCTGAAGTTACACGAATTTTTAATGATGTTTCGTGATTCTAGTGACAAATTAACAAGACTTTTACAATGTTAACAGGACAAACACTCGTAACAACCTCGCTAATCATCTCTGTGGCCTTTGAATATAGTGGAGATGAGAGCAAAAAGTTTCTGAATATATAACTTTATCTTTTCCCCAAGCTCTCTTTTACTGCGACCCCACACAGACACGACCACGCCCCCCAGATGCTTCCCAAAGCCTCCCCCACCATCAACACCCTCCCTTCAAGTCACAGGGGAAAGTTTGTGACGTCGTAATGTCCGTCACGGTACCCGCCTGTACCGTCACGCCTCGCTGCACCTGTACCCTTGTATTTACCACTCTGCTGCTGCCACGCCCTGCTTCCTCTGAACTTCTGTTGATGTACTAGAGGCTGCTGGGCGGACTCACACACTCTCTCTCTCTCTCTCTCTCTCTCTCTCTCTCTCTCTCTCTCTCTCTCTCTCTCTGCTATTTCCCCTTCATCCTCTGCCTCTCCTCTTCCACGCTGTTTTCCTTATTCACTGTCCCTTCCTCTCCCCTCCCCTGCTGTTTTCTCTCTCCTTTTCCTATTTTCTTCCTGTCAAAATCCTGCTATCTGTTTCTCCTCTTTATCTTCCCCTTCTCTCTTCCTCTCCCTCTCACTTCCCCTTCCTTCTGTCCCTCACCATTACTACCATGCTGTTTTCCTGTCTCTTTTCCTCTGCCTCTCTTCGCTTCCCTACCACCGCCGCCGCTGCCGCCGCCGCCGTCATCCTGTTCGCTCCCTCCTGTCCCTGTTCTCCCTCTTGTTTCTCTCTTGTTCCTCGTGTTTTTTTTTTTTCCTATTCTTCATGCTGCGTCACAGTAACAAGCTGCGGCGCACACTGACACTGGGGGACCAATATTGCACGCTTAGTTCACGCTGATGTATCCCAAGTCACAGTGAGGTGATGTAAGGTCACGCTAACTGGATTGTCACGCTAGAACATTGTTACAGTCACACTAACACGTGCTGAGGTCACATTGACGCACCCTGAGTCACGCTGATACATCCTAAGCCACAGTCAGGTGATGTAAGGTCACGTTGATAATTGTCACGCAAGTATTTAACACACTAGAATATTCAAAGGTCATGTTTTCTTAAGACGAGGTCACACTAACACACTTAACGTCACGCTAATCTGTCACAGGTCAACGTGAGGTGCTGCAAGGTCATGGTTACTGGAATGTCACGCTAGTACATTAGGTTACGGTCACACTAACACGTACTGAGGTCACATTAGGATGAGGTCACACTAAAGCACTCTGATATCATTTACTCGCTCATTCAGTTTAACAATCACTCAGTCGAATCAATCAGTCAATCACTCTCAACTAATCACTTATTGAACCATCACTCACACACACACAAACACACACACACACACACACACACAAACACACACACTCACTCACTCAATCACTCAATCAATCAATCAGTTACCCAGTTAACCAACACCAACACAATTTACCAACACAAAAACAAACACAGTACCACACACACACACACACACACACACAGTCAAATCCAAACACAAAAATAAGCATCTCCTCACAAAAACACACCTAAACACAAAAAAATAAAAACATACACAGCATATATCCCTCAAAAACACATAGAACACACACAAACACACACACACACACACACACACACACACACACACACACACACACACAAACACACACAGACACGCACACACACACCCCAAAACCCACAAACCCACAAACCCACACACACGCAAACATCCCAAACACCACAAACCCACACAAACACCACAACACACACACAAACACACAAACAAACAAACAAACATACCCCAAACACAAACCCACAAAATACCAACACAAGAGAAACACAAACACAGTACGTTAAACAAACAAAACACAACACCACAAGGTACTCCAGCCATGGCCAAACAGCACACGAGGGGCGGCCCAAACACACAGGCTGACGCACACACGCCGCACACCGCTACAACACTCCCCTCATCACATGCTGGCGTGGCGGGGACAAACCATCACTGACAGTCGTTTGTTTCTTTATGATCGTATTTCTATTTTGTCCTGCGCATGTCCGTTTTGTTCCATTCTTCCGCCTCCGTTTTTATTTTTTTTGTCTGTTTTCTTTTTTTCTATCTAGCTATCGGTGTGTTTGTGTATATGTTTGTTTGTTTTCCCGTCTGTTTGTCTTTCTCTCTCCATCTCTCTGTCTATTTATCTGTCCATCTGTGTCTCTCCATCTATCTGTTTGTTTTGTCTTTCAGTTTGTTTACCTGTCTCTCTGTCTATCTTTCTATCCGTGTCTCTGTTTATCCGTTTGTGTGTCTGTCTAAATTCTTCCCTCCCAATTTTTTTTTTTTTCTCTCTGTCTATCAATACGTAATTCTCTATCTATTTGTCTATCTGCCTCTCTCTCTCTCTCTCTCTCTCTCTCTCTCTCTCTCTCTCTCTCTCTCTCTCTCTCTCTCTCTCTCTCTCTCTATAATTCCTCTATTTTTACTCATTCCTTGTATAACTCTCACTTCATATTACCTCCTTTATCATCTGTCTTATCTCTTCTCCTCTTTTGTACCTTCTTATCTTGTCTTCTATATAGTCTTGTTAATTTCTCTTCCTTCTTCGTCTCTCTCACGCATTCACATTCAAATCCCAACCCGCTTATTGCATGTTTTTTTTTTCTTTTAGTTTTTACGTTTTTATTCTTTTATATTTGAATTATGCGTTATTTATGTTAATTTTACCTTTAATTTTAGAACTACTATTATTTTTTTCATGTAATTTTGTGTTCCGGCGCCCTATGATCGCAGTGCTTCTGGCGACACGAGGGAATTTATTTATTTATTTTTTTTTTCACCCGGCTCACTTCATATATTCCCATTTTTTACTTTTTTTAATCTTCTACTGCAGTTACTCCTTCACTTTTATATCCGTTTTCTTTTTTCAATTTTCTTTTTATTTCGTTTTCTTTCTTTCTTTTTTTTTTTTTTGGGTAAATTGCTTCCCGTCTCTCGTTGGAGTTTTCCCTTCCCTTCCATTCCCATCCCTTCCGTTCCTTATTTCCTTTTTCTTCACCTTTCCCCATTTCCTTAATTTCCTCTTTCATCCTGTGATTACCATCTTTTTCCTCTATATATATATTTTTTTCTTAAAGTGTGTGTGTGTGTGTGTGTGTGTGTGTGTGTGTGTGTGTAAAAAAATATAAATTTCACACGTTTTCAGCTGCTACCACCACCACCACCATCATTACCACCACTACCAACATTACCGCGACCACCACCACCACCACCACCAGTACAACCACTACCAACATTACCGCGACCACCAACACCACCACCACCAGTACCACCACTACCATCACCACCAACATTACCGCCACCACCACCATCACCAGTACCACCACTACCACCATCACCACCACCACCACCATCACCACCACCAGTACAACCACCACCAGTACAACCACCACCACCACCACATACTACTACTATTGCGCGTCCGTCTCACTCAGTAATTTACGCAGTGCAGTAGAGTAGGGAGAGAGAGAGAGAGAGAGAGAGAGAGAGAGAGAGAGAGAGAGAGAGAGAGAGAGAGAGAGAGAGAGAGAGAGAGAGAGAGTGACGAATGTTTTGTGAGAGGGAGAAGAAAACACTTGTTGCTAGTATCTCCCTCAAGCGTTCTCCATGTTCTCTATTTTGCTTCGGGACGCCTCTCTTAATTGAAAACGGGGAGGAGGAGGAGGAGGAGGAGGAGGAGGAGGAGGAGGAGGAGGAGGAGGAGGAGGCAAGAAGATTAAAAAAGAAAAAAAAACAGGGAGAGAAAAAGAAACAGGATTTGAAACACAGAAGATTAATTTTCTTACTTTTTTCTCGCTTTCTTTTTACTCTCTCTCTCTCTCTCTCTCTCTCTCTCTCTCTCTCTCTCTCTCTCTCTCTCTCTCGTCAAATTTTGTACGACATATGAAACAAACACGAAAGAGAGAAAGAGAGAAAAGAAGAAGAAAAAAACGATGACAAATATAAATAGAAAGATGTTATAGAAATTTCGTTCACTTGTTCTCTCTCTCTCTCTCTCTCTCTCTCTCTCTCTCTCTCTCTCTCTCTCTCTCTCTCTCTCTCTCTCTCTCTCTCTCTCTCTCTGTGTTAATATTCCCAAGGGAGTAAAGACAAACCTATTTTCTCCCTCGCTTACTCCATCCATCTTCAGAGAGAGAGAGAGAGAGAGAGAGAGAGAGAGAGAGAGAGAGAGAGAGAGAGAGAGAGAGAGAGAGAGAGAATAGAAGACACTGGCATACGAGGGAAGAGGACAGAGGAGGAGGAGGAGGAGGAGGAGGAGGAGGAGGAGGAGGAGGAGGAGGAGGAGGAGGAGGAGGAGGAGGAGGAGGAGGAGGAGGAGTAGGAGGAGGAGGAGGAGGAGCCATCTAGTTAGGACACAGGAAGGAAAAATATCAGGTTGGAAGGGAAGGAAAAAAATTTGTTACATCACTAGACGGAAAAAAAAGGGAAAAAAGTGATGAACGGATGGAGAAGGAAAAGTGTGATGAGATTGAAGGAATAAAGGAAGGAAAGAAGGAAGGAAAGAAGGAGGGAAGGAAAGAAGGATGGGAAAAAATGTGTTTGGTAAGATAATGGGAAAAAGGGAAAAGGAAAAGTTAACATAAAAGAGGAGATAGTGAAGGGAAAGAAATAGTAGTAGTAGTAGTAGTAGTAGTAGTAGTAGTAGTAGTAGTAGTAGTAGTAGTAGTAGTAGTAATAGTAGTAACAATGATAATAACAGTAACAATGATAAAAATAACAGCAACTACTACTGCTACTACAACTACTACTACTACTACTACTACTACTACTACTACTACTACTACTACTACTATTACTACTATTACGGTATTAAATCATATAAAAGAAACAACAAAAATAACAACAGACACATTTCAACATTTTCTTCCTATGGTCAATTAATTAACTCATTTTTTATTTATTTATTTATTTTTTCGTCACATAAATTTTTGTCTTTTGTTTATTTTTTTCTGTTCTGTCTTGTTTTACTTTCCTTCCTTCCTTCATTCATTCCTTCATTCCTTCATTCATTTATTTATTTTTTCTAGCATCTTCCTTTTCTTTTCTTCTTTTTTTCGTCGTTCGTTCGTTCATTCATTCATTCAATCGTTTTTTCTTCTTTCTTAACATCTTTCCTTTCCTTCAAACCTTCCTTCAAACCTTCTTTTCTTCGTTCATTCATTTCTTTCACCTCTTCTTAATGTCCTTCTTCCTTTCCTTCTTTTCCCTTCCCTTCCTTCCTTCCTTATTTCCCTTCTTCCTTCCCTCACGCCTTCTTTCCCTTCTACCTTCCTTCCTATCATCTTTTATTTCCTCCCTCCCTCCTTGCTTCCATTTCTTCCATTTTTTTTTCTTTTATTAAATTCTCCTACCTAGCTTCCTCCTTGCCATCCTTCCATCTTTCCCCTTCCTTCACACCTTCCTTGCCTCTCCCACGACCACCCTCTCGCTTTCTCTCATGTATCACCGCCCTGCCAAATTCTTACAAGTCTCACCTCTCCCAGCGCTTGCCAACCCCGGTGTACCTCTCCTGCTGTGTCTCGTGTAACAATGCAACTTTTTCCCCTTCAAACAAATTCACGAGTTGAGGAAAACGACGAACTTCTTGATTTTAGATAAACATAACTGAGTGATTTTTGGATTTTTTTTTTTTTGTTTGTGAAGGACGTTGATAGATAGATAGATAGATAGATAGATAGATAGATAGATAGATAGATAGATAGATAGATAGATAGGTAGGTACGTACGTAGATATATAAACAGATTCTCTCTCTCTCACTCTCTCTCTCTCTCTCTCTCTCTCTCTCTCTCTCTCTCTCTCTCTCTAACTCAATGTAACAGAACGAACTCTTGATTTGAAATAACGTGCTACTGAAGATGTCAATATTTGAACAGGTTTCTCTCTCTCTCTCTCTCTCTCTCTCTCTCTCTCTCTCTCTCTCTCTCTCTCTCTCTCTCTCTCTCTCTCTCTAGCTTTATCTGTTTTCTCTATTTTATTATTTTTGTGTCTGTTTATTTTTTTCTTTAATATATTATCTCTATCACTTATTCTTCTTTGTCGTACTTCCTTTCTCTCTTCTCGTCCTTTACTCTCTCTCTCTCTCTCTCTCTCTCTCTCTCTCTCTCTCTCTCTCTCTCTCTCTCTCTCTCTCTCTCTCTCTCTCTCTCTCTGTCTCTAAAACACCTTTGACTAATCCGTTTTCTTTCCTCTAAGACTATTTCTCTTTATTTCCTTTGCCTCACTCACTTCTCTCCTCTCCCTCGCCTCTTAAAGACTTCCTTCCCCTTCCTTTTTCCCCTTCAGTTTCCCTCTCCTTTCTCCTGCCCATCAGAGGGAGAGGGGAAGGGAAAGAGTGAAAGAGGAAAGTGTATGTAGTTTTCCATGTCTCAGAATCGATCTTCTTTTTTTTTTTTCTTCTCTTCAAAAGGACCTAAGAATGATGACTCTCTCTCTCTCTCTCTCTCTCTCTCTCTCTCTCTCTCTCTCTCTCTCTCTCTCTCTCTCTCTCTCTCTCTCTCTCTCTCTCTCTCGATTCCTTTAAAAACTTCTTCTCTGTCTCTCCTCCTTCTCCTCCTCCTCCTCCTCCTCCTCCTCCTCCTCCTCCTCCTCCTCCTCCTCCTTCTCCTCCTCCTCCTCCTGTATTCATGTCTCTCTCCTTAATAGTTAGCGTAGAGTAGTTACCCAAATAGTCTAGTAAGGATCTCAGAGTCTGTTGCTGTTTGGACTTCCTCTGAATTCCTTTGTGTTCCTCCTACTCCTCCTCCTCCTCCTCCTTCTCCAGTCCTTCTTTCCTCCATCTCGAAAAAGAAAGAAAAATTGCAAGACGACAAGATGAACAGAATAAATTGCTCTCTCTCTCTCTCTCTCTCTCTCTCTCTCTCTCTCTCTCTCTCTCTCTCTCTCTCTCTCTCTCTCTCTCTCTCTCTTTCCCTGGTATTTTTGGCAACGAGTCAAACTTCCATTGTTTCTTTCAATTTTCTGATTTCTCCTTGTCAACATCATCATCATCACCATCACCATCATCATATTCTCCTTCCTCCTCTTTTTTTTTTTTTACTTGCTACAGTAAATCAACATGGGGAAGTAAGGTGCTAAAGTTTGGGTTCGGACGCCAAGGACTATCTGTAGCCTAAGCTAATTACGTGCACAGAAAGCAGACGATAAAATAACATGCATTTATAAATTTACGTATGTTGCTCCTCCTACAGCCAGACATTTATACTTGATTTGAAGACCTGCAGGGACTTGGTGAGGTGCCGATCCGTCTGGTGCACCAAGGTATTCCATAGTCTGCTGCAGCGAGGAGGGAGCAGAAGTACTAGTGCTCAGCCATCGCATAAGGCACAGCTATCTGGTGGTTGAGGTTGTGGGCCGCTCGGGTGGTGTGGGGCGGCGGTGCAGGTGTGTGGAGACGCAGGGCTGACATTTGCGGGAATTGCGTCCTGAGCACCTTGTACATCACACACAAGCCTGCCACGTCACGCCGCTGCTGGAGGGCTTGGAGGACTGGTGCAGCTGTCTCAGGAGCTTTCAGCTTGACCAGGGCTCTGGCCCGAACCCGCTCAAGTACGTTGAGGTATGCTGGAGGGCAGGAGGTCCAAGCGAGTGGGATGTGCTCCATCAGGGACTTGTGCCTTGTGCAGTGTGGTGACTCACTGAGGGTCGAGGTGAGCGACACGTCGGACACAGATCCGTTTCCAAACAACATCCTTGGCAACCTTCTTGACGTGGCTGGTAAATGTTAGTGTCCAACTCAACACTGAGGGTGCTGACTGACTCCTGGGGGATGTATCCTCCTGCCTTCTTGGAGTATAAGAGGCTTGCCACCTCTTGCCCCACGAAGCGATGCTCTGTAGTGCCTGGTTGATGCGGACGACTGTCTGGTGGTGCTCGCTCTTCTCACAGATGAATGTGAGGGTACAGTCGTCAGCATAGCTCTTGCCTCAGAAATCAGCTGCAGGATGTCACTGAAGTACACGTTCCACAGTAAAGGTCCGAGTGCACTTCCTTGATGGACGCTTGGACTGACTGGCTGTTCATCAGGTGTGTGGCCCTTTACCACCACGCGAAGTGTCCTTGGAGGAGATGTAGCAGGTCGCCGGAGATCCCCAGGCTTCTCAGCTTGGTGGTGATGCCTTGATGATGCACCCTGTCGAAGGCACATGCGATGTCAAGAGCAACAACGAAGGTGTTTTCACCTCGACCCAAGGAGTGGTTCCAAGTTGCTGTCTGAAGCAGCAGCAAATTTGATGCGGATCTCTCCTGTCTGAAGATATTCTAGCGGTTGTTAAACAGGTGGTAGTTGTCAAAAAAATTTGGTGATTTTGGAGACAGTTATTGATTCCCAACAACAGAGAGGAGTGAGATGTGGCGGTAGTTTTGAGGGTCGCTTCTGCACTTCCTCTTGTGTATCGCGCAGACTCTCGTCACTTTCCACTGAGATGGCCACTGCTTGGATGACAAGCATCTCTGAAAGATGTCAGCGAGAGGCTCAGCAAGTTGTGTTGCACTTCTTTTTTAATAAGTGAGGGTTGATGTTATCAGGTCCAAATGTTTTCTTGTGTTCAGCTTGCTGGAGTTGTTGTAGCACCTCTTGTGTAGTGATGGTGGAGTTCCCTAGGGTGGCCTCAGTAAGACTGGGAACTGGTGAAGGCATACGCTAGGGATTAGGAACTGTCATCTTGGTGAAGTGGGCAACCACTACCTGAGCTTTATCCTGGTGGCGGGTGACGATAGAGCCATCAGGTGTTGCCAGTGGTGGGATGTTGTCGTCAGGAGAAAAGCCTTGTTGCTGCCTGATGCTGCTCCACCGCTTCCTGTTGCCCACAGATTGTCCTGTTAACTTTCGAGTGAGATGATCTTTCCAGCTGCTAATTGCTTCTTTTATGGACCAGTTTGTGCAGGTGTTTGTTCAGTCTTGTGGGGTGGGACTTGTGGCGCAGCCAAACCTTGCTCATCCTATTAGCTGCTTTCCTGCACTGAAAGCCAAAACCAGGGTTGGTCTCCCTGCTTTGTCTTGTATGTTTGGCAAGGCACAAACAGGTTTTTGGAAGTACAACAGGATGTTAGTAATGGTCCCTTCTTTGCGTGGTGACGTCACCTGTAAGCACGTCACACCACGCAATGCTGTCCATTGTTGCCTTCATTGCATCTCGATTCCTTTAGTCCCAGAGCCAGGTGGTGCGAGTCACTGCCTCATCACAGTCGATGGCTAGTGTGATCTTGGAGAGAACAGGTAGGTGGTCGGAGGAACAAACTGTTGCTAGTTGGCGGAAAGTGACTATGCTGCTGGGCTGGTCGGTGATTACAGGTCAAGTGGACACCCTAAGATGTGGATGGCATAATTGACGAGGGTGGTGAGTCCAAACACCGTCAGCATCTCACCAAACTGCTTCTGTACGAGATACTGGTTGAAGTCATCCATAATAAGATGCTTACAGGAGTGCTGGAGGAGTAATGCATCTAAGCTGGTGGTGAGTAATGCAGGGGCTCACCACCTTGCCACTCGGGCCGGGTAACACACGTACAGCAGGATGAAGTCTCGGGTGTGTGTCCACAGTCTGAACATTATAATTTCCAGGTGTTCGGGAAGGTCGACGGGAAGAGCTTGCACTGGGAGGTCCGTGGGGCAGCACACAGTGACTCGCCTGAAGACACCTTGAGCTGTATCGTGCAGGATCCACTTCGAGTAACCACCTGTCTGCCCGTAGTTTTCCGGGACCGAGGAATTGAAGAAATTTTCTGTGGTGGCAATGACGTCAGGACAGTGTGGCAGGGACGTGGCTGTAGGTCACATCCCCGATGTTGGTCAGAAACCTTCTAATGTTGGTTGAGAGATAACGGTGAGATTACCTGGAGGTTGCCTGTGGGGCACAGTAGTTCCAGGATGGGTAGTGTGTTTGGCTGTCATTGTGAGGAGCCAGGAAGACTTCAGGTGGTGCCCAGGCTCTAGCGTGTGAGGCGTCAGGAGCGTGGCCAGGAGCCACAAAATTATTCTTGCCAAGTGTGTGAGCAAGCCAGAGGTTGTTCATTGCCTGTTCAGCAGACAGCTGTTTGAAGAGTTTGTCCTGCCTTTCGGGGTCGAGGCGACACTCCTGGAGGGCGTAGCCGTGACGCAGGCAGTAGTCACACTTCACCTCCCTGAGGCAGACGTTCTCCGTGTGCTCACTTCTGCAGTGACGACAGTAATCACGAGACTGTCCTCGGCCTGGCGGGGCAGATGCAACTTGAGAGGTCCGTGTGTTAGTAACGAGACGTCGGGACTGACAGCAAAGCGAGGGTGTTGTCTGGAGATGACTGGTTTCTTTTCCCTTCCTCCTTATTCTCTTTGGAACTCAGTTTTTTTTTTTTTTTATCCTTCTCCTCCTCCTCCTCCTCCTCCTCTTTCCTCCTTCTCCTTCACTTCCTTCTCTCTCTCTTTTCTTCAATCATTACCACCTTCATATTTTTCCTTCTCAATCTCTTCCTCCTCATTTTTTCCCTCTTAAGACCCTGATTTTCTCCCTTTCCTCCCCCTTCTCGTCCTCCTTCCTTCTCCTCCTCCTCCTCCTCCTCATCCTCCTCCTTCTCGTGCCATTTCTTCTCAGCTTTCACCTCCTACTCTTGTCTCCTTTAGTCATCATCATATTTTTCCTCCTCCTCTTCCTCCTCTTCTTCCTCCTCCTCCTCCTCCTCCTCCCCCTCCTCCTCCACCTCTTCCTCCTCGTCCACGTCCCTCACATACTGTTCCTTCTTTTCCTCTCTGGTTTTTTTTTTCTATCTTACGAACTTCACTTTGTCATTTCCTCCTCCTCCTCCTCCTCCTCCTCCTCCTCCTCCTCCTCCTCCTCCTCTTCTAAACTATCCTAAACAAAACTATCCTTTATTTATATAGCTAATGAGAGTCAGTAATAGTTCCCAAACAGCCATGCAAGCACCTCTGAGTCTACTATTGTCCTTTGGCTATCCAATGTAATCCTTCATCATCCACCTCATCACCATCACAATCACCGCCACATTCATCACCATCATCATCATCATCATCATCATCATTATTATTACAAACTTTTCTCTTTTTCTCTCTTTTACATTGTACACTCGTGAAATATTGCCCATCATTAACCCTGTGTGTGTGTGTGTGTGTGTGTGGTGTGTGTGTGTGTGTGTGTGTGTGTGTGTGTGTGTGTGTGTGTGTGTTTCTTCCTTCTTTCCAACATTTTTTCTTTCTCCCCTTTCCTCTCCTTCCCTCTCTTACTTCCTTACTTCCTTCTCTCTATCCTTTCTCCCTCCTCTTGTCTTCCTCCTCTTCCTTCTTCCGCCCTACCTCGCCACTTGCACACACACACACACACACACACACACACACACACACACACACACACACACACACACACATACACACACACACGTACATTCACTAATCATTCCTATTCACTCCATTTCTAAATAACATGGAATACTTAACACACACACACACACACACACACACACACACACACACACACACACACACACACACACAATTACAAACACTTAACCACTCATAAAAAAAATATTCTCAAAAAAATTACAGTATATATTCCAACACCCCCCGTTTTCTTTCAAGCGTTAAGAGGAGGGACGCAAAGGTTTTTAATGATGTGTCTTTTTCTTTTTTTTCCTTTATCTTGACGTCCGTGGGCGTGTCCGTGGTGCAGTGGTCTGGGGCGTGGGCGCCGACATGGTCTATCACCGCCATGCCCTTGGGATCTACACTGTGTAAGTATGAAGGGCCTCTCATGTGTGTGTGTGTGTGTGTGTGTGTGTGTGTGTGTGTGTGTGTGTGTGTGTGTGTGTGTGTGTGTGTGTGTGTGTGTGATGGAGAGGATGGATTGAAGTAGCAGGGAGGGAAGGAAGGAGGCGGAAGATGAGGAGAGAAGGGAAGGAAGGAAGGAAGGAAGGAAGGAAGGAAGGAAGAAAGAGACGGGAGGAAGAAAGGAACGGAAGAGGGGAAAGGGAAGGAGGAGGAGAGAGATAAAGGGAGAAGGGATAAAATGAAGCAAGGAAGGAAGGAAAGGGAGGGTATTAAGGAAAAAAGGAAGGAAAGGAAGGGAGAGAAGGGAAGAAAAGGAAGGAAGAGAAGGAAGAGTGTGAGGAAAAGAAGTAAGAAGAGGGAGAGGAACAGAGAAAACGAAAATTGGAAACATGGAAGGAAAGAAGGAAGGAAGGAATCAGAGGAAGGAAGGAAGGAAAATAAGTGAAGGAAAGAAGGAAGGAAAGAGGAAAACATGGAAAAGGAAGAGGAAGAAAACAGAGGAAGATGATGGAAGGAAGAGAGAAGATAAGAAGAATAAAGAGGAATAAAGAAAAGGGAAGGAGAGAAGGGAGGGAAGAGGAGAATGAGAGGATAAAAAGAAAGAAGAGAAAGAACAGGAGAGGAAAAGAGAAAAGGGAAGAAAAGGAATAAAGGAAGGAAGAAAAGAGGAAAGAGAAGAGGAAGAGAGGAAAGCAATAACAGGAAAGTAAGACAAAAAAGGGAAGGAAACGAATGAATGAATGAATGAAGGAGAGAAAGAGAAGAGGAAAAGAAAGAGGAAAGGAAGAAGGAAGAGAAGAAAGGGGATTCTTAAGGGTAAACTGAAATAAACTGTCTGCTATTTCTCTTCCTTCCTACGACTTTTGATTCTTAAAAGGACCATTAGAGCTATTTTCTAAATAAAGACTGAATGCTAGCTCTCTCTCTCTCTCTCTCTCTCTCTCTCTCTCTCTCTCTCTCTCTCTCTCTCTCTCTCTCTCTCTCTCTCTCTCTCTCTCATATTTTTTAGTTTTTATTTCTCGTTTTCTTTTTGTCGCCGTTTTTTTCTAGTTTGTCTTCATTTTCTTTTCTTTCTTTTTATTTGTCAACCCACTATTTACTTTCTTTTTTCTCTTCGTTAGTTTTTTTTTCAGTCTGTGCCACTCTCTCTCTCTCCTCTCTCCTCTCCTCTCCTCTCTCTCTCTCCTCTCTCTCTCTCTCTCTCTCTCCTCTCTCTCTCTCTCTCTCTCGTGACCCTCGCTTCAATTGTATTCATCAGAACCTCTTATGAAACCACAAAATTACGTGTGTGTGTGTGTGTGTGTGTGTGTGTGTGTGTTGTGTGTGTGTGTGTGTGTGTGTGTGTGTGTGTGTGTGTGTGTGTGTGTGTGTTACTTGCTATTCCCTCCTCACAAGTACTTCCTCTTCATTAAGTGTGTGTGTGTGTGTGTGTGTCTGTGTGTGTGTGTGTGTGTGTGTGTGTGTGTGTGTGTGTGTGTGTGTGTGTGTGTGTGTGTGTGTGTGTGCCATGTCCTCGTCTTATGTCTTTCTCACATCGGACACACCAATCTAACTTAGCGCCCCGTTCTCCCTCTCTCTCTCCCTCTCTCTCCCGCAGGTTGTTTGCTGTGTTCCTCTTCTTCCTGGAGACGACGTGGGCAGTGACGCTGTTTCTACGAGTGTGTGTCAGGTGAGAGTGAGAGTAAGAGAGGTAGAGGGAGAAAGGGAGAGAGGGAGAAGGAAAGGGAGAGGGAAAAGGAGAGAGAGAAAGGAGAAAGATGGGGAAAGGTAGATTCAAATGATAATAGATGTAGGGAAGGAAGAGGAAAAGATAGTGAGAGGGGGAGGGAGAAGGAGAGAAGAGAAAGGAAGAAGGAAAGAAGATGGGAAGAGAGAATGATGTTGGAAAAAGAAGATACAGACGCTGGGAAAAAGCTGGAAAGGAAGGAGACAAGAAGGAAAGTGAGAGGGAGAGGGGAGAGGGAGAGGGAGAGGGAGAGGGAGAGGGTGAGTTGAGGGAAGGGTGATGGGAAAGTAAGATGCAAAGGATGAAAGATTAAATGGAGGGAATGGGAAGAAGAGTGAAAGGGAAGGAGAGGAGGAAAGAGAAGGGAGAGAGAGAGAGAGAAGGAGGAAAACTGGAAGGAGGAAAAGGTAGGTTGATTGATTGAGAGAGAGAGAGAGAGAGAGAGAGAGAGAGAGAGAGAGAGAGAGAGGAGAGAGAGAGAGAGAGGAGAGAGAGAGAGAGAGAGAGAGAGAGACTAAGAGCGTGAGTAAAGGCATGAAGGGAAGAAAATGAAGGAAAGAAGGAGGAGGAATACCAATCATCGAGGAGGAGGAGGAGAGGAGGAGGAGGAGGAGGAGGAGGAGGAGGAGGAGAGGAAGGAAGATGAGAGTGAGAAGAAGAAAGGAGAGGATTTCACGCCTCTCAGTTGATGGAAGGAGGATAAAAGGGGGAGAAGAGAATGAGAGGAGAGATAGAGAGAGAATGAAGGAGGAATGAAGGTGAGAATGAAGGAGCGCTTGCCTGATGCCATGAAGTTGGATCAGGCCCGGACTCTCTCTCTCTCTCTCTCTCTCTCTCTCTCTCATCTCTCTCTCTCTCCTCTCTCATCTCTCTCTCTCTCTCTCTCTAATGAACTTCTTATTGTTCTATTATTTGCCTTTTGTCTTCCCTCCTGCTGGTCTTCTTCTTCTTCTTCTTCTTCTTCTTCTTCTTCTTCTTCTTCTTCTTCTTCTTCTTCTTCTTCTTTACTTCTTCAATTCTTCTTTTTATTCATACATATTTCTTTCGTGGTTGGTCTTAATAAGAAATAAGGAAAAGAAAAAAATAAAGAAAGGAAAGTAAGGAAGAAAAGAAACAAACAAAGGAAGCAAAACAAAACAAACAAAAGGGAAAAAGGAAAACAAAAAATACACAGAAATAAAACTAAAGAAAAAAAAGGGAAAAAAAAATTGTACTTCTTCACATCAATGACCTTGAGAATTTAGTTTTTTTTTATTTTTTTTTCATTTTTTTTTCCATTTTCTTTCTCCCCTTTTTATTTATTTTTTTTTATTTTCTTTCCCTCAATTGCCATATTGTTGCCTTCCTTTTATTTCAAATTTTTCATTTTCCATCCTGTTGAGTTTCAAACGTGAAGTGTGTGTGTGTGTGTGTGTGTGTGTGTGTGTGTGTGTGTGTGTGTGTGTGTGTGTGTGTGTGTGTGTGTGTGTGTGTGTGTGATAAAATATGGTCCAAGTCTCTCTCCTCTCTCTCTCTCCTCTCTCTCTCTCTCCTCCTCTCTCTCTCTCTCTCTCTCTCTAAATCAATGACTCGTAATTTGAGCTTTCCTATCTCTCTTTCTCTCACTTGATTTCCTTTAACAAGAATTTCCTCAGTAATCTCTCTCTCTCTCTCTCTCATCTCTCTCTCTCTCTCTCTCTCTCTCTCTCTCTCTCTCTCTCTCTCTCTCTCTCATTAATCCTTAGTTTATCTTTTCTAAATCTCAATAACTTTTCTCTTTATTCTTCCCTTCTCAATTCAGAGAGAGAGAGAGAGAGAGAGAGAGAGAGAAAGACGTAACACAAAAAAAATAACAACTAACATTACAGATAAAAAAAAATAATAATAATAATATAAAAATAACCGCAATTAAAATAAGAAATTAAAATCCACTACAATCTTTTCTTCTGGTTGACAAAGGATAAGAAAAAAAGTAAAAAAAAACGAAAAAAAGTGGAAAAAAAAAAAACACGGACAATCTTTATCCTACACTTCAGTTACCCTTGAAAAAAAAAAAGGCATGGTTTTCTATAATCCCCTCACCCTCCTCGTTTTCTTCCGCCATCTTCCGTTTCCTTTCCTCGTCCGACTATGTAGTAAGTCAGCTCACAATAATGTTATTTTTCCCTCGTTTTCCGACTTACACAAGTTTTCCCTTCCATAAATTCTCTTTTAACGAACAGATAATTATTTTTCCCCACCTCTCTCTCTCTCTCTCTCTCTCTCTCCTCTCTCTCTCTCTCTCTCTCTCTCTCTCTCTCTCTCTCTCTCTCTCTCGTTCGTTCCAATCCATCGTCCTCTTCCTTATCCCTTTAATCCTCCTTCTCCCCCTCCTCCTTTTCTTCCTCCTTCTCCTCCTCCTCTTCCTCGAGTTTGTTCATGTCTTCCTCTTCCTACCCTCCTCTTATACCCGTCCTCGTCCATCCTTCTCTTCGTCCATCCTCCTCCTCCTCCTCCTCCTCCTTCTCCTCCTCATCCTCCTCCCTTAACCTTTTGAAAACGACAAATGAGCATCACAAAGTCAGAGAGAGAGAGAGAGAGAGAGAGAGAGAGAGAGAGAGAGAGAGAGAGAGAGAGAGAGAGAGAGAGAGAGAGTAATTTTCAAACCTGTGAGCGAGGAAAAGTTGAAGTTGAGTGAGTTTGGAAGTTTTCCTTCAACTTCCTTGTGTGTGTGTGTGTGTGTGTGTGTGTGTGTGTGTGTGTGTGTGTGTGTGTGTGTGTGTGTGTGTGTGTGTGACGAAGCTACACACACACACACACACACACACACACACACACACACACACACACACACACACACACACCTTAATTGTAAATCACAGCATTATCAAGTAAGCATGTCATTTGCATTTTGAATCTCGTTCCAAAGAGAGAGAGAGAGAGAGAGAGAGAGAGAGAGAGAGAGAGAGAGAGAGAGAGAGAGAGAGAGAGAGAGAGAGAGAGAGAGAGAGAGAGAAATTCCGGTCTAGGGAATTAAATAATGGTGAGATAAATACAACATGAGAGTTTTTCCTGAGTGTGTGGGCGAGGAATGTTAAAGGAGATAATTGTAGAAGAGAATGAAAGTAAATAAAAAGAATAGCAAAAGGGAATGAGAACTACAGACATAATAGAATGAAAAAATGTAAGAACGAAAAGTGTACAAGTAAAAATGTCAATGAGGGTAATAAACAGAAGAGAATGAAAAGTAAGAACGAAAAGTAAAAAAAAAAAAAAGACTGGAAATTAGAATAAAGGATTGTAATAAAAATACCTAAGAACAAACAAAAAAAAAAAGTAAAGAATGTAGCAAAGGGAATTAGAATAACAAACACAAGGGAATAAAGAGTAAGAAAAAGCTATCACTGTTACTTTTACCACTACTATCTATAAACCTGTCAACAGTCTATGCCAGTCACTTAACACTCTGAAAAAACTGACATCATTCTACAACTTTTAACAACTCTATTATCACCTATTACTACAACTATTACAATTACCTGCGCACCTGTACTAATTAATTATCTACTAAAGTCTAGTCCAGTCATCTAGCACCGTAACAATACAACTACATGACTACACTTATTGCTACTACTACTATTATTACTGCTGCTACTATTACAACTACCTAAGCACCTGTACTAATTAAGCTTGTCTGCAGGAACGAGGGGAGCCGTGTGCTGAAGTGCTGGGCAGGTGTGCTGTGGTTGGACACCTGGAAGAAGACACTGCTGTACTGGGCTGCTGGTGGGGTGTTCCTGGCCTCCCCCCACCGGTTATGGCTCACCCCGGTAGCAGGTGTGTATGTGTGTGTATGTGTGTGTGTGTGTGTGTGTGTGTGTGTGTGTGTGTGTGTGTGTGTGTGTGTGTGTATTTGTTTTCCTAATTTGAATTTTATCTTGGTATTTTTTTTCTGTTTTGTGTGTCGTTTTGTCTGTCTGTCTGTCTGTCTATCTTCCTGTTTGTGTGTGTGTGTGTGTGTGTGTGTGTGTGTGTGTGTGTTGTGTGTGTGTGTGTGTGTGTGTGTGTTTGTTAGTCGCGCCTCCCTGCACAACATCAAAAGCATCAAAAGCATTGCTATAGTAGAATGTATATACATGCATTTCATTTTCAAACATCCAAAGGCACACACACACACACATACACACACACACACACACACACACACACACACACACACACACACACACACACACACACACACACACACACACACACACAAAGAGAGAGCACACTATTAATACGGTAACCAGACGCATCAGTATCAGTAATGGGGGGTGTTAATGGTAGTAGTAGTAGTAGTAGTAGTAGTAGTAGTAGTAGTAGTAGTAGTAGTAGTAGTAGTAACAATCATCACCATAACCAAAACTATCAAAAACAACACTTTACCACCACCACCACCACCACCACAAGAGGCAACAACAACAACAACAACAACAACAACCCGTACAATACATCACCAACAACAACAAAAACAGCACCACCACTATCACCACCATCACCACCACCGCCACTCCTTCACCCACGCCTACAGAAGGCAGAAGGGAGGCGCCCCACCGCTACTTCACTGTAAGGAGAGCCTCGTTTATCGCGACTCCAGACATCCAGGAGCCTCGAGAGACTGGGAGAGGGAGGGAGAGTGGAGGGAGAGGAGAGAGAGAAAGAGGGAGAGAGAGAGAGAATGGTCCTATAGGCTAGAGAAGGGAAGGGAGAGGTATTAATGCTCTGGGAGTGAAGAGAGAAGAGGGAGAGAGAAGGAAGAGGTGGTGTGTCAATGGGAAGGAAGGAGAGGGAGGGAGGGAGGGAAGGATGGAAGGAGAAGAATGGAGGAGTTGAATCAGGGAAGGAAATGGAAGAGAGGGAAGGAAGCTCCGTGGAAGAGATAAAGGAAGATGGACGAGAGAGAGGGAGAGAGAGAGAGAGAGAGAGAGAGAGAGAGAGAGAGAGAGAGAGAGAGAGAGAGAGAGAGAGAGAGAGAGAGAGAGAGAGAGAGAGGCTAGACTTAATTCCACTCTTACCTAAAAATTACCAACATTTTTTTTCCTTTCTGATCACATTTGTCTCAGTGAAACATGATCTTCCCTCCTCCCTCTCCCTCTCCTTTCCTCCAATTTTCCTTTCCTCCATCTCCCCATCCCTGTATCCTTCGCTCTTCCCTTCCATTCTTCACCTTCTTCTTTCATCTCTCTGTCTCTTTCTCTCTCCTCCTCCATCACTCCTTTACTTCCTCCATCTCTATCTCTTTTCCACCCGATGACTTTCCTCTCTCCATTTCTCCCTCCATCTCCTCCTTCCTCAACTCCTCAATCTTTTCTCTTCCCCTCCACTCTCTCCTTTCATTCCTGTTCCCTCATTCTTCCTAACTCCATTCCCTTCTTTTCTTATCCATTCTTCGTTCTTCCATTTTTTCATTCTTTCATCCCTGTTCCTTCAATCTCACTTACTCCATCTTCATTTCCACCTCTCCCTTCCACCCACTCTTTCATCTTGTCCCTTCACTCTCCTTCCTTTTTTTCCATCCTTCCTCCCTTCCACCTCCGTATCCTTCACCCTATCCATCCCTCCATCTCTCCACCTCTCAACCCCTTCTGCAGGAGGTCTTCTGATGGGGCTCGGCTTTCTCCACCTCCTCCTGCTGTACCGAAGGAGGCTGGACACGAAGGAGGCGCTGCTGGAGGCCAGGGAGGAGTCTTACGAGAGGTGAGGAACTGAAGGAGCTGAAGGATAGTAATGAAGGAATAGAAAAATCGAAGAACCGTAATTAGTAAATGGGAAAAGAAAGAAATGAAGAGTAAAAGGGTGAAAAATGAAAACCAATACGGTTCATAGCAAAAAAAAAAAAAGGGAGCATATGAAGGATGCGAAATAAAGGAAGATAGTAAAGGAATGAAAGGAAATTGAAAAAAAGAATAGGAATAAAACAAGAAATATAAACAGAATTCCCGATAATAAATACATTCCACTAATTAAAGATGGACAAAATAGACAAAAAAAAAAAAATCGAGAAAATGTAATCAGTAAAGGAGAAAAAATGAAAAACAAGGTGATAAGAACCTACTTTCACTAATTAAAGATAAAGAAAAAAAAAAGCGAAGAAGCTTAATGAGTAAAAGGGAGAAAATGAAAAATAAGAAGAAAATTCCTGATAAAACGCATATCACCAGTATTAATGATATTTGGCAAGACAAGATGCGCTAATTAGACTTCAGAGCTATAAATGTTAAGCAATTATTCTGTTTTTTTTTCATCTATCTGTCTTTTCAACTTCTCTCTTCTAACTCCTCTCTTCAAGCTCAACTAACCATCCTTCTTATCTCTCTCTGACCTTCGATTTGTCTCTCTCCTCAACAAACCAGCGCTCCTTATCTTCCCTCTTCCCTTGTCTTCTCCAACTTTCAACTTCCTCTTTCCTCTAATCTTCAACTAACAAACCTCCCTTTTTCTTCCCTCAATTCACCAGCCTTCCTTGTCTCTCCTCTCTCTCTCTCTCCAACTGTCCTTGTCTTTCCTCTAACCTTCTTCATCTATTTTCACAACTCAACCAACGCCCCTCGCCTCTTCTCTAACCATCCTTGTATTTTCATCTCATGGTCAACGCTTCTGTGTCTTTCCTCTCCCCCCAACCTTCTTCCGTCTTTCCTCTAACTTTCTTCATCTATTTCCCCAACTAACCAACTCCTCTTGTCTCTTGTCTCTCCCCAACACACCTGCAGCCCGGGACAGGTATGAGGAGGAGCTGGACACTTCACCACCTGAGGGCACCAACACTCACACCGACTCAGACACCGCCTCCACCCACGAGTATATACTGCAGGTGTAAGAAACCCACACCCACAATGCCCCACGTCACCCACAACACCCATTTTCCACCCATTTCCACCCATTCCCAGCCCCCTTACCCTTCACCCGCCCTCCAGGACCCAGGCAGGTAAAAAAAACACACTCTTGGCTCCGTGATTAACCTGACAGAATATAAATTACAGCCGTCAGTTGGGTGAAAATGGGTTAATGTCTTCGAGCGTGAGGTTTTAAAGGGTGCCTGCGCTGTATATGGCTGCCTGGAGTTGCTGTGGTGGTTTAATGGATGATTTTATTTACCCATTTATTTTTTGTTAATTTTGTTCTGTGTTACTGTGTGAAATATACTGGTTAATATGACTTGATGTGGTGGTTTTATTTTCCTGGTGCTCCCTCGTGGTTGGTGTATGGGGAGGGGGGGGGAGCGGTTTAAAAAGGTGTGTCTTTGTTTATTTTGTTGTTATTGTGTTGAATGGACTTGGTGATATGAATTGATGTTGTGGTTTTACTTTCCTGTTCTTTTTTTTTTCATTCTCTTTTTCTTCCATTGTACAATACAGACGTTTGTTCAGGATGTTGCTGTACTATTTGTTATCATGTTGAATATACGTATGTACTCGTAGATGTTGATATAAATTGATGTGTTACTTTCATTTTCCTTGATGTTTTTTTTTTGTTTGTTTGTTTGTTTGCATTTTATCTTTTCCTACGCACAAGGAAAACATTCTAATGGATCGTTTTCGTTCAATATATTTTATTTGATTGTATCGGACATAAAGGTTAACAAAGTGATGTGTTACCTTTATTTCCCTTTTTTTCTTTTCATCCTCTTTTTTTCCTATGTCTAAAGAAAGCTAGTCAAGAGAGGGATACGACAGAGGTATTGAAGTGTCCCAAGGGATACAACAAGGCTTACATGAACCAGCTCCCTAGCGTTAGTAATCTGCAAAGGACTAGACGTGACACCTTGATTTAAGGGAGGATACAAAGAAATTGGTTCTCAAAAGGAGTGATGGATGACTGGAATAGACTCAGTAATCAGACTGTTAGTGTCGAGTCAATGGGGAGCTTTATAAAGATTTGATAGATTTATGGCTAGGGATGACAGATAAGGTGGATACTGATATATTTTCGTTCAGGGACTGCCACGTGTAGGCCTGATGGCTTTTTGCAGCTTCTCTTATGTCTATGCGTTTTTTATCTTATATGGATAGAAAAAATATTGAAAGAAATCAAATGCATGTTGAACTAGCGATAGCAAAAGATAAAAAAAAGATAAACAGAAAATAAAAATAAAGATATAATAATATCAGTAACAATATAAAGAAAATAGTTACATTCTAGTTAACTTATTTTAGGGATAGGAAAAATATTGAAAGAGAAGTCAAGTGAAAGTTGAAATAAAGCTAACCAAAACCAAATAGATAAATAAATAGATAAATTATAATAATAAAAGAAATAGTAACATTCTAGTTAACTGATTTATGTTTAGCGGTGTACTGATAGTCTTCTCTTTAAGTTCAAGTCACAGGAAGGTGAAAAAAAAAAAGCAAAACGTAAGGTTTTTTTTTCTTATGTAGAAGGGGCACCAGCCAAGGGCAACAAAAATACAATAATAATAATAATAATGAAAAAAATAAAATAAAAAAAAAAGGCCTACCGAGATGCCGGTCCCCGGATAGGGTCCAAAGCGGCTGTCAAAAATTGAAGGATAAGCGTCTTGAAACTTCCCTCTTGAAGAAGTTCAAGTCATAGGAAAGGTGAAAATACAGAAGCAGGCAGGGAGTTCCAGAGTTTACCAGAGAAAGGGATGAATAATTGAGAATACTGGTTAACTCTTGCATTAAAGAAGTGGGCAGAATAGGGATGAGAGAAAGAAGAAAGACTTGTGCAGCGAGGCCGCGGGAGGAGGGGAGGCATGCAGTTAGCAAGATCAGAGGAGTAGCGGTAGAAGGTAACATGAGATGCAACATTGCGGCGATGAGAAAGAGGCTGAATACAGTCAGTTAGAGGAGAGGAGGTTGATGAGACGAAAAGCTTTTGATTCCTCCTCGTCTAGAAGAGTGGAACACCCCCAGACATGTGAAGCATACTCCATACATGGATGGATAAGGCCCTTGTACAGAGTTGGCAGCTGGAAGGGTGAGAAAAACTGGCAGAGACGTCTCATAACGCCTAACTTCATAGAAGCTGTTTTAGTTGGAGGTAAGATGTGAAGTTTCCAGTTCAGATTACAAGTAAAGAACAGACCAAGAATGTTCAGTGTAGAAGAGGGGGACAGTTAAGTGTCATTGAGGAAGAGAGGATAGTTTCCTGGAAGGTTGTGTCGAGCTGATAGATGGAGGAATGTTTTTGAGTCATTGACAGTTACTGTCTACCACAGCAACAATAGAACGGTCAAAAAAGAAACCTGAGATGAAGTTACAGAGAAAAGGATAGAAGCCGTAGGAAGGTAGTTTGGAAATCAAAGTTTTGTGCTAAACTCTATCAAAAGTTTTTGATATGTCTAAGGCAACAACAAAAGTTTCACCAAAAATCTCTACAGGAGGATGACCAAGACTCAGTAAGGAAAGCCAGGAGATCACTAGCAGAGCGGCCTTGACGGAACCCATAATGGCGATCAGATAGAAGGTTGTGAAGTGATAGGTGTTTAAGAGTCTTCCTGTTGAGGATAGATTCAAAAACTTTAGATAGGCAGGAAATTAAAGAAACAGGACGGTAGTCTGAGGGATTAGAACGGTCATCCTTTTTAGGAGAGTGACTCTGTAGTCGTAGCCAGATGGTGGAAAACTCGGAAGGTTCAAGAACGTGGGCACGAAAGCAGGGTAAGTCATTGCGCACATAAATGCAACATCCACCTCTGGATTGAAAATGAGGATAAAGAAAGTAGGAGGGAACAGAAAAAGGGGCTACTGTCAGTTGCCTCAGACACCTGTGTTTCTGTGAGGAAAAGAAGATGAGGTTTTAAAGTGGAGAGGTGGTGTTCTACGGAATGAAAATTAGATCTTAGGCCACGAATGTTGCATAAGTTAATGAAGAATAGTTGAGGGGGGGTGTCAAGACACTTAGGGTAGGTACCAGAAGAGCAGTCCGACCTGGGGACATTTGTGGTTCCTTCTGCAGATTGGTACTTCGAGGCTGGTGTAGGAGTCGCCATGATATTTTTCTTTTTATTTTGAGTGAAGGGTGTGTGTGTAATTAGGTGCCTGTAGTTTTATGTGAAGGAAGAGAGTTGTCTTTAGAGGGCAGGCTGTGACTGCCCCCTTGTGTTGTGAGACACAAAGGGAAACGTTCAGTGAGGTCACAGCTGAGTTTAATGATAAGTTCACGGCATCCCCTAATCTATTCCTTTAGACCTCACTGGGAGTAATTATCGTTTCGGCAGGTGCCTACTGCCCCACAGTGTATCTGTGGAAAGAGTGAAGAGAAGATGTTGGTTAACTCGTGTGTGTGTGTGTGTGTGTGTGTGTGTGTGTGTGTGTGTGTGTGTGTGTGTGTGTGTGTGTGTGTGTGTGTGTGCGTGTGCGTGCGTGCGTGCGTGCGTGTGTCTGTGTCTATGTGTGTGTGTGTGTGTGTGTGTGTGTGTGTGTGTGTGTGTGTGTGTGTGTGTGTGTGTGTGTGTGTGTGTGTGTGTGTGTGTGTGTGTGTGTGTGTGTGTGTGTGTGTGTGCCATTTTTTTTTATTTAAGTGCCTGTTGGGATGAGTTACGTTAATTACAAGAGAGAGAGAGAGAGAGAGAGAGAGAGAGAGAGAGAGAGAGAGAGAGAGAGAGAGAGAGAGAGAGAGAGAGAGAGAGAGAGAGAGAGAGAGAGAGAGAGAGAGAGAGAGAATAATGAACTCCCAGCATTATTTCCTAATATAGTAAAGTACAGTTTTTCCTCAACTTTTCCATCTTATTTTTTATATTTTCACAATTAGTCGCATGAAATTAAACAAGAAAAATAAAACATGTTATAGTGGAAGTTATTGGAGTTTTCAAGAGTGTTTTCATGATTCTAGTTATACTTTAATTAAAAGAGCTTCTGAAGTTTTAATAGACTTTACAAGACGTTATTAGGGTTTTACGTCTTTTCATTGTCACAGCGATAATTTGATTAAGGAATATGTACTTCTAACAGACTGCAGTACAAGTCATTTGTGTTTTCAAGGTGTTTTCATTAACGAAGCAATAATCTAACAACGTTTAAGTATTTTCAAAATGCCGTAGTGGAAAATATTTGAATTTTCAAGTGTTTTCAAGTTTCTAATGATAGTTAAACAAGAATTCTGCAAATTTTAACTACTAAAAGAAGTCAGAGTTTTGAAGTATTTCCACGATTCTAGTAATAATTCAATAAGGTTTGTGCACTCTGAACAGGCTGTGAGGAACGCTACTTGAGTTTTCAAGAATTTTCATGTTTGTAATTATAGGTTAATAGCGATTCTGCACTTTTAACAGAAAGTTCTATAAGGTTTCTGCACTTTTAACAGGCTGTGGTGGAAGCTGCTGGGGTTTTCAAGATACTTCAGGAAGAATTCCATACTTTTAACGGTCTCTTGTAACATTTATTAGAGTTGTCGAGTGCTTTCATGATTCCAGTGATAGTTCAACAGGAATTTTTGTTTTATATCTCTGAGGAAGAAAATAACCCTAAAAGCAAAACCAACTTTTTTATGGCCTTTGAAAAAGAATTCTTCACCTTTGATCAGAAAACAAAAGTAAAAACCTGACCAACCTTCTCTATGGTCTTTGAAAGCAATATTTCTTCACCTGAGGGGAAAAAAAAAGTTTTGCGACCCAGCCTAATCTTCTGTGTGGCCTTTGAAAACAAGAACAAAACAGCCACGAAAACTAGACTAAACTTTTTGTTGCCTTTGAAAACAAGAATTCTTCACCTCAAAGGACAAATCATGATAACCAGACTAAATATCTCTGTGGCTTCTCAAAATAGAGCTGTAGAGGGAAAGAAGTTATTGATTAAGACACAAATTTGCAAGAGTTTTCATGATCCTTGTGAAAGTTTAACAAGTTCTTTAAAACTTTAATATAAGTTTTAGTGGAAGTTACTGGAATTTTCTTCTCTTCTTCTCTTTTTTTCTCTTTTCTTCTTTGGATTTTAAAGGAGTCGTGATGAGGGAATGAAGCGCTTAACAATGAACACAAGACACAAGCCTGAGCCAGGGAGAGGACGCAGGTGTGGTCAGGTAAGTCGGTAAGTCGCACACCAGTTCTGTCCCCTTGAGGATAACCCGCCCCACCAAGCCCAGGTGTTGACAAGGCCGCCCTCATGTGCCTGTCAGGGTGAGGGAACGCACACACGCACACACTCGCACACACACACACACACACACACACACACACACACACACACACACACACACACACACACACACACACAGAGAGAGAGAGAGAGAGAGAGAGAGAGAGAGAGAGAGAGAGAGAGAGAGAGAGAGAGAGAGAGAGAGAGAGAGAGAGAGAGAGAGAGAGAGAGAGAGAGAGAGAGAGAGAGAGAGAGAGAGAGAGAGAGAGAGAGAGAGAGAGAGAGAGAGAGAGAGAGAGAGAGAGAGAGAGAGAGAGAGAGAGAGAGAGAGAGAGAGAGAGAGAGAGAGAGAGAGAGAGAGAGAGAGAGAGAGAGAGAGAGAGAGTATAACTGTTTTGTGTATCATCCAATGTAGTTTAGTTTATATTCATGCATTACTGCAATTTGTTCACCAGCGCCACCACCACCACCACCACCACCGCAGCCACCATTACAACATTACGTGGCTGTACGGAGCTTTACCGCACACCACTTACAGCTTTACTTTATGGGCTTTATGGAGCAGTATACCCGCGTCCTGCTCTCCAACACGCATCTCCGGCCATTACCACCACTGCCACCAGCACCGCCACCATCACCACCACCACCACCACCACTGCCATTAAAATCGCTCCCAATCTTCACCGTTATTATGAGTGTATCTTTGCATGTGTCACCATCACTATGACTCACAGCTGCTGTCACTACTACTACTACTTCTACTACTTCTATTATTGCTACTTCTACTATTACTGTTATTATTATCACCGCTGTCACTACTGTTACTGTTGCTACTGCTGCTACTGTTACTGTTATTGTTACCGTTATTGCTACTTCTACTACTACAACTACTACTATGACTACTATTACTGCTACTGCTACTACTACTAATACTAATACTAATACTATTCCTATCATTATCACTTATCCTCATCACTATTACTTCTACTGCTACTACTATTACAACAACAACAACAACAACAACAACAACAACAACTATCAGTCTTGACAATTATATATATATATATATATATATATATATATATATATATATATATATATATATATATATATATATATATATATATATATATATATATATATATATATATATATATATATATATATATATATATATATATATATATATCCCACGTGTGGCCATGGCTAGCCAGTCTATTCTATTTTTAACCTTTCTCCTCCTACTCTACCTCCCAAGGGAATTCACACCCACTTCCAGTCCTTAGGGAGGACATGTGCGTTCGCTTCCGCGTCATTCCTTCTTGGTCATTGGCTAAAATAACGAGCTCTACCATTGGCTCCTCCACCTCATTTTCTAGCATCTCACTGGTCATTTCTTCACCCCAAAACCGGATCGTGATTCACTTAACTTACACTAAAATACAGCCCGCATGCGTAGCAAGTCCTCAGTTCCACTCAGTTCCCGTCCGAGTCAGAGAGTCACAGTCAGTCTTGAGAGACGCTGCTCAGTCACCATCAGTTCACGAGCAGCAGTTCATAATCACTTCAGAGAGAGAGAACAATCAGTCGTCACGTGTGTAATCATCGGTGTCTCGCCTCGTATCAAGCGTGTACATCCTTTGCATTATTAAATCAAGAACTCTCATCAATTGTGTCTTTTACTCGCACACATCAGCTATATCAATTTACTACCCACGGTCCTCCACGCTACCAACAATACCAAGCTCACTACCGGTCCTCCACGCTGCCAACAACGCCAAGCTCACTACCGGTCCTCCACGCTACCAACACGCGAAGCTCACTACCGGTCCTCCACGCTGCCAACACGCCAAGCTCCTCATCTGATCCAGCGGTGGCAATCATCATCAACTGAGCAACTATCTCATCTACACTTCAACTTTTCATCTAAATCAAATCAAGGGGGAGCATTCTTCAACCAGGAACAAAGTGGAGAGGTAACATCAATCTCAGAACAAAGTGGTGGACTTCAAAATCCTAGAAAATAACAACAACAACAACAACAACAACAACAACACTATCATTACCACCAGAAATTATCTACGATCATCGCCACAATCATTACCATCCATCACCAACAATACATCACCATCACCACCATCACCACCATCACCACGACAACTCTCCTACCACAATCCTTCCCGCCTTCACCACCATTAACCACCATCACGTGCTACCACCATTTATAACCATTCACCGCCACCACCGCCGCCACTCCTGATCAAGTAAAAACGAAAGGAAGGAAGGAGGAAAGGAAAAAAAGAGGGAAACAGAAATATAAGAATAACAAACACGTTGATATTGAGAGAGAGAGAGAGAGAGAGAGAGAGAGAGAGAGAGAGAGAGAGAGAGAGAGAGAGAGAGAGAGAGAGAGAGAGAGAGAGAGAGAGAGAGTTTACGAGTTTCTACCCAAGAGAACTCCAAAGAAAAAAAAGCAGTTTCATTCATTAATATTTTCTTTGGGTTTATATTTTCTTAATTTCAAAACACAGAGTACAAAAAAATAATAATA
>NC_087173.1:10980485-10992985 GCF_035594125.1 Scylla paramamosain
GTAGTAGTAGCAGTAGTAGTAATCATTGTAGCAGTAGTAGTAGTAGTAGTAGTAATAGTAGTAGTAGTAGTAGTAGTGATCATTGTAGTAGTAGTAGTAGTAGTGGTCTCTCTCTCTCTCTCTCTCTCTCTCTCTCTCTCTCTCTCTCTCTCTCTCTCTCTCTCTCTCTCTCTCTCTCTCTCTCTCTCTCTCTCTCTCTCTCTTTCTTGATTTATATAAATGATATAATTTGTAGTTGTAGTAAACTTAAATTCTTATTATAGGTTGAATATACCAACATCTTTGTCCAAGGTAATAACTTAGAAAACATCACACAATTACTAAATATTGAATTAATTAAAGTCTATAACTGAATTATCAGTAACAAATTATCCATCAATCTTACAAAAACTCCCTTTATGGTATCCGGTCTTCTAATGACCAGACAAATACATCAATTAAAATCAATAATGCAGAACTGGATGGAGTCAATGAATGAAGATTTTTAGGAGTAATTTTGGATAATAAGCTGAAATGGAAACCACATATTGATGTAGCTAAATCGAAAGTATCTCTGCTTACTAGAATAACATAGAATTAGAAATTACTTGAATGTAAACTCTTTAACACAGGCGTATTTAACATTTATGTGCCCACATGTCATGCATTGCTCAGCTGTCTGGGGAGGAACATACAAAATTTACATGAACAGCCTCTCCACCATTCAGGAAAAAATAATCCGTGTCATGTCCCAAACAAACCGGTATGATCTCTTCACACACATGAAACTCCTAAAGTTTCTAGATATTTTACACCTACAGACCGATTTACTTGTTCATAAAGCCATTCACTCCACTCATACTGACCTTGGATTCACAGCAGTGCCACACACCTCCACCAGAACGCTCCATGATTTATGTGTTCCCTCGTGCAGGACATCCCACACCCACCAGTGTACACCACACAGCGGCTCCAAGGCCTGCAATGACCTGCAGGGAAATTTAAAAGCTGATCTTCACATAATTTCATTTAAAAGGAAATTAATTTTTTTTTTTTGACGGATATAACTAATTGTTTTAAAACTCTTTGATCACATGTACAAAACGCATACTGCATTATTATTATTATAATTATTATTTTTATTTATTTATTTTTTATAATTATGCAAGTCTTCTCAACATACATATATCTTTTGAAGTTGTACTGTGTTACAACAGACTGTCAGTATCTCTAATGATAACCATATATGTGTGTGTGTGTGTGTGTGTGTGTGTGTGTGTGTCTGTGTGTGTGTGTAGAAACGAATTCGTATGTATTCATGAATGAACACTTATCCATATGTATTGGCGTATCTGTATGTCACTGTGTGGGTACATATTTTTTTTCTGTGTGTGTGTGTATATGTGTGTGTGTGTATTATGCATGTGTATAGAGTGATGTACATAGTTCCGATAGCTGGACAGTCCCTTGCTATGCATCATTCATAGAAGGACCTTCAGGATCTAATAAAGCTTCGGCTTCGTGGACCTGGCCTTGATATTTTTTTTTATTATTATTTAATGTATATTATGTATAATTACATGGCCAATAAAAAGAATATATATCAAATCTCTCTCTCTCTCTCTCTCTCTCTCTCTCTCTCTCTCTCTCTCTCTCTCTCTCTCTCTCTCTCTCTCTCTCTCTCTCTCTCTCTCTCTCTCAGTCTGCCATTAAAACAGCACACAATCATTTTCCTTCAGTGTCCTCGTGGGTTTTCTATGATGACCCACAGGATGGGAGACTGCGTTATATTGGGTTTTTGTGTGTGTGTTTAGAGAGAGTATTGCATGTCTTGGTACATCTAAAGGCGTAGAAACATGACCAAAGTGAAGAATTATTGAGCATTTACTGGTATTTAAGTTTGCTTTCCACATCCATTTGAAAACATTCACCTATCCATTCATCCATATCACATCCACACCTATTTACACACACCCACAGTAAATATTTACATATCCACTCATCCACATTACACATCCACACATCCATACGAAAATATCCACTTATTCATTCATCCATATTAGATGTCCACACGCATTCACACACTCACATGTAAGCATCCACTTATTCACTCATTCATTCATCCATATCACATCCACACCTACATCCACACGAGTATGCTTATCTACACCCTTATCCTCATCAACATCCACACACTCACATCCACGCGCATGAACATGAACGCCTACATCCACACCTATATCCACTATCCACACTCAACTAACTCCCCCATCCAAACACTCACGTAAAAATCCACACTAACGCATCCATTAGCTAAAATTAATACCCACACATCCACACCCAGTCATGGACTCACCCACACACACGTATACATCCACGTATACAGCTGCTAACTCTGTACAGGGGCCTTATCCGTCCATGTACGAGTATGGAGTATGCTTCACGTGCCTGGGGAAGTTCATTCATATTGCTCTTCTACACAGGCTGGAGTCAAAAGGTTTTCGACTCATCATCTCCTCACCTCTAACTGACTGTCTTCAGCCTCTTTCTCATCGCCGCAATGTTTCATCTCTTGGTATCTTCTACCGCTATTTTCATGCTAACTGCTCCTGTGGTCTTGCTAACTGCATGCCTCCCCTCCTCCCGCGGCCTCGCTGCACAAGACTTTCTTCTTTCTCTCACCCCTATTCTGTCCACCTCTCTAATGCAAGAGTTAACCATTATTCTCAATCATTCATCCCTTTCTCTAGTAAACTCTGGAACTTCCTGCCTGCTTCTGCATTTCCACCTTCCTATGACTTGAACTCCTTCAAGAGGAAGGTTTCAAGACACTTATCCTTCAGTTTTTGACTACCGCTTTGGATCCTATTTGGGGACCGGCATCTCAGTGTTTTTTTTTTTTTTATTATTGGATTTTTGTTGCCCTTGGCCGGTGTCCCTCCTATATAAAAAGAAAAAAAAAACATATCCACATACCACCACATCCACACTCCCTACACATCCACGCAAACGCTTAGTAGAAATATTCCATCGGTAGCCATAACAGAGAACGTCATGAGAGGCGAGACTACAACTACTGCTCTTGCTACTATTAATCGTTCTTCTTTTGTGTTCCTTTGCGCTCCCGGTCAGCAATAAGACGCGACGCTGGCAAAGTGGAAATCAATAAGTGCCGTGAAATGACTGATGCTTTCTCTTCACCTTCTCATCTCGAAAGTGAAGAAGAAAGCAATGAAAACTAAATGGAAAATGAGATTGTCACCTGATCCTCTCATTTAATTAAAAGAGAAGGTTAATTAATTTGGGTTTATTTATTTATTTATTTTCTTACTTTTGTTTCCCATAAACGAATACTACTGATCATTTAGCAGAGTCCATGAAACACAATTACATAGAAGACGAGGTGGGATAGAATTAATTACTGATCTCTCTCTCTCTCTCTCTCTCTCTCTCTCTCTCTCTCTCTCTCTCTCTCTCTCTCTCTCTCTCTCTCTCTCTCCAACACCCTCATCTTCCCCTCCCCATCACCTCTCTCTCTCTCTCTCTCTCTCTCTCTCTCTCCTCTCTCTCTCTCTTTCACTCTCATGCTCTCCAACATCCTCCTCTTCCAAACCCCCTCTCCCTCTGCCTCTCCCAGCACCAGGGAATATCAATTTGTTTCGTTTATTACTCAGAAGCCTCGCTAATCACGTGACTGGCTGACGGAGACCAGACCAGGTGATTGGGACCAGTGACTAACCAGTAACCGATACCAGTGACGTGTGGCGGTGAGCAGGCAGTGACGTGTGGCAGTGACGTGCGGCAGTGACTTGTGGCAGTGACTTTTAGATACAAAGTTACAACGGGAAATGAAACAAGAACTATAGGAAAATAAATCAATATAAGGTAATAAGACTGAACAAGAAAGGCATGAAGACGTGAGGCAGCGGGTGGGTTATGTAAGTGTGTTCACTGTTCCGGTGCTTCGAGAATTAAGAGGTCAAGGCTTCGTTTCAGGGTTCGATTCCAGGCAGTAATGGGGTTTAATTTGGCGTTGAACTCCTGCCACAGTCGCGTCATTAAAGATAATTCAGACCCACAAGTTGGATTTTCTTGGCGCTGTTCAATCTCCCGCCTCGCTAAGGTTCAGATTCCGTGATAAACAGATATAGTTGTGATCTTTGCAGTAAAGCTCGAATTACGTCACCAGTGGATTTTGTTCATTCTAAATTAAAGGATAGTTTCCATAATCGGCCTTTTCCTAGTGAACCTTTTTTCTAGCGGGCCTTTTCCTAGTGAACCTTTTTTCTAGCGGGCCTTTTCCTAGTGAACCTTTTTTTCTAGCGGGCCTTTTCCTAGTGAACCTTTTTTCTAGCGGGCCTTTTCCTAGTGAACCTTTTTTCTAGCGGGCCTTTTCCTAGTGAACCTTTTTTCTAGCGGGCCTTTTCCTAGTGAACCTTTTTTTCTAGCGGGCCTTTTCCTAGTGAACTTTTTTTTTCTAGCGGGCCTTTTCCTAGTGAACTTTTTTTCTAGCGGGCCTTTTCCTAGTGAACCTTTTTTCTAGCGGGCCTTTTCCTAGTGAACCTTTTTTTCTAGCGGGCCTTTTCCTAGTGAACCTTTTTTTCTAGCGGGCCTTTTCCTAGTGAACCTTTTTTCTAGCGGGCCTTTTCCTAGTGAACCTTTTTTTCTAGCGGGCCTTTTCCTAGTGAACCTTTTTTTCTAGCGGGCCTTTTCCTAGTGAACCTTTTTTCTAGCGGGCCTTTTCCTAGTGAACCTTTTTTCTAGCGGACCTTTTCCTAGTGAACCTTTTTTCTAGCGGGCCTTTTCCTAGTGAACCTTTTTTCTAGCGGGCCTTTTCCTAGTGAACCTTTTTTCTAGCGGGTCTTTCCTAGTGAACCTTTTTTGTAGTCGAACTTTTTTCTCATGAATCTTTTTCCAAGTGGGCCTTTTTCTAGTGGCCTTTTCCTGGTGGGCCTTTTCTAGTGGGCCTTTAATAGTGGACCTTTACCTAGTGAGCTTTTTTTCTAATGGGCCTTTAATAGTGGGCTTTTAATTATAGGCCTTTAATATTGGGCCGTTTTCTAATGGGCCTTTAATAGTGAGCCTTTTTGCTAGTGGGCTTTTAATAATGGGCCTTTAACAGTGGACCTTTAATAGTGTGCCTTTAATAGTGGGCCTTTAATAGTGTTTTTTTTTAAAGTAGGCCTTTAATAGTGTGCCTTTATTAGTGTGCCTTTAATAGTGGGCCTTTAATAGTGTTTTTTTAAAGTGTGCCTTTAATAGTGTGCCTTTAATAGTGAGCCTTTAATAGTGTGCCTTTAATAGTGAGCCTTCAATAGTGTGCCTTTAATAATAATAATCCAACTCTTTCTGTCCTTCACCCCTTCCACTGCTCTGGTCATCCTTCGCCAGCTGAACAGAAGCACACAACAGGGGCACGAGGAGAGGTTCACCCCAAACAGTGATTCCGTATGCTTAACAATGTACAAACGCGGAGCACAAACTTGGAAGAAGAGGAAGAGTTATTAAGCTCATAGAAGACAAAAGGGTTAATTCTTGTTAAAGCCACAACTTGATCTCGTATGCTTGACAGTATCTACAAATGAGACATTAGCTGAGGAGGAGGAGGAGGAGGAGGAGGAGGAGGAGGACATCACCAGCACCACCAACAACACCAACAGCAACAACAGCAACGCCCCTATGCTCTCAAAAAAGGGTTAATTCTTGCTTAAAACACCAACACAATTCGCTTCCTGAACAAAACTGAAGCATTTTTCCCCCGGTAGCCAACCAAACCTTCACTTCCTGCACGAATACATTTCCCCGGCGACTCGGATGATTAAAAATTCCTTCGCTTCATTGTAAAACCCACAAAAAAGTTCGAGTCGGTCTTTGAAGCTTCACTCCGGGTCTCCATGGTTCATTCTTGTTTCACTTCCACCCCGAAAATCAAGGGAAAAGAAGGAAAAAGGTATGAACGACAAATTCCCCGAAGGTTTCTATCGCTTTGTCCCCGTGAACGAAAGGAGTGAAAGAGGGAGGGAGGGAGAGAGTGAGGGAGGGAGCGAGGGAGGGAAGGAGGGAAGAGAGGGAGTAATCTATCAAACAGGATTGAAGATCAAGCCGGAGTAACCGAACACTTGACTAATGTGTGTCGTGCATGATTGTGTGTGTGTGTGTGTGTGTGTGTATGTGTGTGTGTTTCAGCATCTTTTCCTTCTCCCTATTTTTCCTCTTCTCCCATCTTACTTCCCCCTCCTCCTCCCCCTATTATTTCTCTCCTCCCCTCTTTCCTCTCTTCCTTCTCCTCATTTCCTCTCTTTCCTTTTCATCCTATCTCTTCCTACTCTATTTCTTCGCCTTTACCTCCCTCTTTCCTCTCTTCCTTCTGATTTCTCCTCTCCATTTTTCCATCCTGTCTCCTTTATTTCTTTTCCTCTACCTCCCTCTCTCCTCTTTCTCCTCTTCTCTCCCTCCCTCTCTTATTTTTAATTCTCTCTACTTCCTTCTTTCTTCCAACCTACCACCTCCTGTATATGCTCTCCTTCTCTCCTTTCTTTCTTCTCCCTCCTTCCTTCTCCTTTTTCTTCCTTCTCTATTTCTTCTCTTCCTCCCTCCTCTTCTTCCTGCTATTTCCTCTGTTTATCTGTCTTTATTTCAATTACAATATTTTTAGGTACATTTAAGACTATGTATGTATGTATGTATGTATGTATGTATGTATGTATGTATGTATGTATAAATATGTATAAATATAAAAAAAAACTTTCCTTATTAAAAACAAACTCATAAATTTCAGTCTATTGTAATTTATTCTTTTCTTTTCTTTCTTTTCTCTTTCCTTCATTTCTTCCTTCTTTTCCCTCCTCTTCTTCTCCTCCTTTCCCCCAATACGAAGATCAAATCCTAATATGCTTTGCTGCTGAAAAGAGGAAGAAGGAGAAGGAGAGAGAAGAAGGGAGGAGGGAGAGGACTGGAAGGAGGGAGGGAAAGAAGGAAGGAGAGGATGCTGCTTGCTGATTGGACGGAAGTATTGAAGGAGGGGAAGCCGAGGCCGTGTTTTGATAGAGGGAGGGAAGGAGGAATCGAGGGAAGGAGGGAAGGATTGAGAGAGGGAGGGATTGAGGGAGAGAAAAGAGGGTGGGAAGAGGGGAGGGTGGGAACAAGGAACGAAGGGACGAGAAGGATTGGGGGGTGTAAGGAGAGGAGGAGGATGGTGGAGGGAAGAAGGAAAGAAGGAAGGAGGGAGAGGAGGAAGGAGAGAGGAAGGAAGACGAGTGGAAAACTAGGTTATAAAAATAAAAATATGAAGAAAATTGTGGAAAAATATTTCAACAACAAATACTACTACTACTACTACTATTAACACCACCACCACCACAACCACCAACATTCAGTCCTTTCCTAAAAACCCACCACCACCACCACCACCACCATCATCCCCACCACCATCACCTCCTCCTCCTCCTCCTCCTCCTCGTCTTCGTCCCCAACAAATAAATGAAGGGCGGCTGCCTCGCGCGGCTGCTTCCCTTTACCTGCGAATCACGTTCCCTGAAGCATTCACAGCGAGTTGTGAAGCTTCGGCCAACTCTAAGTGGGTTCAAATTATCTTATGAATCAGGAAAAAAATTATAAAGGCGATAAATTGTGGTGGTGGTGGTGGTGATGGTGACAATGGCGGTGATGGCGGGACAGTGAGATTTTAGTGGTCGTGGGACGGTGTTGTTGTTGTTGTTGTTGTTGTTGTTGTTGTTGTTGTTATTATTGTTGTTGTTGATGATGTTATTGTCATTGTTAATGTTGATGTTGTTGTTGTTGGTGGTGGAGGTGGTGGTAGTGGTGGTGGCGGTGTTATTGTAGTAGTAGTAGTAGTAGTAGTAGTAGTAGTAGTAGTAGTAGCACAATAATAATCAATAATAGTAGTAGCACAATAACAGAATCAATAATACAAGACAATAATAAAAATAATAATAATAATAATAATAATAATAATAATAATAATAAATGACTGCAAAAAACTTGGTAGGAAGTTAAATTACGTGTCAGGGGGAGAGAGAGAGAGAGAGAGAGAGAGAGAGAGAGAGAGAGAGAGAGAGAGAGAGAGAGAGAGAGAGAGAGAGAGAAAGGAACAAACCTATGCATTTCTTCCATCACCTCCTCTTCTTCCCCTTTCCCCTCTTCCTCCTTCTCCTCCCCTCTTCCTCCTCCCCCTCTTCCTCCTCCTCCTCCACCATTCCACCCTTCTTTTCGCCTCCTCTCACCCTCTTCCTCATCATCACCTCCTTCCTGTCTTCCTCCTGTTCGTCTCTTCCTCCTTCTTGTCCTCCTTTTCACTTCTTATCTCCTCCTTTACCACCTCCTCCTCTTCCTCCTCCTCTTCCTCTTCCGCATCTTGTTTGCACACTTCATTTTCTTTAATCAATTTTCTCTCTCTTACTCTACCGTTTTCTTTTTACTACTCTCTCTCTCTCTCTCTCTCTCTCTCTCTCTCTCTCTCTCTCTCTCTCTCTCTCTCTCTCTCTCTCTCTCTCTCTCTCTCTCTCATTTTGTCACATTTTTATCTTACAGTTTTATTTCACTCTTAAAATTTTTCTCTCTTCCTTATTTCATCAGTTTCCTTTTTACTTTTTTTTTTTTGCACCTGACCTCTTCGTCCTCTCCGTTCCTTCCCACTCCTCCTCCTCCTCCTCCTCCTCCTCCTCCTCCTCCTCCTCCTCCTGGTTGGATCCCTCAATGGAAGAAGGCTACAAGGCAATTTTAACCCTTCAAGGTGAAAATTTTCCTCTTTGCAACAGCACCGCTAGCCATGATGATAATAATAATAATAATAATAATAATAATAATAATAATAATAATAATAATAATAATAATAATAACAATAATAATAATAGTAAGGATGGTGTGTTGGTAGTAGTAGTAGTAGTACTAGTAGTAGTAGTAGTAGTGTAGTAGTAGTAGTAATAAGCAGCAGCAGCAGCAGCAGCAGCAGCAGCAGCAGCAGTAGTAGTAGTAGTAGTAGTAGTAGTAGTAGTAAGAATCTAAGTAAAAGTACTGGTTTTCTTATCTTAAACGATCATGGTTCCTCTCTCTCTCTCTCTCTCTCTCTCTCTCTCTCTCTCTCTCTCTCTCTCTCTCTCTCTCTCTCTCTCTCTCTCTCTCGGCTCCTAGCAGTCCTATCCGGCGGTTTATCTTTACTGTAAAATGTTTCTCTCTCTCTCTCTCTCTCTCTCTCTCTCTCTCTCTCTCTCTCTCTCTCTCTCTCTCTCTCTCTCTCTCTCTCTCTCTCTCCTCTCAGCACTGAAAACACCCAAACATTTCAGGCTTCATAACAAGTCAACAAAACAAATAAATCAGTATCCGTAGCCTTTCTCCATTCTTTCCCTTATATAATCCTTAAAATAAACCTACAGCAATATTTCCCTAACTTCCACCATCACTTCACTGGAAAAAAAAATTACCCTACATCGCTAAACTTTTCCCCGTCACTTCATGAAAACACTTCTCGTCTCTCTTGCGTTTCTCACGTGTTAAGGGAGTCAAGGCGTCTCCCAGTGATTTCCTGTTGGAGAAGGCTTGAGCGCCGCGTCGGGGTGTATGTGTTTCCTGTTTGAATGACTACCGCTGATCACCACTGTTCTAATATCTGATACCCCTCCACTTGTTCTAGATTACTTTCCTCTCCTCTTTACTGTTCTGAGTTTTAGATGATGTACTTGTCCTGTTGATGATGCTTGCCACTGCTGGATCAGATGAGGAGCTTGGTGTGTTGGTAGCGTGGGGGACCGGTAGTGAGCTTGCTATTTCTGGTAACTTGGAGGTCGTGGGGTATAAGTTGATATAGTTGATGTGTGCGAGTAACACGTATGATGAGAGTTCTTCTTGATTTAATAGTAGAGAATGTACACACTTGATACGAGACGAGATTGTAACGTGACGACTGAGTGTTCTCTCTCTCTCTCTCTCTCTCTCTCTCTGAAATGATACGAAATGATGACTGAGCAGCGTCCCTCAAGACTGACTGTGACCGAGTGGAACTGAGTGAGAGACCAAGACTGACTGTTCGTGACTGGGTGACCGACTGACTGACTAGGACTTTCAGACGGGACTGAGTGCTCGCTACCATGCGGGCCTGTATTTATCTGAGCTAAGTGGATCACGTTTTGGCTTTTGGGAAGAAGAAAAATGACCAATGAGATGCCAGGAAATGAGGTGAAAGGGCCAATGGACGAGCTCGTTATTTTAGCCAATGACCAGAGAGAAGGATTCCAAACGAACACAGGTGTCTTCCCTAAGGACTGGAAGTGGGTGAAAATTCCCTTGAGAGGTGGAGGAGGAGGAAAAGATTTTTTTTTTATGTAGGAGGGACACTGGCCAAGGGCAACAAAAATCCAATAAAAAAAAATGCCCACTGAAATGCCAGTCCCATAAAAGGGTCAAAGCAGTGGTCAAAAATTGATGAATAAGTGTCTTGAAACCTCCCTCTTGAAGGAATTCAAGTCATAGGAAGGTGAAAATACAGAAGCAGGCAGGGAGTTCCAGAGTTTACCAGAGAAAGAAATGAATGATTGAGAATACTGGTTAACTCTTGCGTTAGAGAGGTGGACAGAATAGAGGTGAGAGAAAGAAGAAAGTCTTGTGCAGCGAGGCCACGGGAGGAGGGGAGGCATGCAGTTAGCAAGATCACAAGAGCAGTTAGCATGAAAATAACGGTAGAAGACAGCTAGAGATGCAACACTGCGGAGGTGAGAGAGAGGCTGAAGACAGTGAGTTAGAGGAGAGGAAAGAAAGCCTTCCGAGGGTTTAGGCCAGCGAGGGCGTGGAAAACATCATTGCGAAGAATTTTAATAGGTGGCATGAAATAGTCAGAGGGTGGAGGAGAGGGAGGAAAAAGCCCAGAATCATCCAAGGTAGAATGTTTAGCAAAGTTTTGAGCGAAGAGTTCAGCTTTAGAAATAGATGTGATAGCAGTGGCGCCATCTGGTCGAAACAGAGGAGGGAAAGAAGAAGAAGCAAAGTTATTGGAGATATTTTTGGCTAGATACCAGAAGTCACGAGGGGAGTTAGATCTTGAAAGGTTTTGACATTTTCTGTTAATGAAGGAGTTTTTGGCTAGTTGGAGAACAGACTTGGCATGGTTCCGGGCAGAAATATAAAGTGCATGAGATTTTGGTGATGGAAGGCTTAAGTACCTTTTGTGGGCCACCTCTCTATCATGTATAGCACGAGAACAAGCTGTGTTAAACCAAGGTTTAGAAGGTTTAGGACGAGAAAATGAGTGAGGAATGTACGCCTCCATGCCAGACACTATCACCTCTGTTATGCGCTCAGCACACAAAGACGGGTCTCTGACACGGAAGCAGTAGTCATTCCAAGGAAAATCAGTAAAATACCTCCTCAGGTCCCCCAACTAGCAGAGGGATCTTGAGGAGGGATTGGAGCGATAGGACAAGATACAGATATGAGATTGTGATCGGAGGAGCCCAACGGAGAAGAAAGGCTGACAGCATAAGCAGAAGGATTAGAGGTCAGGAAAAGGTCAAGAATGTTGGGAGTATCTCCAAGACGGTCAGGAATACGAGTAGGGATGTTACACCAATTGCTCTAGGTCGTGGAGGATAGCAAAGTTGTAGGCTAGTTCACCAGGATGGTCAGTGAAGAGAGAGGAAAGACAAAGCTGGTGGTGAACATTGAAGTCTCCAAGAATGGAGATCTCTGCAAAAGGGAAGAGGGTCAGAATGTGCTCCACTTTGGAAGTTAAATAGTCAAAGAATTTCTTATAGTCAGAGGAGTTAGGTGAGAGGTATACAGCACAGATAAATTTAGTTTGAGAGTGACTCTGTAGTCGTAGCCAGATGGTGGAAAACTCGGAAGATTCAAGAGCGTGGGCACGAGAGCAGGTTAAGTCACTGCGCACATAAACTCAGGAGTATTAAAAGAGAATAGACTGGCTGGCCATGGGCACACGTGGGATGAATGTATGAACACGTCGCATGTGTGATGGATATATGAAACAGTGAATATACACATATATAATAATAATAATTGTTAAGACCGATACATATGTAGCTGTCAGGACAACCATTCATCTGCCTTGTGTGAAAAAAGTGGTTCCTGTGCTCTTCCTACTAGAGAGAGAGAGAGAGAGAGAGAGAGAGAGAGAGAGAGAGAGAGAGAGAGAGTGTGTGTGTGTGTGTGTGTGTGTGTGTGTGTGTGTGTGTGTGTGTGTGTGTGTGTGTGTTTGTTTGTTTGTTTCTGTGTGTGTTTGTCTCTCTCTCTCTCTCTCTCTCTCTCTCTCTCTCTCTCTCTCTCTCTCTCTCTCTCTCTCTCTCTCTCTCTCTCTCTCTCTCTCTCTCTCTCTCTCTCTGACACACACACGCACACAATCATACACAAATATACATTTCAAAGCTACATCTCGCATTTTTCATTCTTTCACTTTCATTCCTCCTTCTGCTGTTGCTCCTCCTTCTCCTCCCCTCCTCCTCCTCCTCCTCCTCCTCCTCCTATTCTCTTCCTCCTCCAATTTAATACTCTCCTCT
>NC_087173.1:10997985-11000485 GCF_035594125.1 Scylla paramamosain
CAAAGACTGGAGACTCGGGTAAGCAGTAAACAGGAAGAGGACGCGGCGCACATAAACGAAAAGGGAGACAGGAAGGAGATGATGATAAAGAATGATAAGAGGAAGTCAAAATAAGATTACACACACACACACACACACACACACACACACACTTACTTTAACCTGATACACCCAGACTCTCTCTCTCTCTCTCTCTCTCTCTCTCTCTCTCTCTCTCTCTCTCTCTCTCTCTCTCTCTCTCTCTCTCTCTCTCTCTCTCTAATCTTGTGTTTTTATTTCAAGACGAGGTTATTTGTGAGTGTGTGTGTGTGTGTGTGTGTGTGTGTGTGTGTGTGTGTGTGTGTGTGTGTGTGTGTGTGTGTGTGTGTGTGTGCTTAAATGATTATTTTTTGTTAATTAATGACTTATTGCTATTATGACACACATATGCACAAATTTTCAGAAACACTCTTAGTATAGCAGCTGTCCCTCCAGCCAGAGCTCCCTGACGGCCAGATATCAATCAAATGTATAGTTTTGCACATACATACATACATACATACATACATACATACATACGGTATGTACATGCAATATAAGTCACACATATAGCCTCGCTTATTATCAATTTAATAATTACCTATTAACAAAAGTTCACATTATGAATTTAGAAATTGATAAAAGCCATTACCAATGAACATAACACACAATACACAAGAAATAACAGTAATATACAGTACAACAAAATGTTATATAACACATGTAAACAATATTTCCCTTTTAAATGACAATAAATTCCTAGTGTTAAGTTTTTTTTTATTTTATTTTATTTCTTTTTATCTCGTGGCAAACTATTGAATATATTGGGCCAATGAATAAAATATTTTTTTCTGTGACACTGTTCTGAGTTGTGGACGTGTGAGATCTTAATTATTGCTTTTTTGGTCTGGCGAAGCTGTGCGTAAGTATAAAAATTTAATTTCTTATGTCATTAATATCATTAATATTATATAAATCAATGTTAATTGGGAATATTTGTGAATAGTTTAAATTATAATTTTATGAGCTAACTTCAGATTCCAAGCGAAATTTACCGAGAAAAAACACATCCGATAACTTTGTTTTGAACAATGGTTGCCTTAAAAAAATTATGGCCACGCGCTGGCCCAGATAGCACACAGTTTGTTAATTAAATGAGAGCAGCACAAGATGTAATAAACGCTGATCAATGCCCTAGTGTTCAGATTACGTCTGATCTTCTATATTATTCCACAAATTTTCGAAACTTTAGTGCAGACTTCATGTGTGTGGATCTTCCTGTTAAAATGTTCATCAATTCAAACCTCCCAGGAATTATGTAATTGCCATTTGGTGTAAAGTTTCCCCTTGCAGCTGCAATGGAGGCAGGTGGTGTGTGTGTGTGTGTGTGTGTGTGTGTGTGTGTGTGTGTTGATTACACTCTGCATCTCAGTGTTCCTTCTCGTTCTTATTTCCTCCTTCTCCTCCTCCACTTCTTTATTTTTCATTCTCCTCCTCCTCCTCCTCCTCCTGCTTCATTTTCTTCCTCTTCCAAAATATTCAATTTCTCGTTCTCATTCTTGATTTCTCGTTCGTTTTACTAATCTTCCGTTATTTCAATCTCTCTCTCTCTCTCTCTCTCTCTCTCTCTCTCTCTCTCTCTCTCTCTCTCTCTCTCTCTCTCTCTCTCTCTCTCTCTCTCTCTCTCTCTCTCTCTCTCTCTCTCTCTCTCTCTCTCTGTCTCTCTTTCTCTCAATCACACACACACACACACACACACACACACACACACACACACACACACACACACACACACACACACACACACACACTAAAGACCAACAAAACTAAGTCACAAGTGTCCAATATTCTGAGATTCTCGCTTCAAAGTTACGTCAAGCTCTCTAATTTTTCATCCACCCACCATTTCCTTTCCACCTTCATCCACTATCCTCACTCAACCCACCCACTCACCTACACACACCTAGATCCGCTCAGTCCATCCACCTACGGCGTCATCCACCTAATTCATCCAGCCACTTCACTTAAACCACACACACACGCACAGACTAAGCACGTCCATCCACCTAACAGTTCTCCCACTCGCTCACTCACTCACTCACTCACTCATTTCTTCTTTCCACTCAGTCTCGTCAGCTCAGTTTCAATAACAGTGCAGAAACTCACAGACTTAAACATTTTGGCGTCCATCCCGTCTGCGTTTAGCTAATAAGGCTCCAGTGGGAGTTACCGGGGGTCTTCAAGTGAGGGTTTAACAGACTCCAGTGGGAGGTATTAAGGTCTTCGCGACTCCAGTGGTAATTTAACGGGCTCTAGTTGTAGATATTAAGGTCATCCTGATTCTATTCGTAGTTTAAGATGGTGCATTAGAAGTTATTGGGGGTTTTCAAGGGTGTTTTCATGGTTGTAATGGTAGTTTTAAAAGGATCTAGTGGTAAATATTAAGGTTTAAGTGTGTTTAATAATCTCAGAGATAGTTTAA
>NC_087173.1:11005485-11010485 GCF_035594125.1 Scylla paramamosain
AGAGAGAGAGAGAGAGAGAGAGAGAGAGAGAGAGAGAGAGAGAGAGAGAGAGAGAGAAGGGTGAGTGTTCTCCACCTCTAAGATAAGAGAAAAAAAAAGTGTAGTTACAGTAAAGGATAAAAAAAATGAATAGGAAGAAAAAATAAAAGAATGAAAGGAAGTATGGATGTTTCAGGAAGGTAATAAGAGAAGGGAACAGTAAGGAGAGAGGAAGACAGGAGGAGGAGGAGGAGGAGGAGGAGGAGGAGGAGGAGGAGGAGGAGGAGGAGGAGGAGGAGGAGGAGGAGCTTTGGCGGGAAAATAATAGGCTTTCTAAGCTACGAGGAATTGTTTTGTGACTACAGGAGAAAGGAAAGAAGAAGAAGAAGGAGAGGAAGAGGTAGGGGAGAAGGAGGAGAGGGAGGAAAGGAAGGAGAGTGGAGGGATGCTGCGGGAAGGAAGTTAGGAAAATAGAGAAGTCTTATTTGTGTGTTTACTAAAAGGAGCGATAAAAGGGAAGGAAGGAAGGAAGGAAGGAAGGAAGGAAGGAAGGAAAGAAGGAAGGAGGGAAGGAAGGGAAAGATGCGACAGGATGCGCGGGAGAGTAGTAATATAGAGGGAGGGAGGGAGAGGTATAAAGGAGGGAGAGATTTGTGGCAGAAGGAGAGAGAAGAAAAGAAAAGAGAAAGGAAGGAAAGGATAGGTTATGATAGGTTATGAAAGGAAAAAAACTGAGGAAAATTGGAAGGAGGGAAGGGGGAAAGGGAAAGAGGAAGAGAAGCAGGAAGAAAGGGAAAGGATGATAAGGAAGAAAGGAAAAGGGAGGAACGAGTAAAGGGAGAGAGGAGGGAAATAAATGAGACACACACACACACACACACACACACACACAGAGAGAGAGAGAGAGAGAGAGAGAGAGAGAGAGAGAGAGAGAGAGAGAGAGAGAGAGAGAATGGGAGGGAGGGGAAGAGAATATATAGACAGGAAGAAGAGAATTACGACCAATGGCAAATAAGAGAGGGAGAGAGAAAGAGGAGGGAAAGGGAGAGAGGGAGAGAGGGAGAGGGACACACCTGCACCGAATACTGGCAGGTGGACAAAGGTAGGGAGGAAAGGAGAGGAAAATAATGGGTGTTGTAAATGTTGGAGTGAAAGAAACCAATAGGGAGATGATGATGGTGATGATGGTGATGATGGTGATGATGGTGGTGGTGGTGGTGGTGGATGGTGGTGGTGGTGGTGGTATCGTGGTTTATATGTGTTTAGGGTGTAGTGACAAAATGGTGACGATAGTGATAATAATGGTTAGGAGGAGGAGGAGGAGGAATACAAAGGAATACAAAGGAAAACCAAACAGCAACAGAGATTTTTGTCCTTGCAAGGCTGTTTCGGTAATCTGGAGGAGGAGGAAGAGGAGGAGGAGGAGGAGGAGGAGGAGGAGGAGGAGGAGGAGAAAACATCCAGGTAACAATAACATCAAGAAGAGGAAAGACAATGATAAGAAGATGAAGAAGAAGAGCAAAAAACAACAACAACAACAACAACAACAACAACAACAACAACAACAACACACATCTTGCCTACAAACACACACATCTCCCTTCCCCCATTTCTCCACTCCCTCGATCATCCACCACCTCCTAGCCACTCCTTCCCTTCCCCCTCTCACCCACTGTCACGTACACTCCAGAGAAAATTAGTTTGAAAAAGAAAAAAAAAGTCCAAGTACAACACACACACACACACACACACACACACACACACACACACACACACACACACACACACACACACACACACACACACACACACACACTTGTAACTTTGATAATTAATTGTGTTGTGTCTTGTTATTATTGCACACTTACACAACACAAAAGGAGAGAGAGAGAGAGAGAGAGAGAGAGAGAGAGAGAGAGAGAGAGAGAGAGAGAGAGAGAGAGAGAGAGAGAGAGAGAGAGAGAGAGAGAGAGTGGGAGGATGAGCTGAAATAGTTGTCTTTTGTTTTCTCTTCTCTTCTCTTCCATTTCTTTCTCCTCCTTTTCCTTTCCTATTTTCCCTTCCTTTCTATCTCCTTTTCTTTCTCCTTCCCTTCTCTTTTCCTCCATCGCATTCTTCTCCTTCCTTTATTTTTCTCTCTTTTCTGTCTTTTTATGTTTTCCTTCTTCTTTTCTTCTCTTTCATCGCATTTTCCCCCTTTCCTTTCCTTTCCTTTTATGTCCCTCTGTTTTCCTTTCTCATAAGCTTTATTTTTGTTTGTTTCTTTTAATTTTATCTTCTTTTTCCTTCTTTCCTTTTTTTCTTTCAATTTTTTTCCCTTTCTTCCGATCTTCATCATTTTTCTTTTCCTTCTTTTTGTAAAGTTTCATTATCTCCATCTTTATTTTTGTTTCTTTTTCTTCTTTCTTGCTCTTTTCCATTTTCTTTGTTCCCCTGCCTCCCGTTCTCTTCTCTCTTCTCTCTCTCTCTCCTTCCCTTCCCTTCCCTCCCCTTCTTTTCATCATCTCTTCCTCTCTCCTTTGTCTTTGCTTCTTTCCTTCTTTTATCTTCTATTTTCTTTCCTCCTCTGCCTCCCTTCTACTCTCTTCTCCCTTTCCATCTCCTATCTCTTTCCTTTCCATTCCTTTTCTCTTCCGTTATCTCCCTTTATCTTTTTTTTTCCATTTCTTCTCTTTCCCTTCTTCTTCCCTCCTCTTTCATTCCCTTGCCTTCCTTTCCACATCCCCTTCTTCTTTTCCCATCCCTTTCCTTCCCTTCCCTTCCCTTCCCCTTTCCACCTTCCCTCTTCCCTTCCTCTTCTCTTCTCTTCCCTATCCTTCTCTTTCCACCTCCCTTCCCCTTTCCTCTTCTTTTCCCCTTCCACCTCGCTTTCCCCCTTCCACCTCTACTTCGCCTTCCCTCGTCCACTTCCACTTTTGTCTTTCTCCTTCCCCTTTAAAGCACAAGATGTAGGAACGTGACTTTATGATGTATCTAAAGCAAAGAACAACAACTTTATCATCCTTGCATGACACTAAAGAAAAAAATATATATACAAGGAAAAAGACGAGAGAGAAAAAAATAAATATAATGTAACTTAATTCAATTCTGTTCCTGACCTTCCACATAAAGAAAAAAATATATATGTAAAAAAAATAACGTGTATTTTTTTTCTTTTACGATTTTTTTTATTTATTTATTTTTTTTTTATATACGAGGCGAAAATTTTTTGGTCTTCATGATGGAGGACAAATTTTTAATCGAAGACGAATAGGAAAGGAGAATGTTTATTTATTTTATACTTCACAGGAGTAGGGCGAGGAGGAGGAGGAGGAGGAGGAGGAGGAGGAGGAGGAAGACAAGGTGAGGAAGTGAGAGTACGAGGAGGGAGAGAAAGAATAGACGAAGGAGAATTAAGAGAAGGGGAAGACAAAGGAGGAGGAGGAGGAGGAGGAGCAGGAGGAGGGCAAAGACGACACGGAGAAAAAATTACTAAGGAAAATAAAAAAATAACAGGATAATAATAATAATAATAATAATAATAATAATAATAATAATAATAATAATAATAATAACAACAACAAGAAGAAGAGGAGGAGGAGGAGAAGGAGGAGGAGGAGAATACGGACAACACAAAAACAACAATACAAACACACACACACACACACACAACAACAACAACAACAACAACAACAACAACAACAACAACAACAACACAAAAAAGCAGACTAACGATACCAGAGAGAGATAGAGAGAGAGAGAGAGAGAGAGAGGGGGGGACGAGAAATGCAATTGCCTCCAGGTTCAGTATAGTTTCCCCATTGGCGCCATGCCTGGGAGACGCACAGAAAACGGAGTAGGTGACCCCCTCGTGGCTCGGAGTGAGGCGTGAAAATCGTGTTAGGGAAGAGCGGGTGAGAGCGGGAGAGAGGCAGACGAAATGAACACCCGCTTGACCCAAACTAACGTGAGGTGTTTTCTAGGTGCGGGTGTGAAGCGGTGAGAGAGAGAGAATGAAGGTGTGGGGGGAGGAAGGAGGGAGCGAGAGATGGAGGTGTTTTTCAGTGAGGTAGTGGAGAGAGAGGAATAATGGGAGGGAAGACAGCATGGGTAAGTGGAAAGGAAAGAGGGAAGGGAAGGGTTACTGAATTGGGGAAAGGAGGATTATTTGTTAAGCTTTGGGTGACTGACTGAATGACTGATTAATTGACTAATGGATGACTCGCTGATCAACTGAGTGACTGACTGATTGATTGACTGACTGACTGACTGTTTTTTTCTTAACACGACTAGGAGACTAACTAAGAAGGTACCTAAATGAACAGATAAACGGATAAATACATAAATAAGTAAACAGCTAACTAATTGATTAACTTACTAACGAAATGACTAACTTCCCCATTCACTATCTGACTCCTATTGCCCCTCCTTCATTCCTTCATCTTCCATCATCACATCCAGTCAGCCAGCCAGCCAGCCAACCAGCCAGCCAGTCAGCCAGTCAGCCAGTCAGTCCAATAGTTGCAAAGACACATCAATATTCGCTTGCAACAGCCTATATATATTCCTGTGTGTGTGTGTGTGTGTGTGTGTGTGTGTGTGTGTGTGTGTGTGTGTGTGTGTGTGTGTGTGTGTGTGTGTGTGTGTGTGTGTGTGTGTTTCAACATTCTATTCTGGCTTTCTCTATTTCATTCATCCACGTTTTTATTGCTGCTGCTGCTGCTGCTGCTAGTCCTCCTCCTCCTCCTCCTCCTCCTCCTCCTCCTCCTCCTCCTCCTCCTCCTCCTCCTCCTCCTCCTCCTCCTCCTCCTCTTCTTCTTCTTCCTCCTTCTCTTCCTCCTCCTCCTCCTCCTCCTCCTCCTCTTCTTCTTCCTCTTTCTCCTCCTCCGGTTCTTAGGAGAAGGAAAACGGAGTAAGAAGATTAATTCCGTCACTGTGCATCTGTCATCCGTGAAAATATTAAAGTTCCCCCTCCTTATGTGATGACAGAAATATGAGACACAGTGAGAAGCCACGGTTGAGTCCACAGAATACGTGAAGAA
>NC_087173.1:11015485-11020485 GCF_035594125.1 Scylla paramamosain
ATGGTTCGCAAGAAAATAGACAGAAATAAACAGTTCAGGTGCCACGTTTTCTTTGGCTTGGAAGGCACAGAAATCGAAAAATTAAGGAGGAACTTGGTTAATTGCAGAGAGAGAGAGAGAGAGAGAGAGAGAGAGAGAGAGAGAGAGAGAGAGAGAGAGAGAGAGAGAGAGAGAGAGAGAGAGAGTTATTCGTACAAAGAAATAAGTTAGCTAACCTATTTTAAACTACTTTCCTAACATTTTTCTTTATTATTCTTCTTTACTTACCCTGTATTTTATTGATCTATTCTATTTATATTTATTTACCTTTAGGAGGGAGAGCAGGCGGGGAGCGATAAATGAAGCCGGATTCTTATTAATTTGTATTCCCTTGTGCTGCTTCCTTCCTGCGTAGAAAAGAGAGAGAACTGAAGTATAACGGTGGTGGTGGTGGTGGTGGTGGTGGTGGTGGTGGTGGTGGTGGCGGTGGTGGTGGTAAGACTGCCAGGAGAAGAAATTTTTAAACACTCCTTCCTCTAAAAATGAAAATTGCATGAGCTCTTGTGTAAAAATGAGCACACACACACACACACACACACACACACACACACACACACACACACACACACACACACAGACACACATTCATACATAAACAAAGAGAGGGAGGGAAGGAGAGAGAAAGAAAGAAAGAAAGAGTGAGATGAAAGAAGAAATAATGTGACAGGTGTGTGTGTGTGTGTGTGTGTGTGTGTGTGTGTGTGTGTGTGTGTGTGTGTGTGTGTGTGTGTGTGTGTGTGTGTGTGTGTGTAATTGGGCGTGTACGTGTGTATGTAAGTATGTAATGTATGTGAAGACGTATATGTAAATGTAGGCATGTGTTTATATGTTGAATATGTATGAGATTATGGTGGGGGGGGAGAGAGAGAGAGAGAGAGAGAGAGAGAGAGAGAGAGAGAGAGAGAGAGAGAGAGAGAGAGAGAGAGAGAGAGAGAGAGAGAGAGAGAGAGAGAGAGAGAGATCTAGAAGTTATGAGATGGTGAAAGAAAGGAGGGGAAAGAGTGGAGGAAGACGAGGGGTTGTAGAAAGAAGAGGAGGAGGAGGAGGAGGAGGAGGAGGAGGAGGAGGAGGAGGAGGAGGAGGAGGAGGAGGAGGAGGAGGAGGAGGAATATGTTTGGGTTTGGTTGCTTCAAATCTTAAATTAGCATCTATTCATTACCATGGTTACTCTCTCTCTCTCTCTCTCTCTCTCTCTCTCTCTCTCTCTCTCTCTCTCTCTCTCTCTCTCTCTCTCTCTCTCTCTCTCTCTCTCTCTCGTTTTCTTTCCTCCATCCATCCTTTACACTGCCTTGATATATGTCTTCCTCCTCCTCCTCCTCCTCCTCCTCCTCCTCCTCCTCCTTCCCCCATCCTCTTCCTTCAACCTTTCTTTTACTTTTCTCCTCTTCCTCTTCTTCCTTCACTTTTCTCCGTCTCTCCGTCTCTCACTTTGTCACCTTTCTCATGTCTATATTTCTGAACTGAAGAACAAGAACAAGAGGAGGAAGAGGAGGAGGAGAAAGAAGATATTAGAACGACGAATAGAAAAAAAAAGTTTTCATATAGAAGGAAACATTATTAGCGTGCAGTACAATTACTTACACACACACACACACACACACACACACACACACACACACCTCACCCTTCCCTTCCTTCCAGCTCGGTACACTCATCCCTGTCCCTTGAAAAATATTAATCCTATCTCCCCATTCACAACCTAAACTCCTTCCATATTAATTCAAATTACAACACACGCAAAATTGACTTCCAGGCTTTCACGAAGTGCTTGGCTAACCCTCCCTCCCCTTCTCTGTAACAAGTCCCATTAAGAGAAAACGGAAATTTAACATACAAGGGGAGGGTGACTATTGCATTTGAACGCTGAAGAGAAAACGAAGCGTGTGATGTACTATTTAAAAGCTGTCATGTGTGTGTGTGTGTGTGTGTGTGTGTGTGTGTGTGTGTGTGTGTGTGTGTGTGTGTGTGTGTGTGTGTGTGTGTGTGTGTAACGTGCAGCCAGAGATTAAAACTTGATTAAATTAGGCAGTTTAAGTGAAATCTAATCCTATTTGGACCAATATATACTATTAAAATTTTCTTAGTCCGGTACAGAGTAAATAAAATTCCCTTATACAACTTTCATATTTCGCCAGCATACTTACAAAAAGTGAAGCAGAACACTCACTGTAGCATTGCTATAGAAGCTCTCTGGAAGCCAAGACAACATACTCATGCTAATGTCGTAACCCAAGAAATACCGAAAAGAGACGAAACACGGAAGAAGAACAAATGAGAGTCAACAAGTACAGAAGAAGAACGAAAATAAGGAGGAAGTGAGAAAATAGAAAGAATAAATAAATAGAGAATAAATAAATAGAGAAGAATAAATAAAGAGAGAGAGAGAGAGAGAGAGAGAGAGAGAGAGAGAGAGAGAGAGAGAGAGAGAGAGAGAGAGAGAGAGAGAGAGAGAACTAAAAAAAAATAAGGCCCACTGAAGATGCCAGGCCCTAAACAGGACGGACAGAAGTACATCCAAAATAAGACGAAGTGTCTTGGAACCTCCCTGGAGTGTTAACCTTTTCACTGCTATTTGGCAGGTCTTTCCTAATTCACTAACCACTTTGAGATGTTTCTATTCATTCTACATTCTCCCCCAAACATTGCACTGGCTGGGAATACCTGCCTAGCCATATCTATCGTTTAAGTTTCCTTTCTTATCGAGGTTGATACAAGATTTCATATATTGTTTTCTTCTTTTTCTACACTCACCTCCAAACTTTACTGGCTAAAAATTGTAGTATCTATCTTTTAAATCTCTTCTTTCTTATCGAGGCTGATTTTTTTTTTTTTTTTTTTTTTTGTTAGTTTGGATTGCTGTGTCGCGGAGAAAGGCTTAAGGTGATTGGAAGCAGAGTTCTGAGCCTGAGAGAGAAACATTGTAGTGATAGGAGCTGAAAACTTTTGCACCTCAGAACTAAACTGCAATAAAAAAATAAAAAAAGGCCTACTGAGATGCCGGTCCCCAAACAGAATCCAAAGCGGTAGTCAAAAATTACAGGATAAGTGTCTTGAAACCTCCCTCTTGAAAGAGTTTAAGTCATAGGAAGGTGGAAATACAGAAGGAGTCAGGAAGTTCCAGAGTTTACCAGAGAAAGGGATGAATGATTGACAATACTGGTAACTCTTGCATCAGTGAAGTGGACAGAATAGAGGTGAGAGAAAAAAGAAAGTCTTGTGCAGCATAAATGAAGCCCCATCTACTCTCTCTCTCTCTCTCTCTCTCTCTCTCTCTCTCTCTCTCTCTCTCTCTCTCTCTCTCTCTCTCTCTCTCTCTCTCTCTCTCTCTCTCTCTCTCTCTCTCTCTAAAACTACTAAAGAAATATTATATAAAATAGTGATTCATAATGATTCATTCGGTCATTTATAGACTACAAAACTATTTATGAGATTACAAAATTACAAAGACAAGTCTGAAAATGAAGAAAAATAATATGGACATTGGTATGAAAAAAAAAAGAAGAGTCTCAAAATGGAAATAAAAAAAAGAGAATATTATAGGGAAAGGAACAAAAAACTGAGGCCTGAAAAAAAAAAAAAAGAAAGATGAGGAAAGATATACAATAAACATATTTAAAAAAAAAATGTGAGAAAGACATGAAAATTAATCTGACAAAATGAAAGAAAATACAAAACAAAGAAAAGCGAGAAAAGTATAAAATTCAGTCTAACAATAAAACAAAAAATACAATGAGGAAAGGTATAAGAAAACAATAGAAATAAAAAAAGAAAAGAAAACATGAGGAAGGTATAAAAAGAAGTCTAAAAATACAATAAAAAAAAAAAAACAAGGAGAAAGCGAGTGCCGAAGAGTGAAAAGGTTAAAACTCGATTCCTCTCCGTTAACTTCACAGGCGAGAACAGATTGCTTGCCTTGTATCTATCTAATCTATCTTCCGCTTCTCATCTCGCGCCGCCTGCCCAAAAATCTATCGCAAGTTTTTTTTATGTAGCAGGCGGTCGCGGCCGTCCTCTATCTATCAGTTTTATCTCCAGAGCGTCCCTGCTTAGTGACAACACGCCCACACTCCCGCCCTAATTACTCATTTACATAATCTCTCCATTTAATTATCTGATAATATCGGTACAGGCTGAGGAGAAGGAGGAGGAGGAGGAGGAGGAGGAGGAGGAGGATCTGACGGCGATATTCTTCTTCTATCCCTTATTCCTTCCTCTTCTAATACCCCCTCCTCCTCCTCCTCCTCCTCCTCCTCCTCCTCCTCCTCCTCCTCCTCCTCCTCCTCCTCCTCCTCGTGTGCGGATCATATTTCATATCATATTGTTTTCAGTTAAATTTGATAACGAAACCCAAGACGTGTTTGGAGAGTTAAAAGTAGGGACGGTCAGGCAGGAAGGGTACGAGGGAAAGACATGGGAGGGGAAAAGGGAGGAAAAACGGGAAGATAAAGAAGGGAAAGGGAAAAAGAGGAGAGAAATGGGAGGAAAAGTAAGAAATGAGAGAGGAAAAAAGAGAGAAGGGGGATGAGAAGGGATAAAAGGCTACGAGGAAAAGGAAATGAAAGGGGTAAAAAGGGAGGAAGAGAAAGAGAGAAAATGGGAGAAGGGCAAAGAAATAGGAAGAAAAGAAATGGAAGGGGAAATGGAGAAAAGAGGAAAAAAATGAAAGAAAGAGGAACATGTGAGAGAAATGGGGGAAAAGTAAGCATAAGAGAGGAAAAAGAAGGAGAAAGGGAAGAGAAAGAAGGAAAAGAGGAAAAGATGAAAAGGGGAGAAACAGAAGAAAAGTAAAGATCAGAGAGGAAAAGTAAAAAAAAGGAGAAGGAAGAAAAATTTTGAAAAGCAGAGAGAAATAGGAGAAATGGGGAGAAAAAGAAGGAAAAAAGAAAAAGGGAAAAGGGGAGAGAAATGGGAAGGAAGATAAGGATGAATGAGAGAGGAAAAGAGGGAGTTATAAAAGAGGA
>NC_087173.1:11025485-11055485 GCF_035594125.1 Scylla paramamosain
GGGGTTAATAAGCTTACCTGGGCCCCGTCAACACCTGTCTAATAAGAGTACATTGAGCTCATTATAATTAACACCCGGGCAGTCACACATGTCCACTCCTGTCCCCCGAAAACACCTGTAATTAGTGTCAGGGAATGGGAGGTGTTGGTGGTGGTGGTGGTGGTGGTGGTGGTGGTGGTGGTGGTGGTGGTGGTGGTGGTGAGGATAGTAGTCTGTATCTCTCTCTCTCTCTCTCTCTCTCTCTCTCTCTCTCTCTCTCTCTCTCTCTCTCTCTCTCTCTCTCTCTCTCTCTCTCTCTCTCTCTCTCTCTCTCTCTCTCTCTCTCTCTCTCTCTCTCTCTCTCTCTCTCTCTCTCTCTCTCTCTCTCGAAAAATACACCAATTTCACTATTTTGAAAAGCTAAATCCTCTGTGAAGACAAACACACACACACACACACACACACACACACACACACACACACACACACACACACACACACACACGAACGAGAAATATTTAAAGGATGAAAGAAAATTTTGAAAAATAAATAAAAAATAGTACAAAGGCGAGGAAATACCGCTTTGTATTGGGATCTGTGTTTTATCCACGCGTGTTTGTGTGTGTGTGTGTGTGTGTGTGTGTGTGTGTGTGTGTGTGTGTGTGTGTGTGTGTGTTTACTTAATTCGTTTTCGTTTTGTGTGTGTGTGTGTGTTTTGTTGCATCCATGTTATTGGTTTTGTTCATATTGTGATTATAATTATCGTTGTTGTTGTTGTTGTTGTTGTTGTTGTTGTTGTTATTGTCGTTCTTCTTCTTATTATTATTAATGTTACTGTTGTGACTAATCTTATTATTTTTCTTTTCCTCCTACTTCTCCTCTTCCTTTTCTTCCTTCTTACCTCTACCTGTTTTTTTACGTAACAGAAGATTTTTTCCTGTATATTCTTCTAACTTTTCCGTTCTATTTCATAACAAACTCCATGGCATAACTAAAGTTTCTCATTTTTATCTTCAGTGTAAAGTTCTCGACCGTTCCCTTCCTCTCTCCTTTCCCGAACGGCCCATGAAAAAAGAAAAAAAAAGATAGAAGCACGAAAGAAAAAAGAATTGAAAGTTACACAGGCTATCCGGTTCAAATTTCAGCCTTAGATAAAAAGTAGATATATAAAAAAGCATTCACTTCTCTGCTTCAATCCCCCAAACAGCGTGTGTAAACCTGTGATATATTGTCTTTAATCCTCCTTCAACCATTCCAAACAATTATAGAGGAACAATGCAGTATTAATATTGGAAGAGAAAATAATTGGAAGATTTCACTGCATCTGCTATAGAGAACGTTTGTCATCTCATTAACCCTGCAGAGAACGTTTGTCATCTCATTAACCCTGCAGAGAACGTTTGTCATCTCATTAACCCTGCAGAGAACGTTTGTCATCTCATTAGCCCTGCAGAGAACGTTTGTCACATCTCATTAACCATGCAGAGAACGTTTGTCACATTTCAATAACTCTATGGAGAACGTTTGTCACATTTCAATAACTCTATGGAGAACGTTTGTCACATTTCACTAAGTCTACTGGTAACATCGGCCACACCTCACACGCACTGTTGGGAACGTTTGATATTGAGTTGAGTGCAAGGATACTACTCTATGAATTTATTGTAGTCTGCGGAAAACATTTACTAAATTTCACGACCTCCACAAGTGTGCTGAAATTGTAAAATTTCATGAAGAGCGTATTTGCTACAATTTCATGTCTGTTAGGAATACGACATTCATCACTGCATTATTTATATATAGTTTCATTCACTTATTTTTTTATTTATTTTATTTTTTTTTTTTCAACTTCGATGCAAACTTCAGGTTATAGGACACATTTTTCTTTGTGTGGCTTAAAATGCAGATAATCCACAAACAGTTCCTCTTTCACCCACAACACTTTGAAAGCACTTCTCTGACTGTAGATCATTCTTTCGCCTTCACTCTTTGGGACTGCCACCTTCAAGGGGCCTTTATTTTTAGTCTTTCTGTTGCCCTTGGCTAGAACTCTTCTTACATAAAAAAAAAAAAAGAAAAAGTCATGCTATTACTAAAAATACTTTGACAATTAACCTTCTCACTTTATATTTTCCAGTATTTATTAAAATTTATCATTAAACCTTCACTCATTTCCTCTTTGATGAATAAAACGCATTAGACCATTCCCACCTATACTCTTTTCCCCCACAACACCTGAAATTCAAATCACCATAAATACCTTGACACTTACCCTAACCAATTCACAACACGAAGCTTTTATCAACAACACCCTTCATTACAGATAACACTTCACACACTTCACCAGAGAATTCCCACAGTACTCCCTCATCCTACGGTATTCTTTTCAACCCCTTGACTCTCAGTACTCTCCCTGTGCTGGCATTTTCACCCTTACTCTCTCGGTACTCAAACTTTTAACCCTCGACGTCCTGATGCAAATTCTGAGCTCGTAATGGCCCTTAATTTGACGCCCTAATGGGAGGCTAGGGCAGGCCGAGGGAAGGTAGATGGATGGATAAACTAATAACGCGGTGGATGAGTACAGGGAAACCATCACGACGCTTGGGGTTAAATGTGTGGATGGAAGGATGGCTGGATGGATGGATGGAAGGCTGGTTAGATGGATGGATGTATGGATGAATGGGAGGATGGATGTGTGGACAGATAGATAGATAGGTAGATAGATAGATAGATAGATAGATAGATAGATAGATAGACAGACAGAACATTAAATTAAAAAATAAATAATAACAGCATATTCAAAATTATTTAGATAGTTCATTGACAAATCTCTCTCTCTCTCTCTCTCTCTCTCTCTCTCTCTCTCTCTCTCTCTCTCTCTCTCTCTCTCTCTCTCTCTCTCTCTCTCTCTCTCTCTCTCCCTAGCAATAATTTTCCTTCTTCCTTTTATGAATGTGCCTTGAATAGGTTATTGGAGGAGAGAGGAAAGATGATGAGAGAAGGAAGGAAAGAGTGAAGGGAAAGGTAGGAGGGAGAGATGGAGGGAGGGAGGGAGGGAGGGAGGAGGGAGAGAGAGAGGGAGGGAGGGAGGAAAAGTGGTGGAGACAGCTTACCTAGAATCAATAAAAACGGCACTTCCTTTTTTCTGAGAATTGTGAGGTATGAGAAATAAAATTACCTGATTGAAGTGAGAGAGAGAGAGAGAGAGAGAGAGAGAGAGAGAGAGAGAGAGAGAGAGAGAGAGAGAGAGAGAGAGAGAGAGAGAGAGAGAGAGAGATGGAGTATAAAGGGTGCAGATAGAAGCCATATGAGAGTAATTATTATACCAATACCGTCTCTCTCCCTTTGCCCACTCTCTCTCTCTCTCTCTCTCTCTCTCTCTCTCTCTCTCTCTCTCTCTCTCTCTCTCTCTCTCTCTCTCTCTCTCTCTCTCTCTCTCTCTCTCTCTCTCTCTCTCTCCTTCGCTTCGTAACATTTGCTACCACTAAACTCCCATCCCTTCCTGCCCCTCCCTCCCTCCCTCCCTCCCTCCCTCGTTCATTCCCTCCCATTATCTCCCTCACTCCCTGCCAATCTTCCTCTCCGTCTCTCCCTCCTACTCTGCAATTAACGAGCTGGTTGAAAAATAAAGTAACAATGCTAATGACGTGAAAAATAGTGACAATACTAATGCCGTAGTCAATTAAGGTTCGGATTATATCTATGAACGCTGATAATGATAATGGTTATATTAATGATGATGATGATGATGATGATAATAATAATCACACTAATAATAATGATTATAATAATGTAATGATGATGATAATAATAATAATAATAATAATAATAATAATAATAATAATAATAATAATAATAATGGCAATAAAGATAATGATGCAGCTTCTATAGCAGTAGTAGTTGTAGTAGTAGTTGTAGTAGTTGTAATAGTTGTAGTAGTAGTAGTAGTAGTAGTAGTAGTAGTAGTAGTAGTAGTAGTAGTAGTAGTAGTAGTAGTAGTAGTAGTGGTAGCTGTAGAAGTAGTAGTAGTGGTAGCAGCAGTAATAGTAGTAGTGGTAGCAGCAGCAGCAGCAGCAGCAGCAGCAGCAGCAGTAGTAGTAGTAGTAGTAAAAGCAGTAGTAATAGTATTAGTAATAGTAGTAATTGTAGTAGTAGTAGTAGTAGTAGTAGTAGTAGTAGTAAAAGCGGCAGCAATAGTAGTAGTAGTAGTAGTAAAACCAGCAACAGTAGTAGTACTAATAAAAGCAACAGCAGCAGCAGCAGCAGTAGTAGTAGTAGTAGTAGTAGTAGTAGTAGTAGTAGTAGTAGTAAAAGCAACAGCAATATTAGTAGTAGTAGTAGTAGTAGTAGTAATAGTAGTAGGAGTAGTAGTAGTAAAAGCACCATTAGTAGTAGCAGTAGTAGTAGTAGTAGTAGTAGTAGTAGTAGTAGTAGTAGTAGTAGTAAAAGCAGTAGTATCAGCAGTGGTAGCAGCAGTAGTAGTAGCAGTAGTAAAGTCATCACCATCATCAGCACCACCACCATTACTACTATCAACCTTATTTTTCTCCTTTTTTCTTTCTCTCTCTTGCATATATTTTTTTTCCTGTCTTGCATCCTTATCTTGGCTTCTCCTCCCGTGCTCGCGAAAGTCAGGAGAAGGCCGAGACTAGAAAGCCGGGAGGAGTTGGGGTGGGATGAGATCGGGCGGGAGGAGGGGCGGGGTTCGGTGCCTTGTAATTATTCGCTTCACTGCCTTCCCGCCTGCCTCGGAGACTGAAGACGGGAGGAGGGGAGACCAGGCTGGAGAAAGCGCTCGAAAATAAAAGCATAAATAACTCGAAGGAATTAGATGGATAAACAAATGAATGCGTGAATAAGTGAAGATTTGAATAAATGGGTAAACAATCTGTCCGTGAGTGCATTGTGGGATGAACGAATGGTCTGGTAAATGAATGAATGATAAATAAATGAATGAATGATAAATAAATGAATGAATGCGTGAATAAGTAAGGGATTGTAAAATGGGTCAGTGAAATGATACGAGAACCAACTGCGAGATGAATCAATGGTCTTTTAAATGTGTGTTCGTGAGTACATGAATGGATCAAGAGGTGAGTTAGTGAATGCGTGAGTAAATGTAGCAAAAAACAGGTAACTTAATGAATACGTCAATGAATGAAATGATGTACGTATTATGACTTCAGTAAGTAAGAAAACAAATAAATATACAGATCACATGAATAAATAATAGTGGGAAAATATGAAGCAATATATAAACAATCAGACCAAACTAATTATGAATGACAAATAGATAAAAGAATATATAGATGACAATATAAATAAATACATAAATGCATGAAGAGATTATAGAATACATGAATGAATGATTGAAGATAACAGAGGTATACAGAATGAAAGAATAAGTAAAGAAGTAAAAGAAAAAAGGAGGAAAAGCAGGTAGATAGAGAGAGGGTTATTCCAACGACAAACACTAAAATTAAATAAGGTAAATAAATGAATTAATGATAATATATATATATATATATATATATATATATATATATATATATATATATATATATATATATATATATATATATATATATATATATATATATATATATATGAAAAGTCAGCTTGAAAAAAATAAAAACGAAAACATATAGACTCATGAACGAAATGTGTTTAGTGAATAACCCATTAAAGAAATTATAAATAATGATAACAGTAAAAGTGAATGGATTAAAGAAAAGAAAGAATACATTTATACATAAGAAAATAAATAACTAAATAAAACTGTTACTTCAATATCCAACAGTAACGTGATAAAGAAATAATAAAAACGTCAACAAAATCTTACAACAATAAATAGTTACCCAAACATAAAACGTAACTACAACAGCAACAACAACAACAATAAATAAATAGTAATAATAATAATAATAATAATAATAATAATAATAATAATAATAATAATAATAATAATAATAATAATAATAACGTAACGTAAAAAAAAAAAAGCCACAAAAAATAATAATAGTTACCCCAATACCCGGCACATGAAGTAAGGCGAGGCGGCCCCGTAGAGTAATGAAATGCGGCAAGGCTTTCCGGTAGACTTGTGCCGCGGGGAGTCGGGATCCATAATACATGTACTGAAGTAGGCGCACCTCAATAACTAACCAATTGTTTCCTACCCCGCGGCACATCTTCCCCTACCAGTCCATTCCAAATCCTTCATAGTTCTTTTTCAATGTGAGAAGGAGGTCTGTGGAGGTCCCGCTGTCTTGCCGCTCCCGGAAAGATTCACCAGAGAGGGGAATGCTTGGAGATCAAAACTAATAGGGATAAATACATAATCTCGTCGGATGGTATATATGATAAACAGATTAGGGCAAAATTAGTAAGTCAAAATCAATAGGGATGAATACATGATCTCGTCGGATGTTATAAGTAATAAATAGATTTAGAGCAAAATTAATAATTAAAATGGTGGTATAGGAATTCCAAGCGTGGTTTAGGTCTGTATTCTCCGCGTGGTTTTGGTTTGTATTGTTAAACATATTGACATTCTTATCTCGACTTCTTCCAATTACCTCTAATGATGAGGTTTGCAAAGGAGTTTCCATGTTTCCAGCAATATTTTAAGAATGATTTTTGCCTCATCAATACGAAAAATATCCATGACAACCTTGGTAATCACTTCTGTGCGCTTTGAAAACAATCCTGATGAAAGGAAAAATCTATTTCTAAACACATACAACAGGAAGAACCTTCCTGTTTATTTACGTGTATCCAAAGAAAAGAATTTGAAAGTATGGCGCTCTCGAAGAGATATTTCTTCAACCTCACAAGAAGAGGATTTTAAAAGTGACAGTGCAGTGTCTTCTTTTCAAATGGCTCCCTTAACACACTTTGTACTGCCGACAATTTTCATACGTCTTACAGTCGCCTTTCGTTATCCAGAGTAGGCTAAACAGAGGTGTATACTTATACTGAATGCGTAATTGCAGATCATGTCTAACACATTTGTTGTAAAAATTACCATCGTAAACTTAACATAATTCCAAAAATACCAGTTTACTAATGCTGACAATTTCCAGACTTCAAATAGCCACCGAGTGTTATTCGGAATCAGTGAAGATATAATTACAATGGATGAGTAACAACATATTATTTCTAACCCTTTTCACGGCAAAAAATATCGGCATGAGTTTAAAATAATTCCCATTTACTACTGCTAATAATTTCCTAACCTCTTACAGGCACCTTTCCTCATCCAGAACATAGTAAACAGAAGTATATTCAAAGTGAATGCTTAACTACACATTATTTCTAACCCCTTTATTACAAAAAATATCATCGTAAACTCAACAGAATTCACTTACGACTTCAGAATGGAATGTAACTAATGCCGCGGTACTAAAAGGAATAAACTAAATATGGTGCAGTATTAGTTTATCCTTCCCCTCAAAAGGTATGCCAGTTTGAAAGTGATATATTTCAAGACTTTATGGGTTTTAAAAAGTTTACGGCCGGTAGAAGTAAATATAAACATCTCTTCGTCCCATGAAAAAAAATGTGAATGTTATCTTTGCAAACTTTATAGATTTGATTAGTTATTTGAGCTTCCTTCAAACATGGTTCTTCCTAACACGTGAATGTTATCATAACTATCAGTATTATCATCATTTATTCTAATAACTACCACTACTACTGCTGCTACTGCTACTACTAATATTACTACTACTACTACTACTACTATTACTTCTACTACTATTACTACTATTACTACTATTACCACTATTACTACTATTACTGCTACTACTACTACTACTACTACTACTACTAATAATAATAATAATAATAATAATAATAATAATAATAATAATAATAATAATAATAATAATAATAATAATAATAAAACCATACAAAATTGTCTATCATCATCATCATCAGTATCACATCAACACTATCACCACTTATTATCATTCTTTTCCAAAAATTCATATCTTCAATCACCACCACCACCACCACCACCACCACCACCAAAGCCTCGTACAAATCTGTCACCCTTGTCCAAGATACGACCAGTGATAGGTAGGAGGTTGGTCACGACAGACAGCCCAACACACTGCCACGCAAGAGAAAGAGACCCATTAGAATTATTACCAAGAATATTGAGAGAATATGAATGTAGATTTGAATTTGAGTATGAGCAGTATAAGGAAATTTGAAGGAAAGTGAGTCGTATGAATATCACCTACATATTAATTGTTCCCCCATCCATCCATCCATTTATGCATCCATCCACCCACACATCCATACACACACACACACACACACACACACACACACACACACACACACACACACACACACACACACACACAGACACGTACCCACCCAACCACACATACACAGATAAGATACATATATACATACATATATGCATACATACATAAATGCATATATACACACATACATGTATTGACCACAAAACACAAAGTTCTTAGGCCTCGTGTACACACACACACACACACACACACACACACACACACACACACACACACACACACACACACACACACACTCCTACTCACCCATCCTCCTCCAGCCCCATTCCCCAGCCTCATTCACACGTTTAAATCAACACTCACCGAAACAATACTAGTTCTAACGAGAGTTTAAGAAGACAAATCACCATTACGTAAATTTAGGAGAACTGTTCCTCCTCCTCCTCCTCCTCCTCCTCCTCCTCCTCCTCCTCCTACGTCCCTCCCTCTGGTCAACTAAATTTCAAGGTTTCTAATTAAAAAACCGTCAGATATGTATTCCCTAAGCTCGACACGCGGTATTGATTGCACTGCGGGGTAAAGGACTGCTCTCGCCTCACTGCTGAAGGGGCGGGAGTGGGTGGCAGTGTGTGGGAGTGCGTGTGTTGGGGTGGGGGTGTCTTGGAGTGCGTGGGAGTGGGAGTTAGTGGTTGCAGGAGTGTTAAGGAAAGGAGTTAGTGAGTGTTTGAGTAGAAGGGAAGGGTGTGTGGTGGTGTTTGTGGAGGAGTATGTGTGAGGCGGTTAGGTTGAGGAATTGTGTGTGTGTGTGTGTGTGTGTGTGTGTGTGTGTGTGTTTAGCTAGTTTTTGTATCCGTTTCTTATTGTTTATTTAGCTTCGCATTGTTTGAATTTACTATTACATCAAGTTATTATTTCAATCTTTTATTATATTCACCAGTCATTTCCTCTCGTCCTTGTTCTTTTTTTTTTTTTTTGTTATTCTTGGTGGTGGTCGCTTTCCAACGTAACCAAAGATTTTTCAAGTAACTCCTAACTTGTTTTCCATTCTTTTCACGACAAGCACACACGCGGCTAAACTTTCTACATTTTATCTTCGGCGTAAACTTCTTGACCTTTCCCTTGTGTGCGCTTACATTGCTTACGAAAGGGCAATAAGAAAAAAGAAAGAAAACTCCGCACTGCAAATCAGAGAAAAGGAAAGTAAACCAATAAACAAAAACTGCTGCTACAAATACAATTACCACAACAATTAATTTCAGAACACCGAAATGAAGGAAAAATGAAAACCGATCCACGCAGTAAGTCAGAAATGAAGAGTTAAGTAACAAACTAACTATTACTCCTACAACCATTATTACCACCACAATTAAACACAGAACCTCAAAATTAAGAGGTAACGGAGTCAGAAGCAACTAAAATCGTTTGTTACGAAAGATGAGAGATGAACCACGTTACAGATTGAGGTAATAAAAAGTTAATAACCAACAACAATTACAACTATAACCATAATTATTCCCACCACATTCAAGCCAAGAAACTTAAAAACAAATAAGAAAATCGCCTCAGCAGGTAATAACTGGCTCAACAAACAGCAACAACTACCAAAACTAGTGCCATTATTACTATCACAATTAAACTTACCGCAAAGTAAAGGGGTAGAGAATAAAAACAAAGAAGCCGACCCAAGTTTGCCCAACCCTAATTAAAACTCCCAAGCTAATCTTACCTTACGAGGCAATCTGATACCTCTCTTTGAAAGGTGTCACGTGAAGGGGAGTAGGAAAAATTAATGACCGTATACAATCCTCCTCCTCCGTTTCCTCTCCTTCCTGTTGTTCTCTCTCACAACATTATTATAAAGAACTTAAAGGAAGGGGAAATAAAGCTGCCTATAAATCTGGGGACATAACCTGTAAGTCCATTGCTCTCTCTCTCTCTCTCTCTCTCTCTCTCTCTCTCTCTCTCTCTCTCTCTCTCTCTCTCTCTCTCTCTCTCTCTCTCTCTCTCTCTCTCTCTCTCTCTCTTGTCCTGTAATACAAAGAGCCATGAAGGTAAATTTTCATGTTTTAGCTCTTCATTATAAAAAAAAAAAACAGGTAATTTGTTGTCTGTGGCTCCTGTTTTAGTTTTATGGTCTCTCTCTCTCTCTCTCTCTCTCTCTCTCTCTCTCTCTCTCTCTCTCTCTCTCTCTCTCTCTCTCTCTCTCTCTCTCTCTCTCTCTCTCTCTCCATCTCCCTCCCATTCCTTCATACTCCTACACACACACACACACACACACACACACACACACACCACAATCGCCTTTTCAATCTCCCTTCAGTCACACACAGCACCACAACATATCTCTGCGTGGCTCCTTCAATTACAGGCCAGAGATGCGGGGCGCTAACTGGGATTCAGACAGCCTGCGAGCACTTGCCTGGACGCTGGAGGAGAAGAGCAGGTGCCTCCCTCAATCTCAGGCGCCGGCCCATGCACAAGCAGACAGAAGCAGACACACAGAGACACACAAAACCCATGCAGACACGAAACAATACGCAATCGCACGAAGGCACACGAAGGCACACGAAGGCACACAAACACATACAGATACACGGAAATGCATTTTTAAACCCCACGCAGAATATTCACAACGCATAAAAACTCACGCAAAACACACACAGACATACTAATAACCCAAACAAACACCCCTGAACTCACCTAAACATACACAAACACACTGAAAACACATCTAAATACTCAAAACGTGTAAGAACCCTCCCAGGCACACTAAACAAACGCAGAGTCGAAATACTCAAACACACTCAAAACAGGAAAACACACGCAAGCACACTTGAAACACATACAAACTCTTTAAACACTCAAACACGTTCAAATACATCCAAACACTTAAAATACAGAAAAAACACGCACAAACACACGAAAATACACAGAAACACACTTGAAACACCCAGAGACACTCTAAACATATCCAGACACACTCAAACCACACGTAAAAACACGCCAACACACTCGAAGCGCATCCGAAACCCGCCCACGTGCACTCCAAAGATTCGATTTAACACTCATCCATTACTTTCGTGGAAGTGGTTTCGGTAGTTTGCTTTAATCTTAGGGAAAGTTACGGGTGGCTAGCGGCGAGTGTTGTGAAGAGTTGCAAGAGTTGTTAGTGTTAAAAAAAGGATTGTAAGTAAAGGAGATATAAGTGAAATGAAAGTGTGTATGTTTAAGAAGCATTTGAGTGATTTTTTTTTTTCTTAATGTATGAGAAGCAATGGCCAAGAGCGATATGAAAAATGGAAAAAAGAAAAAAAGAAAAAGGCCTGCTAAAGCGTCAGCCCCAAAAGCAGGTCAAAAAGATTGTCCAAATTTAGTGTCTTGAAACCTCCATTTTGAAATAGTTCAAGTTATAGGAAGAAGGAAATACAAAAGCAGGCAGTGTGTGTGTGTATGTGTGTGTGTGTGTGTGTGTGTGTGTGTGTGTGTGTGTGTGTGTGTGTGTGTGTGTGTGTGTGTGTGTGTGTGTGTGTGTGTGTGTGTGTGTGTGTGTATAGAAAGTGTGTATTTACATGATTGTGTGTGTGTGTATGTGTGCTTATAGGAAAAAAGAGTTATACTTTTTTTCTTTTTTTCCTCTCCGTCATGCTATTAAAGTGAATTAAAGAATATCGTTAGCTGGATGCACTATCACACAAAGTCTAGTTGATGGAAATGCACGCTGGTATTTGTAGTATCTTGGTGAAATGCAGTCATATCAAAAGTATCGATAATGATATGCACAGTCACATCAAATCAAGGAACATTTAAGCCTCGTCACGCTGATAAAAGAAAAAAAAATCTTTGAAAGGAAAGAAAAAAAGGTGTTTACTTCTCTCCTCATATCAACTTTTCTTTCATCCCTTTTAGCTTCATCCACGGAAAAGAAGAAAGTAGAATATAACAACTTTAAAGAAAAATAAATATTCCATGGAAAAAAAAATTGTAAACAGAACAATGAAAAAGATCAGAAGGAAGTTTAGAAAAAAATGCAGGGAAGAAAATGAAAAAGAAAACCTGAAAAAAACGAAAACAAAAATTAAAAGAAAGTAAAGGAAACCTGAAAGAAAACCAAAATAGTCGTAGTAAGAAAAAATCTAAAAACAAAAACATGAGCACCTACAACAAGAAAAAACAGAGAGAGAAAGAGAGAGAGAGAGAGAGAGAGAGAGAGAGAGAGAGAGAGAGAGAGAGAGAGAGAGAGAGAGAGAGAGAGAGAGAGAGAGCAAAAACACATCCACCAAACACCACAATAATAACCAGCCACAAAAAAAACAGACCACTTGCAAACAGAACAGCCTCACACGACACGAAAAAATAGAAAATAAATAAAATAAATAAACAAATAAAAAAATTGAAATAATAATAATACAGCTTCGGAAAAACAAGGGAAGGAAAAAACAAAAATTTGACAGGCAAGTGTTGATCCGGTAACGAGAAAATGCGAGGTGGAGGAGTCCAATTAAAAAACCAATTAGGACAACCCAGGTGATCTGATAACACACTAAGGTTAATCCCACCTGGAGCACCTCGCAGGTAAATATGGCAAGGAAATGAGGGGAAACAGAAGGAAAGAAGGAATGAAGGTAGCAGGATGGAGTGCATAAATAAGGCAAGGGAATGAGGGGAAAGAGAAGGAAGGAAGGAAGGAAGGATGGATGTAAGGGAGGAAGGAAGGGAGGTAGAAGGATGGAGTACATTGATATCGCAAAAATATTGTAGTAAAGATAAGGAAGAAAGAACGGAAGGAAGGAAGGAAGGAAGGAAGGAAGGAAGGAAGGGAGGGAAGGAGGGAGGGAGGGAGGGAGGGAGGGAGGGAGGGAGGGAGGAAGGAAGGAAGGAAAGAGGAAAGAATCCGTAAATGCGTAGGTTCCATATTCGTGTTTAATCTAAATAGACATTATTTTTAAGTGAGTATGGGGAAAAAGAAAGGTGAAATAAGGAGAGAAAAGAGGAAAAAAATGAAAAATGGTAAATAAATGTCTCAGGAGAATATATGCAACTTTCGTAAACTTTTTTTTTAGTACGTATGGGTAAAGAATGAGGTAAAAGATAAGAATGAAAGGAAAAAAAGTAAGTTTTGGAAAAAATGGGAAAAAGATAAAGAAGAAAGAAAGAAAGAAAGGAATGAAGAAAAAAATAAAATTATAACTAGATGTGACTATATATATATATATATATATATATATATATATATATATATATATATATATATATATATATATATATATATATATATATATATATATATATATATACTGTATGTACAAGTTTGATATTAGTATTTCATCGCAATTGACACTTAAGATAAATAAGGGAAAGAAAGGAGAAAAAATTAGAAAGAAACAAAAAAAGGAAATAATATATATATATATATATATATATATATATATATATATATATATATATATATATATATATATATATATATATATATATATATATATATATATATATATATATATATATATATATATATATATATATTTACTTATTTATTTATTTATTTACTTATTTATTTATTTATCTAAAACCAGTATTTAATCTCGTTAGGTAAATACGGAGAAAAATAGAGGAAGGATTAGAAGACAACTCATTCACGTCATAAAAAAATAACAAATTGCTTTAATATTAATCCAAATGAGATCAGTAATGTCAGTAACTTTGAAATATATTATGTGTTATGGACTGTTAATATTTGCAGAGATAAATTAGACAAATAAGAGAAATAAATAAAAGTCAGGAAAGGTAAAAACGGAAGCGCAAATACACGCCCAAAAATGTGTAACCTGAATACTAAGAGAAACAAACTGAGAAAAAAAAATAGAAAACTTATGAAACAGTAACACACACCCAGGAAGACAATTATTAAACTTTAATTAGAAAATAGAAAAAAAAAAGGATGACAATGCATAGAAGTGTTAGGAAAAGAACACACACCTTAATACCATGGAAAGAAAAAGAAATACATGTAATCTTTGTGTCGAGAGAGAGAGAGAGAGAGAGAGAGAGAGAGAGAGAGAGAGAGAGAGAGAGAGAGAGAGAGAGAGAGAGAGAGAGAGAGAGAGAGAGACTTGATAGAGTACTAATATTTATAAGTAAGAAAAGTACCTTAAAAGCGTTGTGGGATTACGAATCTTCTCTGGCTGCTTGTTTGAACTTTGGCATTCCAAAAGGTATTTAGTGACAGTTTAATTAGCAGGTACGAGATGCAGGTAAAGGTGTGGGGAGGTAATTAAAGTCTTTATCGTTACACAGGTGTGTTATAACTGTGACATCTCTCCATATCTCTCTCTCTCTCTCTCTCTCTCTCTCTCTCTCTCTCTCTCTCTCTCTCTCTCTCTCTCTCTCTCTCTCTCTCTCTCTCTCTCTCTCTCGTTATTCTTCATTTTCTCCTTCCTCTTACCATTAACTGAACTTCCATTATTTTTAACTTTCATTACTTGTATTTTTATTCATTTTTGTTGTTGTTGTTGTTGTTGTCTTTATTTATCTATTTATTTCCTTTTTGCTATTTATCTTTTGTTTAGATTTTACCTTTATTGTTTACTTCGCTCATTATGTTTTTTTTTTTGTGTGTGTTTTAAACTCTTCTCTTTTTTTTTTTATTCTAATGTAATTTTGTTATTGTATTTTATCTCTTCTCTTCTCTTTTCTTTTCCTCTCTTCTCTTCCCTCACTGAACCTCCACTAAATGTCACTGTTGCTCTAATTCTCTTTTATCTGCTTTGCTTTTACCTTCTAGTTTATTCGCAACTTTAATCTAGTTTTATTTTTCCCTTCCTCTTCTCTCTTCCCTAATGGTTCTCTTTTTATTGTTCTCCTCTCCCTTATTTATTTTTGCTTTTACTTTAATTTAGTTTGTCCTCTCTCTCTCTCTCTCTCTCTCTCTCTCTCTCTCTCTCTCTCTCTCTCTCTCTCTCTCTCTCTCTCTCTCTCTCTCTCTCTCTCTCTCTCTCTCTCTCTCTCTCTCTCTCTCTATTTGTTTCTTTCCTTCCCTAATAGTTTCTTCTTTTTTTTATCATCTTCCACTTCCTTCCTCCTAATTGTATTTTATTTCTTTTATTTTGTTTTCGTTTAATCTGGTTTCAGTTTTGTTTTTCTATCATTTCCTCTCTTCCTTAATGACTCCTCTTTTTTATCAATAACCTTCACTTCCACTTTCATTTTATTTCATTTAGTTATTCGCTTTTCTATCCTTCCCTCTCTTCATTAATGTTTTTTTTTTATTTTATTTTATTCTGCTTCCTTATTTACTTTCCTTTTTTTATATTAGTTTTTCTATTATCTCTTCGTGAATTGTTCCTTGTTTATCATCCACTGTCTTTTTTTTATCTACTTCTTTCATTTATATTTTGCATTTATTTCATTTAAGTTCTCTTTCGCTTCTCATTTACTTATTTTCTTTCGTAATGGTTCTTTTTTTCTTTTTTTTCTTTTTTATTATGTTCATTGTTTTATTATCCACTCCTTCTGCTTACATTTTCCATTTATTTCATTCAATCTATTTTTTATCGCTTTTTACTGCTTCTTTTCATTCGCGATGTCTCTATTGTCACGTGTTTTATCAGCCGCTTCCTCTACTTATATTTTCCTTTTTTTTTTAATATCGTTTCCTTTTGATATTACCTTTTTTTTTCTGATGGCCCTCTTTTTTTCCCTCGTCACGGCGTCTAATGGTTCTATCTTTCACTAATTCCTCCCTCCGTCCTCCCTTTTAGCGCTGGCCACACGCGACCCATTATAATCTATCAGCTCCTCTAATTCCCTCCTTATCCTGCGGCTTCCTCCCTTCCCTCCTGATTTAATTGCCAGCCTCTCCTACCTCACCTCACTCCATATATTCATTAACTTCTAAGTCTTTTGCTCGTAATGGTAAGGAGTCGATTTGTTATTGTGTACTTTCTCTTCGTTTCTCGTCATTTATTTAGTAATTGTCTTATTTATTTATTTGTTTATTTATTTTATATTTGGTACTTTTTACGTTCCAAATTTCTATCTTAGATATGGAGTGCATATTTTTATGATATCTGTTATTTAATAATACTTTAATTATGCTTTTTTGTATTCATTTATGTATGTATGCTTGTATCTATCTATTTATCTATCTCTTTATCTATCTGACAATTATGCCTTATTTTTGATAACTTACGAAATCAGATCATTAGTTTATTTTCTTTCGTTTCTATTACATTTATTGTTAACGATGATGCTCTTTTCCTTCTTTTTTTTTTTTTTATAGCAATTATTCTCCTATCAATCCCTTGGCAATTCGGAAAGCAGATAATTACGACATTTTACTGTCCCTCCTTTAATTATTCGTTTTCTTTTTTTTTTTTTTTTCTTTTGACTATCAGTCCCTTTGTTTGTTCTTTCAATATTTCGGTGATGAAGTAAAGTCTACTGCATTGTTATCTGTTATTATGATTTCCTCTTACAAATTGTTTATTCTCTTTTGTTTTAATTACTAAGACTAATCCTCCTTTTTTTCCTTCTTCATTAATGCTTTTTTTTTCCTTTTCTTCTAACCAGTAAGTTAAGGTCGTCTTACAAATATCTATTCTCCTTTCTTTTATTTAAACACAAATTATGATCTTTATTTTTTCTTTCAACCTCTAAAGTAACACAGCTGTTATCATTCTTTTCTTTTTAATCACTGAGAAAATTCTCCGTTTTCTTCTTTCGTCATTAATACAGCTATTATTTTCTAGTTCTCTCTTTGTTTTTAATCAGTAATAGTAATAATTTCTCTCTCTCTCTCTCTCTCTCTCTCTCTCTCTCTCTCTCTCTCTCTCTCTCTCTCTCTCTCTCTCTCTCTCGTCAGTGAAACAACCATTATTCATTTTTCTCTTTTGTTCTGATCATTAACATTAATGATATTCCTTTTCTTCTCTCTATTCAGTGATACAAGCATTATTCTTTTATTCTCTCTCTCTTATTTTGATCACAAACACTAAGACTATTTCTCTTATACTTTTTTTATGACAACACCAATACAACTATTATTCTTGTTCTTTCAATCACAAACACTAAAACTATTCCTCTTAATTTTCTCTCCCTTCAGCAATATCATTCTTTTCGTTTCCTTTTTTTGTTTGAATCAGTAAAACTAACGCTCCTCCTCTCTGTCCCCAGCGATACAGCAACGAGGGAGTGCTGGTGCTGGCCTGCGAGGAGAAGTGCCAGGAGAGTCGTGAGTATAGACACCTCAGTTACTCCTTAGGTTTAATGAGAAGGGATACGTACTGAGGGATACAAGAGCGGCAAAGAGATGAGAAGAAAACATCACAGGGGCAGAGGTTTGAGGAGAGATACATTAAGGAGGGGGACCAAGGAAAACATCAGAGGGGCAGAGGTTTGAGAAAGGTTGCATTATGAGGGATATAAGAACAGTAGAGGAGAAGAGTGTCGAGAAAAGATGAATTACAAGAGAAACGGTAGAGGAATAACGAGTTGGGGAAAAAGATACATAATTGGGGTACAAGAAAGTCAGGACACGAGCGGGGGGAAATACACACAGGGGGAAAAAGTATAAAAAACAAAGTATCCGGGCAGACCCTTCGTTGTAGTAAAGTTAGTTCAACCCTTTGACTGCTGTGGCTTCTTCTCAGCGCCCTTAATAATTAACTTGTGCAAATTTAGATTACAATTTAGTTCCCAGTGCATCATTTTCATTTTTGACTTCACAAAATTTGCCTGAAATTAGTGAAATGGAAAATATCCTTGTGTACATTCACGAGTAAATTACACTTTCAGAACAACGAAGTAAAGGAGATGATGAAATATTAAGTTTGCATGCATTAAGTTTCCATTGCATGCAGTGTGGTTTCCGGCCCGATAAAATTCCTTGGAGTGGCTTAAATATTAAAAAAAAAATTACACAAATTTAGATCACAATTTCAAAACAGCATAACGAAGGCGATTATGAAACTCTGAGCTTTCACCGCATGTCACTGGAGCTTTGGCTTAGTAAAATTCCCCTGAAATTACTAAAATGAAAAATAACCTTGTGCACATTGAAACTGCAGTATTGAAACAACGGAGCAAAGGAGAATGATAGAACATTTCGTTTTCATTGCATGCAGTTTGGCTTTTTGCTTAATAAAACTCCCTAGGCTTCCGTAATTAAAAATGTGCGTTGTGCAAATTTAAACACAACTTTAAAGCGGCCCAGCAAAAGAAGAGATGGTATATTTAGCCTTCAGTGCATTAGCTTACTTTAAAAACTTAAGAAACTCCCTGAGGCTACATGGATGAAGAAAAAAGACGTTATATATATTACAAATAAAAAAAAACGCGTAATAAAGGAACCGGTAGAATATTTCAGTTTCCAGAGCATTTATTTTGGCTTAATTACATACAAAACTCCCTGAGGTCACTGAAGCAACACTACATCACCAAGTCAATGCGCTAAGTTCAGACGTAACGCGGGCCACGCTCACTCGTTCATTCCCAGTACGAAACACTCACTCGTAAACCCGTGGGAAAACTGGCGGCGTGGAGCAAGAGTAGGAGGGTGTTGGCACTTGCTTGCTCGTCACTCTTGGCGCCTTTCTTAAGCAGCACATGCACGGAGAGAAACAACCTTCCATTCATAAGCTTACATTGTGCAGTAACTTTTCTGAGAGGGAGAGAGGGAGGGAGGGAGGGAGGGAGGGGCTAGTATAATGGATGTGTGGCTAGTGGTGGGTGGGGTGGGTAGGTGGAGAGGTTCTGGTGGGGGGTAAGAGTCTGTGGAATTCTCTCTCTCTCTCTCTCTCTCTCTCTCTCTCTCTCTCTCTCTCTCTCTCTCTCTCTCTCTCTCTCTCTCTGACTCGTTTTTGTCCCTAGTTCCCATAAATCTCACAAATGAAGTGCTTTATTTTGTACTCCCTTGATATATCCCACACTTGCTTTAATTTTACCGCCTCTCTCTTTCCCCTCACTCTATTTCCCCACCTCCCAGTCTCCATTTCCCTCAACCCCCTCCCTCCACACACACACGCTTGGTCAGGAAGGGCGGGAGGCATGAATTCCCTCTCTCAAGGCATCTGCGGGTCGTGTATCGTGCTGCCCACAACGTACGGCAAATATCAAGAGGCGTCTGTCATGCGGCAAGGCGGGGCGGCGGAGGCGAGGCACGGAGGCAGAGGCGGGAGGGAAGAAAGGCGCGTTAGTGGTCAAAGAAAACGGACACTCTGGCACACACGATAAGATGAGATAAAGGAGCGGTGGCTATTGTGAATTTGCTTTAGGGGAGGGGATGGCTGTACAGAGAGAGAGAGAGAGAGAGAGAGAGAGAGAGAGAGAGAGAGAGAGAGAGAGAGAGAGAGAGAGAGAGAGAGAGAGAGAGAACCAGCTTAAAATACGGGACAAAGGAAGCTAAGCATTTCAGAGCACACAAGGTTAAGTTAGGTAAGTTTAGGTTAGGTTTTTTTCACTCTCAAATCTTGCTAATAAAGCAACGAAAAGGTTGTTTTGTGCTGTTGGCCACGCGTGCAAGAAGTTTGGTTAGGTTAGGTAATGTTGGGTCAGGGGCGACGGGGAGGCTGCCTTGTGCTGTTGGCCACACGTGCAGGGGAAACCTTAGCCGTGAACCGAAGCCAGAACTCCCCTTGATAAAGATGAAATAGCAGACTGGGAGGAGATCGAAACACGGTATAAAAGTTGGGCGCCACAGATTAAGAGAATTCTGCAACTTTGATGAGATTTGCGGGAGAGAGAGAGAGAGAGAGAGAGAGAGAGAGAGAGAGAGAGAGAGAGAGAGAGAGAGAGAGAGAGAGAGAGAGATTAAATGAGGAAAAGGAAAGACGTGTGAAGAAACTGGCAGCAGGAACAAAAACGGATGAAAGTAAGAGAGAGAGAGAGAGAGAGAGAGAGAGAGAGAGAGAGAGAGAGAGAGAGAGAGAGAGAGAGAGAGAGAGAGAGAGAGAGAGAGAGAGAAATGGAATTCATAAAGGCGTGCGGAGGAAGTGCCAAAAAAAAGATGAAAGAGAGAGAGAGAGAGAGAGAGAGAGAGAGAGAGAGAGAGAGAGAGAGAGAGAGAGAGAGAGAGAGAGAGAGAGAGAGAGAGAGAGAGAAAGGAATTCATAATGAAGACGTGCATCCTAAGAAACCAGTGTTATTTTCCTTTCTATTTTTTTTTTTTTCTATCAGATAAGAAATTAAGAAGAAAAGAAAGATGAATATATATTACGAAAACTATACCCCAAGAAATCTATGACTTTTTTCTTTCCCATTCCAAGAAATAAGAGAGAAAGTAAGAGAGAAGGAAGAAAGAATATGAATGGAGTTAATAATGAAAAGATAAATCCTCGGAAGTTAATATTTGTCTTTTAGAAGGAAAGAAATCAGAATGTTATAACAAAAATGTTCATATTAATTCAGGATCATAAAACAACAAGAAAATAAATGAATATACGAGGATGAAGGAAAGTAGATGTTGTGAAATGTACGGTTCTTGATTTTCATTTTTTTTTTTATGTGTACGTAATTAAAATTCTTTGACTTTTACGGAAGAAAGAAAAGAATTAAGGATGCACTAAGATACACTATTGCACTTCCTCATATCCAGTAACTCCACATTTTGCTTTATTTTTTTTTCATCCGGAAAACTCAAATTCTTACACTTTTTAAAGGTGAAAGAAAGAAAAAAGAAAAAATGCTTAGAACATATTTTCATATTGAAAATCCTCATTATTTTCAAATAAAATCTAATTCTTGTACCTTTTTTTACCTTTTTAAAAAAGAAAATTAAAAAAAAATACTAAGGATATTATTTTCATGTCGAGAAATCTCTTTATTTATTATGATTTTTAAGCCAGAAAATCTAATTTGTGCACTCTTAAGGGAGAAAGAAAAAAATATAAACATATAATTTCTTTTCACATCTAGTAAATCCGCGTGTTAATATATATATATATATATATATATATATATATATATATATATATATATATATATATATATATATATATATATATATATATATATATATATATATATATATGAAAAGCTAATTTTTGTACATTTTGAAGAAGAAAGGATGAAAAATAAATGAAAAACCATGCTAAGATAACCTTTTTTTCTCACATCCAGTAAATAAATGTTTTTATTTATATTTTAATAAACCAGAAAGTCTTTTCTTTTATTTTGAGGAAGAAAAAAATAAATCAAATTAAACACGCCGAGATGATTTTTTTTTCAGTATACAATAAATCACGTTCTACTTCATTACTTCCATTTTTTTATAACTGAGTCAAATTCCTGTAGTTTGAAAGAAGAGAGAAAGGAAAATAAATAAAAAATACTAAAAATTTAGTTTTTCATATCCTCCAAATCACGTTTCATTATTTTCTGTACTAGAAAATCAAATTATTGTACTTTTTAAGAAAGAAACGAAAAATATAAATTGAAAAGATTTGTTGAGAACATTACAGTTTCTTTTCACATCCAACGAATTCACGTTTTAATTATCATTCCTATTATTTATATACCAGAAAAACAAATATTGTACTTTTTTTTTTATAAGAAAGAGGGAGAAACACACAGAAACCACAGTATACCCTAAAAACAGATCCCAAGGTACGACAGTTTTTTTTACACCCAGTAACTCACGATCTCATCTCTTTTTACTAATTTTTTCCCTATTAAACTTAATTTGTCACGCCAGAAATAACTTTGAGGACAAGATCGTGAGGCAATCTAGGAGGCGATTAGCTGATATGAGGTAACGCCCGCATCCCCCTTCCTCCTCCTCCTCCTCCTCATCCTCCTCCTCCTCCTCCTCCTCCTTGATACTCTCCCGTTATCTTCTTTTTTGTTTTCCTTGTTTTTTTTTCTTCTCTCTCTTTCTTCTTTCTTCTTCTTCTCCTCCTTCCTTTGTGTTCCTCCTTACCTGTTTCCTTCTCCTCTTCCTTCTGGTCCTGGTCTTAATTCCTCGTGTGGCCTTTTCTTCTCCGTCTCTTTGTTTCTTTGTTAGTTTGTTTCGTTTTTCTCTTGTCTTTCTTTTTTCTCTCTTGCTTCATTAGCTTTATCTTCAGCTTTTTCTTCTTCTTGCACTACTTGCTTTTGTTGTTGTTGTTGTTGTTGTTGTTGTTGTTGTTGTTGTTGTTGTTTTTGTTGTTTTTGTTGTTGTTGTTGTTTTTCTTGTTAACGTTCTTTTTCTTGCTAATGTTCTTTTTCTTGTTATTCATCTTGTTGTTGTTCTTATTCATCATCTTGGTGTTTTCCTTTTTCCTTTTTTTTCTTTTTTCTTTTTTTCTCCTTCTTCTCATTCTCATTTTCATTCTCCTCCTCCTCCTCATTCTCATTCTCATCATCCTCCTCCACCTCCTCCTCATTCTCATTCTCATTCTTCTCCTCTTCCTCCTTCTCCTGCTCCACCAGTTCATCCTTGTTTACACTGGATCAGCTGATGTGTGCGGGAAGCGGTGCCACTCTCAGCAAGGGAAGGAAAAACCACCTTAGAGAAAATATGTTATAAAAATGTAAGGCAAAGATAATTATGTTAATGATGCGAGTTATTTATTTTCTCTCTTTCTTTCTCTCTCTCTCATATTTAGTACTGCATGTTTAATTAATGACTTGGGATGAATTAGTGATGCTTTATTTGACTGGGTTGTGGGTAATTGTATGTTAATGATGTGAGGTTGCGATGTAGTGAGGTTGTGATGTAGTGAGTGTCGAGTTTGTAATTTACTGATGTGGGGTGTTGATGTGATGTGTTTTTTGTTGAGGGAATGTGGACTGAATGTACTGAAGGCTACGGGAATTACTGCTGCTGGTTATCATGGGTGTTTGCTTGTCTTTTTGTTTTCAGTAATTACTTTGACCATCATGTTTTTATTTCCTTTTGATTTGATACTAATTATTTTTAATATTCATGGATGTTTGTTTGTGTTTTTTTTTTTTTTAGTAAAGTAAATAAAATAAGAAACAAGCAAATGTATGAAAAACAGCTTCTCTTAACAAGGTGACGCACGGTGGAATAAAAAAGAAAAGTGACCATTATATCAAGCTGCTAGAGGGCCACACCACCTAACATGTTGAAGTAATCTAGTCAAGACGCGGGAACATTTAAGAATACCCGTGCCTTTGTTGTCCGGTTGCCAAATTGTAGCACTTATGAGAAAATTCGTAGTATATTCCTTGCAAATTGAGGGTCAAACGGCAGAGATCTGATTGGTAAAGTGAATGGTAACTTCCTCTTCGAGTACCAAATTGTGACAAACTCGGAGAATTAACAGGTGTGAATATATTTTTTTAGACTGAAGTAGAAAGGCAAAGATTTGATTGATAATGTGACTGGTAACTTTCTTGTTAGTTAATAGTTGTAGCACACGTGGAGAGAAGTCATAGGGGTGAATATTCCTCCTAGACTGAGGTAGGAACGCAAAGATTTGATAAGTAAAGTGATCTCAAGTGTGTAATATATTTCCATCATAATAATGCGACGCTGAGCACAGTTTTCAGATCTTCATTAATCTTTTTTACCGATCCGTCGATGGTTCTCCTCCCTACCACCTCTCTCCTCCTGGCCTGAAGCCTTCTCCTCCCCTCCTCCTCTATTCCCTATCCCCTTCCTCCTTTTGTCTATCCTCTCCTCCATTCCTTGACCTTCCTACTGCCTTTACTCCTCTACAAGATGTCCGCTCGAAACTGCACACTGCTTTAAACGGTTCTCTTCCACCATCTAATATCCCTTTCCTCCTCCTCCTTCTCCTCCTCTTTCTCTCCTTCCTCTGCCATCCCTCTTCCACCTCGCCAGCCATTCTCCTCTCCATCACTCATCATTCACCACTAACACCTCTCATATCTTCATCTAACACTCCTCTACTCTGAAACACCCTTCCTACTCCCTCCCTTGACCTCTCAGCCTACTCCTCCTCTTCTAGCCCTTCCTCGTTCCCTCACCCCTAACACCCTTCCTCCTCCATCCACCTCCTGACTTCCCTTTTACCTTACCCCCCTAGTCCCTTGTCCCTGTAAACTCCCTTCCTTCCTTTCTTCCTTCCTTTCTTCCTCCGTCCCTCTCTCCCTCCCTCCCTCCTTCACTCCCTTACCTCCTCCAGTAATACCACTACTCCCCTTCCCATTTCTCCCCGCTCTTCCCTCCCCAGTCATGACTCTCCTTTGGTATCAAGCTTCATCTAAACGACGCTGCTGTTCCCTCACTATCCACCCGCACCATCCGCGCCTTCACTATTCGCCCTCACCAGCCTGCCTCACCATTAGGGCCTCAGCCATTCGCCTACTCCATTTTGGCTTTCATCATCTGTTTTATCAGCCGCCCTTACCATCTGCTTCACAATTCCAGCCCTCACCATCCACTTCACCATTCAGTTTCACCATTTTGCATCACCATCTCGACCTTTCACAATCTGCACCTCACCATTCCCTTCTTCACCATCCTGCCTCACCATCCATGGAGACACGTTCTCTATTTATTTTCGTCATAAGCAAGAAACGTTAACTTTTTTTTTTATGTATACTCTCTCTCTCTCTCTCTCTCTCTCTCTCTCTCTCTCTCTCTCTCTCTCTCTCTCTCTCTCTCTCTCTCTCTCTCTCTCGAATATTTAGTTATTTTTGTCCTAGAATGAATACCTAGTTAATTTTGTCCTTCTAGAGAGAATACCTAGATAATTTTGTTCTATAGAAATACCTATTTTTTATCTTTTTTTTCCTTTGAGAGAATAATTTTTTTTTTTTTTTATCTTTCAAAGTTACGGGACTCTTTAAAATGCAGTGGTACAAAAGTAACTGTCTGTAGTCGCAGGTCATTATGGAGGGGGGATTGTACTACAGAGAAAGAGAGAAAGCAAATAAAACAAAGATAAAACAAGGAGATAAAACAAAATATATAAAAACAAATAAAACAGAAAAGAGATAAAACAGGGAGATAAAACAAAAATATATTAAACAAATAGAACAGAAAAGAGATAAAACAGAAATACAACAGACATACAAAATAAGCACTTTCTTCAAAACACTCACGATCGCTGCCGAAAATGAAGCATCGTTGGAATTCCTCATTAAGTGCATCACCTTTCTGGAAAATAATAATAATGATAATAAAAAAATAAAAAAAACAAGAATATAAAACTCGTAAATGGTGAAAGGTGCACCTCCTAAATATTCCCAAAAGGTGCACCTCCCAAATACGGAAAGTGGCGCCTCTTAAATATTAAAAGATGCACCGCCTTGAATTCGTAAAGAAACTCACCCTTTATACATTTTTTTTTCTATCTCTCCTCTCCTCCCTTTGACCTGTGAGAGAAATTTCAACCCTTTGCTTTGGATTCTTCTGAACTGATTAAATGGTCTGCCGTTAAAGTATAATTCTACAAACATTTTTCATTTTTATTTCTTCTTCCTCCCTTCGACCTGCGATAGAAATTTTAACCGTTTGGTGTGGATTCTTCTCAGGCTGATGAAATGGCCTCTTGTAAGTTTAGAATATAATACCATAAGCATTTTTCTCTTTTCTTCTCCTGTGATAGAAAAATTAACCTTATACTACATTTTTTCTTGCACTTTCCCTTACTTTCCTATATAAAGAAAAAAATGATTTGGTTCAGATTTAGAAAATAATACCGGAATTTTTTTTTTTACTTTCTCCCTTGACTTGCGATACCAAATTAAGCCTTTGAGTGTTCGTAGTCATAATCCTCATTCCTATTTTCCTTCCTTCACTGTTTTCCTTCATCGTTATCCTTCCTTCATTCTTTTTCTTTCTTCACAGCCTTCCTTCATTCTTATCCTTTCTTCACTGCCTTCCTTCACACACTTCATCACCCTTCACTCACACTCCTTTCGTCTCCATCCCTACCACCCTTCCTTCACTTTCCTTTCCTTTACTATTCTTCCTTCACTCCTCACAGCCTTCCTTCACCCCCACCACCTCCCTTCACAGCCTTTACCACCCTCCTTTCACCCCCTACTTACTTCATTCCTCACAACCTTCACCCCTTCCACCATCCTCCCTTCATTCCTACTCTTTTCACACCCTTTACTATCATCCTTCCTTCATTCTCTACCATTCCTCCACACTCTTCCTTCACTCCCATCCTTCCTTCACAGCCACAGTACTAACAATGTCTTTCTCTCCCAACAGACAGCCAGACAACAGACATCACTTGCTGCGACACTGACGGCTGTAACGGAGGCAGGATCACAGCGCCCTCCGCCCTCCTGCTGGCCCTACCTGCCCTCGTGACAGTGGGCGGCCTCCTCCTCACGCCCATGCCTCGCTAGCAACACCGCGCCAAGCAATAAACCGCCACCTTACGAACTCTCTCTCGTTTTTATTTCACATTCAATTGTCTCTTTTTACTTAAGTGTTTCTGTACGTGTGTCGGTCTCTCTCTCTCTCTCTCTCTCTCTCTCTCTCTCTCTCTCTCTCTCTCTCTCTCTCTCTCTCTCTCTCTCTCTCTCTCTGTGTGTGTGTGTGTGTGTGTGTTTTCCTTCGTGGTGTTTTTTTCTCTTTGCCTTCTCTTCCTGAAATTGGAGGAAGTGAAAGAGAAGTGTGTTTTGTCCTTTTTTCTTAATCTTCCTCTCTCTTCCTTAAAAGTCGCAAGTACTGTTTTAGGGAAAGGAAGAAAGAGGAGTATGTTAGAGTTTCCTCCTCCACCACCTCTTCCTTCCTTTAAGACCTTACGAGAGTCCTGTTAGAACGCTGCAATGTAAAGTGGGATGGATGTTAGGACACTCTTGCCTCGTCCTGCTTCCTTCCTTCTTTCCTTCGTTCCCTCCTTCCTCCCCGTCGCATCGCACCTCCCATCGTCTTCTTTCCCCACCCCCTCCCCTCCAGCATGACGCTCATAATGTTTTGCTCAGTATCTTCCCGTTTTCTTCAAGGCGATCCCGTTTTCTTCAAGGCGATGCTCTCCAGTCTCAAGTTGGACTTTTAATATGCCACAGACTACACTATTCATGATGGGCTTTTTTTTTTCCTTCTTCATCTGCCACGAGAGAGGGATGTCCAACTTTTTAATGCAAGGATGAGTTTTCCTTTCTCTTGTAAGTCTTGTTTATTTATTTTTTTTTTATGACAAGATGAATGTCCATTTTTTAGAGCAAGATTAGGAGCTTTCTTTCACCAAAAACGTTAAGCCATCTCCTTTTCTGGAAGAAGAATATTAAGTTTTCTAATGCAATAATGTCAGTTCCCTTTCATTAAAAATTCACCAAATATTTTTTTTTCTATTTCGAGAAAAGAATACATAAAAAAACGCTTTTTCTGATTTCAGAAAAAAGGAATGCCCACCTGCTTAAAATAGGAAACTGCATTTTTCCTTCACTCGAAATGTACCCACATTCCATACATTCCACAAAAAAAGAATATCACTTAAATTTGTGTCCATCGGTAGAAAACAACATCCAATCACTTCCTTCACTTCCCTCACCAAAAAATTCAGCTACAATAAAAGTCTGCGTTCCTTCAATAGAAAATGAAACCCACGCACGTTCTTTCCTTCGTCGTCAGGAGAAATATTCAACTTTCAAGGGAGACTTTCCTTCCTTGAATAAAACACGGAGTCCACGCACTTGGCCTTTCAACGAGAAGATTATTCAATTCTTAAAGACACGAGTTTAGTTTTCTTTCAGTAGTGAGGTAAATTATTTAACTATTATAATGGGGGACTTTCTCAGAAAACGGAGTCCACGTATTCGGCCTTTCAATAAGCAGGATTATTCGATTCCTAAAGCCACGAGATTGTGTTTTCTTCAGTAGTGGCAACAAATATTTTCTTTGTTATTTGGAAGGTAATTCACTATTATTATTTTGTAAGGGAATTTAAATATTTCGAGTATTATTTGTAAAGCAACCCAAATACTTGCTCTATTATTTATAAAACAACTAATTTTCCTTTATAATTCCTAAAGCAATTGAAATATTCTTTTTTTCTTATTTGTAAAACAACTCAGATATTTCCTTATGTATTTCTAAAGCAACTTAAATATTAGTGAAGCCAGTCAAATCCGTAAGGCAATTCAAGCATTTCTTTTATCTGTAACACAACTTTCTTTATTATTTATAAGGCAGCTTACTATTTATTTCATCATCCCATCTTAACTCCAGTAATTTCTTTACCACTCACCAAAGGAGAGTGGAAGCCTCTGCAAAATAACTGTAAACTCAAACATTTCCTTTATTATTCGTAAGGCAGCTCAGTGCTTTATTTCATTACCCATAACTCAACACAAACACCCTTTACCACTCACCAGAACAAGAGTGAAGGTCCCGAGTAGTGAATGACGCCATCTGTGTTAGCGCGTCAAGGCGAGAAGGACAGCCAGCCCAGTATTAGTAGTGCTAGTAGCGAGGCAAGTCAGGCTCCTGCTAAACGCTCCCTGTACATACTAAGTAGGCGTGAGTCGCGAGGGTCGTGGATACTTTTCAAAGCAACGCGAAGCACCCGATGCTTTTGTAGATAGTGGTTCGAAGCTCCATGTTCGTTGTTATTCTAAGCAAGACTCGAGACATGAGACATGAGACAGTATTGGAACACGCACGACCTGACCTGACCTGATTTCACCTGACCTGGCCTACAAACTCTGCCCATCCCAACCGAGGTTACCACTGGCTTCTTAACCTTAGTCTGGAGGAAAAGTGTTGCGTTTCTATAATTTGAGAATGCACGTGGCTGTTATGAGCAATTAGAAGGGAATCTTTTGAAAGAGCGACTCAGTAGTAGTAGTAGTAGTAGTAGTAGTAGTAGTAGTAGTAGTAGTAGTAGTAGTAGTAGTAGTAGTTATAACAGAAATAGTAGCATCTATCTACTTCCTAAAAAATCAACAATAATGATAGTAAGTGCAATATAAAAACTAGTAATAGCACATAATACACAAAGTTAGCCTCCTTTAAGTTAGCATTGACCTGACCTGACGCCGTGACCCCCTGACCCGCGACCCGTGACCCGTGACCTCCCAGCTTTAGACAGTCGTTGCTCCGTGTCAGTCGGAGCCTCAAAGTTCTCTACAGGTAACTAGTGTAGCGAGGGTACCTGGCGGTGAGCGTGAGGCTGCCTGTGGCCCTTTGTTTCCTCCTCCTCCTCCTCCTCCTCCTCCTCCTCCTCTATAACATCTCTTTTTTTTTTTTTTTTCGTCTTCAGTTATGCTATTTTCTTCTACCTTCAACTTTTTCTCCTCCTTTTACTGTCTTCATTTTTCTTTTTCTCTTCCTCTTTTTTTTTCTTCGTCCTCGTCCTCCTCCTCTCCTCCTCTTTCTTCTTCTTCGATCATTCGGTCAGTCAGTCAGTCAGTTAAGCAATCATTCGATCCTCCTCCTCTCCTTTCTTATCTTTATTCTTATTCTTCTATTTATTCTTCCTTTTCTTCTTCTTTTTCTTTCTCCATGTACTGTTATTTTCATCTTGTTTTCTTCTTTTTCTTCTTTAAATGCCTCTTTCTCTTCCTTCTCCCACTTTTATTTTTTATTTTCTACTTATTCATTTATTCATTTATGCATTTATTTATTTTTCGTTTTTTTCTCTCTCTCTCTTTTCGTACTTTTCCTCCTCCTCCTTCTCCTCCTCCTCCTCCTCCTCTATGCATGATCCCGTGTCCTTGAGATAAGTATAATAATAAAGTTAAACAAAATAAAGTAAAGAATACGAAATCTAATCAAATAATAAAAGTTTACCCTAATTTCCTATAAAAAATGTCCCTTTATATGGATATTTAGGATTGTAATTATTGCTATTGCTATTATTTTAGGATT
>NC_087173.1:11060485-11065485 GCF_035594125.1 Scylla paramamosain
ATATATATATATATATATATATATATATATATATATATATATATATATATATATATATATATATATATATATATATATATATATATATATATATATAAGAGGTACACCGGCCAAGGGCAACAAAAATCCAATAACAAAAAAGCACACTGAGATGCCAGTTTCCGAACAGGGTCTGAAGCGGTAGTCAAAAATAAAAGATAAGTCTTGAAACCTCCCTCTTGAAGGAGTTCAAGTCATAGGAAGGAAGGAAATACAGATGCTCCCTAGCCGCTGCATCAAAACGTAAACAATCAAGATGGAGTCCTCCTCCTCCGAGCTGGTTGCTATAGATGCGATTTTGCTGTGCTTGAAGAAAAACCAGAAGGCTGTGGTGCCCATGATGCCTGGTACACATAGGCTGGGCAGCTGGCTTCCTCAGTGACGATGTAAACAAACCAGTTCTGCGTCTATTCCATCTTTTTTGGTAAATGAATTTAAATATTTTACCTATTTATTGTATATAGTGGTACAGCCAGTGGTTATTACTAAAAGACTTTCCAACAATATTCCTCCTACTTTCAATTTTATATTGATGATTGTTCTCACTTGACCCTCAAAAAATGCCATGAAGGCAACCGATCACACCAACAGAGCGGTTTCCCGGCTGCTCAGGCAATTCAGCAGATCGCGGCTGCATTTCGCTCCAGGTTGCACAATTCCCGGCTGCAAGCAGCCTGGAATTGCCCCATGTAAAGCCCCCTTAAGGGACGTAACAAGGGTGACGTACTAAACAAAATCCTCAGTATCAGTCATCAGGAGAGGACAAGTAATAGATTTCACCCTAAACTCCAACAAATATCCTCCCCCCACCCCCTGCACACTAACCCCGTGTTTCCTCACCCTCACTAACCTCCCCCATTGTAACTTTCCTCTGTTTCCTTTGTCTATCTTTCTATCTGTTCCTTTGTCTCTCTGTCTATCTCTCTCTCTCCCTATCTATGTTCCTCTCCCTGCATCACAGTCCCCCATTCAGTCAGTTTCTACACAAGAATTCCAGCAAAGACAAGGCACAGAGGCAGGTGGAAGAAAACCCGCCAGAATGCAAAGGAGAATTGTTCCTGATGAGGGAAGAAAATTTTTCCCCCAATGTACAAACGCAGAGATAATTATCACAGAGCCTAGTTGAGGGTAAAAAGTGAGGGTGGGAAAAAACGAGGGAAAAAAGTGGAAAATGAGTGAGTGCTGGTGTGTGTGTGTGTGTGTGTGTGTGTGTGTGTGTGTGTGTGTGTGTGTGTGTGTGTGTGTGTGTGTGTGTGTGTGTGAGAGAGAGAGAGAGAGAGAGAGAGAGAGAGAGAGAGAGAGAGAGAGAGAGAGAGAGAGAGAGAGAGAGAGAGAGAGTCATTATTTTTCTTTTCTGTGCCTAAGTATATTACTCTGGGGATGAATAATGAGAGAGAGAGAGAGAGAGAGAGAGAGAGAGAGAGAGAGAGAGAGAGAGAGAGAGAGAGAGAGAGAGAGAGAGAGAGAGAGAGAGAGAGTAAACTCCACAGAATATCAATATTTTTCATTCTACTTTTCATTTCTTTTTATGAATAAAATAAAAAAATTGTTATTGACATTACTTTATTATTATTATTATTACTATTATTATTATCATTATTATTATCATTATTATTATTATTATTATTATCATTATTATTATTATTATTATTATTATTATTATTATTATTATTATTATTATTATCATCATCATTATTAATAGCAATATTATTACTATTATTATCTACATCATCATCATCATCACCATCAATAGCAATATTATTACTATTATTATCAACATCATCATAAATAACATAATTTGCACTATTATTACCACAATCACCATTTTCTTTACCTCTCACGCAGTCTCCCCTGAAATTAACGGCAAGACAATGAAGGAAAACGGGGCGGAAAAAATACCAGTATTTTAGCACATTACCGCTTCATTATCACCAGCATGCATGGGCTCAATAAAGTGCTGCATCATTACATTACATAAATTACCATAAACATGTGAACAGAAAGAGAGAGGGAGAGGGAGGAACGTCGGAGGAAGATTGAGAGAGATGGCGAAACAGTAAGGAACAGAACGAAACAAAGAGACAAAAGCGAAAATGAGGGAGATGAAAAGGAGAAAGATAAGAGGGAATGCACATTACAAGTACATCTGGAAGAACTGTATAGGTCTGAGAGATACGGGTAAGGAGGGAGAGAGAGAGAGAGAGAGAGAGAGAGAGAGAGAGAGAGAGAGAGAGAGAGAGAGAGAGAGAGAGAGAGAGAGAGAGAGAGAGAGAGAGTAAAAGGGAAAGAAAGAAAAAAATATATAGGGAACTAAGTAATTAACTAGTTGAATGAATGAATGAATGAATAAATGAATGAATGGATGAATGGATGAATAAATAAATAAGATAAGGTAGGATTAAGTAACAGAAAGTAAGATAAGGGAAGATGAGATAAGGTGAAGCAAAATAACGTAAAGCTTAAGGTAAGGTAAGGCACTGCACACTAATTAGCAAAGGAAACACCTGGTTTTCATTACAAATTTCACTCCGGCAGGTGAATAAATTTCCAGGTGTGATATTGTTTTTTTTTTTTTCTTCCCCGTCATCCTAATTAAGGAGTTTTCTCTCGCGACGGGCAGGTATACCTCACAGGTGGCGAATTAATTAGTATGTGTGTGTGTGTGTGTGTGTGTGTGTGTGTGATGAAATACAAGGCAGAAATATATCTATGTAAATAATGCTAATTGAATGCTAAGTGAGGTTATGAGAGAGAGAGAGAGAGAGAGAGAGAGAGAGAGAGAGAGAGAGAGAGAGAGAGAGAGAGAGAGAGAGAGAGAGAGAGAGAGAGAGAGAGAGAAGAAGAAGAAGAAGAAGAAGAAGAAGAAGAAGAAGAAGAAGAAGAAGAAGAAGAAGAAGAAGAAGAAGAAGAAGAAGAAGAAGAAGAAGAAGAAGAAGAAGAAGAAGAAGAAGAAGAAGAAGAAGGAGAAGAAGAAGAAGAAAAGTAATAAATGAAAAAGAAACGCAAAGATATGTTTCCATGAGGAAAAAAGAAAAACACACACACACACACACACACACACACACACACACACACACACACACACACAACTTCCAAGGTTAATCAGGACATCACACACGCAATCTATCAAAGTATTTTTCCTGAAACTTTTCCCTGCAACTTTCCACCTTTACCTTAGACACCCCTTCTCCTCCTCCTCCTCCTCCTCCTCCTTCTCCTCCTCCTCCTCCTCCTCCTCCTCCACCTCCTTCAGTCCCTCTCCTGGAAACAAAATATGACAATATGACAGACTAAATTAGAGGAATGGATGTACAGAGATAGGTGTCTAAAATCTCTCTCTCTCTCTCTCTCTCTCTCTCTCTCTCTCTCTCTCTCTCTCTCTCTCTCTCTCTCTCTCTCTCTCTCTCTCTCTCTCTCTCTCTCATTTTTTCTTTATTTCTTTTTCAGATATTATCCTTTTTGTCTTTTTGTTGTTGTTCTTGTTGGTTACAGTGGTTTCTTTTCTTTTTCTTCTTTTTTTAATTTTCACTTCTTCTTGCTCTTCCTCCTCTTCCTCCTCCTCCTCTGGCTCCTCCTCGCATCCGTTCTTCCTGTGCTATAAACGTCAATATCTTCCTCTTTCTTTTAATTCTACTCTCATCGTTTTTCCGCCTCGCGTCCACCTCCTCTTCCTCTTCCTTCTCTTCTTCCTTTATCCACTTCTCTTCTTCCCTTCACTTTACTCCTTCTCCTCTTCTACCGTATAATTTCATTATTGGTCCTTCTCGTCCCTCCCTTCTCTTCCTCCTCTTCCAATTTCGTCGGATTTCTTCCTTCGTCTTCCTTCCTTCCTTCCTTCTTTCCTCCTCCTCCGTTTAATTTCGTTATTGGTCTTCCTCGTTCCTCCCTCTTCTTCCTTTTCTTTTCCTCTTTCTCTTTTGTCATCTTATTCTTTCATCTTCCTCCTCCTCCTCCTCCTCCTCCCCCTCCTCCTTTTTATATTGTTTTGGTGTCCACTTCCCTCCTTCCTACGTCTTGTCCTATAGAATAGATTGTCTAGCTTATCACAAACAACACGTCTGCTGCTGCTGCTGCTGCTTGTTTGTGTTTATTTGTGTTGTTTCTTTGCTTCTTCCTCCTCTTATTAAATATTTTTTTTTACTTTAATCTGTTTCACATATTTCCATTTTGTCAGCTTCCTGCCTTTCTTTCCTTGGTCACCGTTTTACAAAAAAAGACAGTGGCAAACTAGAAAAGATACAGGGTAGAGCTACTAAAATTATTTCAAGATTGTGTAATGAACTGTATGATGAACGACTGGAAGAATTAAACCTATTTTGTCTAACGAAACGCAGGATAAGAGGAGACTTAATTGAAGCGTTCAACAAGTTTTAAAGATATAGCAATCTTGACGCTAATAAATATTTTATCATTGATCAATCTAATCTAATTAGAAATAATGACTGGAATATTATTCCCAAACGTTTTACATCCTTCGAGGCCATGCAGACTCCCTTCAGATATTGTAAATAGTAACTCAATTGAATAATTTTGAAAGAAAATACACAAATACTTAAAAGCTAATCATCAACAAGCTCTTTTCTTGTCTGAATGATTACTCATAAAACTATAACCCTTGTATTTACTAAAATAAATAATTTACTTTACAGACACCGATTTTATTATTGTGTTCATTTTCAGATAGATGTACAGAGTTCACTGTAGGGTGAATGGTAGAACTTCCTTTCATCCTTTTCTATGGAAATTCCATGTCCGTATTTCCATATGCATGGTACTTTTCCCAACTATTTCCATGCCCGCACAAGCCGGAGGGAGTGGTGGGTGGAGAGGAACCTTCTGTTGTGTTGTCCTGTCTCTCTTCCTTGTAGCCAATTAGTAGTAGTTATCAAATAACTTTGCAAAGACCTAAAGGCCTGTTGCTGTTTGGCTTTCCTTTGTATTCCTTTACATTCCTCCTCTAT
>NC_087173.1:11070485-11115485 GCF_035594125.1 Scylla paramamosain
TGTGCACGGTCGTCCTTATCGAACACCGCTGAGAGTGATAAGACTTGTGCTGGCGGGCACTGGGCCGCCTCCCACCCTTCAAGCAATCAGCCACGGAGGAAGCAGCCCAAGGTCCAGACTGCACAACCACTTAATTGTCCCCTATAACATCCCGGTGTTCCTGCGCATCACCAGGGACAATGATGATGGCCAACATATGAAGATAACTCACAATGCCCAACCACTTGATTATCCCCGGTGTCGTCCCAATGCCCCTGCGCACCACCGGCGGCATGATAGCCAAGATAAGGAGACTGAGGGTTATGAATACTGATGAGTTGTATAAGTATTTTCGTTAATAGATTACATAAATAACAGACAAAATTTATCCCATTTAGAGCATTACAGAAGAATGATCCTAAGTGGATGACTGGCAGGTTAAAATACTATATAGGACTGAAAAGAAGTACATAATATTATGAGATTGAAAAAAACGAGGGAAAAGGCTTCATGAATTTAGTATAATGAATTGGTTAGAACAGTTAAGAAGTTAACGAAGAGAGCTAGAATTGACTACGAAGTTAAAGCAGGCAGCCAAGCGAAGACAAATCCTGAGGGATTTTTCCATATTAAAGAGCTTTAGTTAACTCAGGTCAGAAGAAACAATGCACAGAAGCCAGGAATAAGACAAAGCAAGTATTAAAATTCATCATTAGGAATGTTAAACGTAGGAGCCTCGAAGTAACATAAAAGTTATAAATGGCGCTGGTCAGACCTCATGGAGATTATGCAATGCAGTTCATATGAACGGAACGCCGCACAGGGTCGGGCGTCGAAAGTACATGAGTACACCTTCTACCAATAATAAATATTTGAGAGGATGAGTGATTCACACAAGAGGAGGGGAGTCTTGCGATTGGCGCCCCACGAGGTGTGTAGTGTGACCCTCGGTGAACTGTGGTAACGAGAGCTCTTGTCCGCTGAAATTCGGCTGGTGAATTGTGCTAGTGACGTTGGCTTGAGGTGAGCACAGGTCAAACCGGCAGCCATTATGTGAGTGGAGGCTGTGGTGTTGTCCTTTGAAGCTGGTGTTGTCCTTGGAGACTAGTGTGTTGTGGTGTATTGGCGATTTTGGGGGTGGGGATAGGTGATTTTTTGTGATGATGATGATCTCTTGTGAGGTTTGAGGAAAGGAAACGGGAATTGTTTATTGTTTGGGGACGCGGTGATGGCCTCTGGATATTTCAGTGGCCGCTGGAGGTGTAAACGGGTTCTGGCGCTGTGTAGTGACGGAAACGTCATATATTAATATGTACTACATCATTTTGTTTGTGAATTATCATTAATATTAATATATATAATGTAACAGAATAATCGTGTTTTCTACCCCCCAACATTGATTTAGTATTTGAGGTAATTCTTGGTGTGCTGTGTCAAGGTAAGGGTACAGTGAGAGGGTGTAATTCTGGCGATTTCGGATAGGTCGGGTAGGCACTCGAAGCCTTTAAAAATCCAGACCTTTAAAACTTTCCGGGATCAGTGTAACGTTCACTTTCTTGGAAAGATAACCGAGATCGTAAGCCGTGACAGTGGCCAGGGCTTTGTTGTGGCACGTGGCCTGTGAGCTGTCACAACGCTGATCCCCATCACAATAAATATGATACTCTTGCGGCTGTATTTTAAATCGACCCCGTCGGTGGTGTGACTCCTTCATCTGTTTTGTCAACTTTTGGGATACTGCAGATGTGATGGACCCGCACGTGTAATTGAGGGGGCGGGGACGGGAGGCGACATTGTTGCCATTTGGGAAGAGGTTCCGATCAAATACTCTGTAACAAGAAGATAGTAATCTCAATGAAAATGATGTGACCATCGACGAACTTACGCATGAACAAACCGCCCTGCAAGGACAATAGATAGCGCCCACGTTGAGGCGCTCCACTTGAATGTGCATACTATTTAATAGTATGCACGCAGTGTCCCTTGATGTTGCGTGAATTTCCATAAGAAGCATGGAAAAATGGTTTCCAAGAAAACATGTTAAGTGCTTACCACTTATTAAATCCAGAAATATCCAAAGTACAGTTTTGTCGAAATATTAAAGCTTTGATTGAATTAATATTCAATATTACAATATGTTCAATCCTTACACAGGATAGAACATTCCATTAACATAGCAGAATCTGAACAGCAGGACAAGGGGCCTCGCTCTCACCCCTATGAATGACATGTGACCTGGAGAGGTGCTAGACCTGCTCCCTGCATTACAGTTACCCCTTGCTCCATTCCATAATCGTTAATAATACTCGTAGACTATTTCGTCACATTATAATACTAGCAGTCTGTCTAGACAGACTAGGATAATAAATAGGGATACCTTTGAGATGAACACACCCAAAATGCAGAAATAGTGTGAAAATACCAGCAAAGAGACACTTTGACATTTCATTTCATCACTGCTCTATGTACAGTATCATGTAGCAAATTTTACTAGTCATATTTGGCCAACATCAGGCATCATTTTGACCCGGAATGTCTTAACCAGGCTACGGCATATTACTATATGCTTGTTCTTTAAATGTAACAATTATTAAACAATAATAACCAATGTGTCTGCCTATCTCTTCCCTTTGATCAGAAAAAAAACATGCAAAAATCAGCCCTATATGATTACTTTCATTCAACTGACAATATCACTTCTAAATAGCATAAACTTCAAGGAGTGAGTAGTTAAGGGTGCTGCTTTCTCTGTGAGGGACACATTGCCAATGAAGTATATGACCTTTTTTTCCTTGGGCAGCATGCCAGTAAACTCTGCTGGTCTGTTCTTCATTTTTTTTTTTTTTTTTTTTTTTATGTAGGAAGGACACTGGCCTAGGGCAACAAAAATCCAATAAAAAAAAAATGCCCACTGAAATGCCAGTCCCATAAAAGGGACTGGTAAGTGGTCAAGTGGGCGTAGCTCTGAGGAGCTAAAATTGTAAGCCCTTGTGAGAAATGAAAAAGACGCCTTATCCTATGATGGAGGAAAGTTTGCCTCACCTTCAATTCACTTTCCATGGATTTTTATGGAATAGCCAAGGGAGCATTAGTATTTTAAAAACTCATATGACTTTAACAAGAGCTTTTTTTTTTTAAGTCATGGGGATGCACCACAGAAGTGTTTCAGAATATGGCCTTTATTCCTTCATGGAGCATTTTGTGTCTTGACAGTAATTCATGGACAGCTTTCAATGCCTTACAGACAGCACAGGACACAGCTCAAGTGAGGAGGAACATGACACAGCACACAGCTCAGGAGAGGAGCAGCATGGCACAGCACACAGCTCAGGGGAGGAGCAGGAACAAGGGCAGAATGAAGGCCACCAACCCATCCATGCCATGATACAGATGTCACTATGCCCAGAGTCATCCACGCCTCCATCAGCCCGGGACAGGGGGTAGGTAGTAGTGAGGGAAACCACACAACTATAACTTTTTTTTATGTAAACATCTGATAATTTCCACATCATTGTTCCTTTCTCCTCATGTTGGGTTATGTATCTTTTGTCTTACATAAGTAAATACTATTGTACCTTCTTGTAACTAACATGATTATCTCAGCTTAGCCACTTTCTTTCCCTGTTGGGGTGTGAGTATCCATGTCTCCATTGCAAGCAGATAACCACACACAATCCTTACTACATAACCTTGACTCACTTGCCTCTTCCTTCCTGTCACTACGTCCACTTCATAAAACAGAATGGAGACTCATCCCACTTTCATTTCATCTATAATTTATCTTCCTTCATGGCAGGAGCAGGGGAATGAAGTGGGAGGGACAGCAGGAGTGAGGCACTGGAACACACTAGATGCATGTGTGGAGTGTAGCACGGTAGCATATAGAACAAGAATACAACATGTGCTGAGTGTGGTAGAGGAGTGTGTGCTGCACCTCCACTACATTCAAAAGGCTGGGTTTTTAAGGGCATCTTATATGATTGGAGTGGCAGATTAACAAGTTTTCTACATTATTAACGAGAAACACTCCTGAGAACCCAGTTAATCATTTCTGTGCCCTTTGAAAATAGTCATGCTGGGATGGTAAGGCATTTCAGTATATGGACCAGAGTGTGATGAGCATGCTATAGAATCACATTACACATGTCTGCTGCAGGTATGCCTGGGTGGTGGTAGTGGGAGTGTTCTGGATCAACACACTCTGCGCTGGATACATCAAGAGCTTTGGCATCACGTACCTCCTGCTGCTGGAACACTTCCCTGATGCCTCTGGTGCTGCTGCTGGCTTGATCATTGGCCTGCTGATGGGCACACGGGGACTGCTGAGTGAGTGTCTGTGTCACCTGCTGCTGTTTAGGGACCATGTGCTGGACTTCTGATTCTTCCAGAGAGGGATTAGACCTCACGTAACACAGTCTATGAGGAAGGTTGAGGTCCTGCACATGCCACACACCACACACTCTCTTACTCAGATAACTGCTCACTCTTTTGTGAAAACCTTTAGCAGTCTTATTAGGGTGTGTGTGTGTGTGTGTGTGTGTGTGTGTGTGTGTGTGTGTGTGTGTGTGTGTGTGTGTGTGTGTGTGTGTGTGTGTGTGTGTGTGTGTGTGCTGTAGCAGTGAGCAGCCTGTGTTGCAGCACCTCTGATGGGGGCAATGGCAGTGAAGATCGGACCACGGCGGAGTATTCTGACTGGCACGTTGCTTGTCACGCTTGGCTTGCTGCTTGCTATCCCCAAACTCTCCATCCACTATATGGCTGCCACACTGGGTGGTCTTGTGGGTGAGTTCTCTTATACAGCTTGTCAGCATGTGTAATTTCTTATTTATTTGGTGACACATAAACTGTTCACATATTGCTTTCTTGTTTTATTGTATATGATGATGTTACTGGCAGAGGTTGTGCTCACAATGAACGCGTCTTTCTGCAGGTATTGGCATCTGCATGAGTGAAACGCCCGGCATGCTACTGGTCACTGATTACTTCATGGAGAAACTCTCCTTTGCCAATGGCATCCGGGCCTCAGGGAACCCCATGGGGGGAATTTTGTTCTCCCCAATGGTGGTGTTCCTCAATGACCAGTTTGGGCTGCAGGGAACCTTCATTCTCCTAGCAGGCATCATGATGCACATTGCCATTTTTGGAATGCTGATGAGGCCCGTGGAGCTGCAGGAGCAGATCCTCCACCGCCAGCACGTCAGGAAGACTCAGGCTGGCCCAGGGTGTGCAGAGAAGGGGAATATGAAGGCTGCAGCAGTGACACACAAACCTTTCCCCAAGAAAGCTCTAGACTTTACATTATTATGGAACCCACAGTACCTCATATACTTAGTGATGGTACTGTTTAGCAACCTGTCAATACCACAGTTCCTGCTGTACCTGCCAGCTTATGGATATTCAATAGGACTCAACAACTACCAGAACTCCATCATTAGTTCCTATATGTCTGCCACTGACTGCATCTTCAGAATCTCATGTGGGTTTTTGGTGCAGAAGCTTAATGTCAAGAAGGCATACATCTTCACAGCAGGGTGAGTGAGATGGCCTTCCAGTATAACTATTACTTACTTCATTAATAAAAAACACAATAACTAATACATGTCCAGCTTACTTTCTGTGTCATGGCAACTTGTGGTCTTCTCCCATGCATGGCGAGCAACTCTTGTGTTGTGAAGGCTGGACACATTACAGCTTGGTGGTGGGGGGTCTGGCCTGCCTCCTGGTGACACTGTGTTCTGCCATGTGGCAACTCTTACTTGTCACCACACTCTACACCATAGGCCTGGCAATCTTCTGGGCACTCATCAACACTCTGCTGACTAATGACTTTGGCCCAGAGTCAATAGCCAGCTCCTGGGGCTTCTTCAGGATGACTCAGGGCATCACCAATTTTATCTACCCATCCCTACTTGGTGAGGCTGAGCTCTCTATATATGCTGTTTTATATATTTTTCCATCAATACCAGCTGACTATATTCTACCTGTCATGTGCAGCACTGAGAGTTGTTCTCACTCTGACTAGCTGCAGTGTTACAAAAAACAGGGCAACAGACAGCATCTCCTTCAGAGTATCAGGCTGAGAATCTCACCACTGCACTGGTCTATTGGGCTGCCTCCTCCCTGCACCACCACCACCACTCACCTCTCTCTCCTGCAGGTCTGATGCAGGACTTGACACAGAGCATGGTGGTGCCATTCCTCATTATGGGGGCCGCCCTCTTCCTTGGGGCTGCCATCTTCTCCCTGCAACCCCTCGTAGCCAAGATGTGCAAGAGAGCCAAGGAATAGGAGCAATCTCAGGGGTGTTCAGTCACCATTGCCTTAGGGCAGGCCACACACTCCCCAGTGCTGTGCTTCCATTACTCCCTCTTGGTTCTTGTATGTGCCTTAGAGATGTATTGAATGTCCGCATCCACCTAGTTTTTAACATTCACATCCGCATGCATAGTTCTGGTAAGTTAAACACCCACATCTGCATCCACATTTGTGATAAAATAAATATCCACATCCACGCCACACACAAAGAGGATGTGGTGGATACATTATATACATTACAGACTACAGAGCTTGCGAAGTTGAAGAAAATTAATTTATGCATGTTTACTCAATTATCTACTAAAATTGTAGACACCTTTTCTTCATTTCCTTTCAAATTTACACATCTTAATATGTCAAGAATTTTATACAAGGGCAGAAGGAGGGAGAGAAATTTGCATAGTGCCTGTGTACGTATCATGTATATACGTAAAAGTATGTATGTATGTATGTACCATGTAATAGTACTGTATAAATATACTATATGTAGTGTTGGATAAGTAATTAAGTATGAAGGGAAGTAGCCTGGCTGGCAAGGAGAGAGAGAGAGAGAGAGAGAGAGAGAGAGAGAGAGAGAGAGAGAGAGAGAGAGAGAGAGAGAGAGAGAGAGAGAGAGAGAGAGAGAGAGAGAGAGAGAGAGAGAGAGAGAGAGAGAATGTGTATGAATGAGAATGTGTGTGTGTGTGTGTGTGTAAACAATATATACAAACATTATGCATGTCTGTGTATGTAGCAGTGCTGGGCATCACAAACCAAAAATTACTTCCACAAACCACAAATCCGCAAATCCACAACCTACCTTCCACAACCACAAATCCACAAACCTCCTGACACTTACTTTTCTGCAACCACAAATCCACAAACCACAAACCATTCCTTGGTATCTTTTTCTTTTTACAACAAAAGCATTAAAACAGTTAAAACAACTTAAAAGGGTAGGCCAATCAATTAATATATAGATAAATGAATAAATGTGTTGATTACCTTTATTTTAATATTATCATTATCATTTTTAATGTTATTTTAATGTTATGTTACCTAGGTTGTGCCCTGGGCTGTCCACCTGCACAGTGGAAAAAGCTAAGGTATATAGATAGATAAATAGGTGTTAATTTTTTATTTTATTATCACAGGGCAGTCAGGGATTCAAACCCAGGTCCACTTAACACCTGGTGGGCACATGTTCGAATCCCCCATTGCCCTTTGTTGAAACTTGCTTAATTTAGTCCCCTTCCAACAACAAAGGAGATAATTCTGTCTTGAGCAGGACCATGTTGCCCTTCATGAAGGTTAAACACTCAAAGTTTTCAGAGGTCAGCCTGGCCCTTTTTGGCTTCATTATGTCTGACCCTTGGGAGAATAGTCTTTCCATGGCTGCAGAACTAGGGATAGCCATGTTATACTTAAGGAAGACATCATCCCAGGTTGGGTTTCCAGGATGGAAAACATGCTCTGGTCCAAGCTGCAGCTGGTGCTTCTTTCAGAGCACCAAATGTCAAATTCCTTGGTCAATTTGTTGGAGAAGTGGGTGTGGCTGCTGACTTCCATTGACCCAGACCCAGACATGTTCATCCCCAATTCCTTGAAGGAGTCATCCTCCCCATTCTCATCTGCACTGCTGGTGCTGGCTTCTGTTGTATTGATGGCAACAGCATGCTCCTTTATTTATTTCAACAGCCTTGTACAACCTTGTTAGGGTTGAGAAGGCAGACCACAGGCAGCTTGAAATGGAGGTGGATTGCAGTCCATCTCACTGAAGAGGATGAAGAACCTAACTTTGAAACCCTTTGGTTGCTATATTATGAAAATTGCTAGATTTAGCACCAAAAGTGCTAAATTGACAACACTAGACCTGAGCTAAAAGCTTCTAGTTGCCAATTTGACAGTTCAGATATGGCAAGTTTTGGCAACCCAAAACAAGCTTGTAGCTTGCAGGTATGTTTGTGTTTGCATAAGTACTTCCGCAAACACATCCGTAAATTTGTGGGGATTTTGTTGCAAACGCAAATCTGCATACAAAAAATCAGTAATTTCAGAGATTGAGGTTTGCGGAAGTGCCCAGGTCTGGTATGTATACACTACTCCCTCTTAAAGCTCACAAGAAAGATTTCAGTGCTTCATCCTTAACTTTACATTGTATAATTATACAAGAATAAGACTTACAACAGCAGCTGTTTGGCAATAATTGAAAATATATAGTGATTTTATACCAAAATTCTGAACTGTGAGGATGTAATAACTTGATGTCTACATCCATATCTGCTATTTGATAGAAACTGACATCCGAACACACATCCACATCTGCAGATTTCTGAATTCTGACATCTGACACATCTCTAATGTGTCTGTATTACATTATTTATTTTTCTTTTAATATACAGGAGGTTGTGGGAATTCAACATCTTCCCTTCTTTGTGTGTATAATCCATGAGGACTTATTTCTTATGTTCTTTTGATCATATGTATACTCAGGTCACTACTCACCTGTGGATTATAGTCATGGTCACAAGTTTCTGTATTTAGAAACACTTTGCTCTCTCACCATGACTATTTTCAAGAGCCAGAGATGATCAGCCAGGTTCTCAAGAGTGTTTCTCCAGTTCATAATGAAGAAATCTTGTTAATCTCTCACTATAACCATAAACACCATTAAAACTCATGTCACTTCAACACTTCAATTAAAACCTTCTGAAAGTAGTGGAAGTGTGGCACAAAGGTCTTTCAGAATATGGTTTAGGAACTGAAGGTTGCATCAGTGTACTCCAGGGCCCATATTCTATACAGTGCTTATGGTTGACCATACCTACCTATCATATTTAACAATTTATGACTGTCAGTCTTATGGCAGTCAGAAGTCGTCTGTCATATCTCACTCACTGTCTGCCACTAGAACGCATGCTCAGAATTTGCCACCTTTAAATTTATGGAATGAAATAGGTTTTTGACATTATTTTCTTGGATTTAAATTGTTTTGACTTCATATTATGACTTCTGGGGAAGTTAGACAGAGTAGTTAATCAAAAGAAACATGATATTATAGAAGATTATGGCCAACAGCCCGACACATGCAGGCCATTCAAGGCAAGGTTTAGGAAAACTGATCGTACTGCTCCTGGCGAGCATTTATAATAATACTTTTTTGCCTCAAAGAAGGACGATAATATTAGTTTATGACAGAGTTACGTCTGAAATGCGGCATTTTGTTTCACTATGACCAACAGACTTGGTTATGATAGTTTGTAGAATACAGGCCCAGCACCTTGCTCATCAACAGTGTGTCCAAGACTGTGCATGTAAATGCAGTGCTAAACCTAAAATAAAAATGTTGTGTTCATGTTTTTGATTATTGTAACTCGTGCATTATTCTGTGATATACCGCATGGTTTGGCCTACAGGACAACAGTTAAATCATCTTAAAAAAAAAAAGGAGGGGGCAGGGGGTCATCCTATATGCCAGATACAAAAAACAATGACCTTAAAATCTTATGCAAAATACCACTGTAAATAAACAACAATCTTATATTATGACTTTTAGAGAGTTTAGGCAAAGTAAAATAGAAATCTCTAATGAGAAAATGCACTGAAATGTATTCCTGTTGAAAAGTATGTAAACAAAATTTAGTGTAGTACAACTAGAAACCTCTGCTGGCATTGTGTAATAATGGAAAAAGCAGGAGGCTCTGTGAACATTCCTCAGTTTTTCCCAAAGCTGAAGGAGGAGCAATATAAATATCTTCAAGGCTAAGCAGTAAAGGAAACCAAACTGGGGGTAAGATGAATCTCTCCAGCTTGTAATCTTATTTAGGGATGAAGTCCATACTGAGAAAAAAATGTCAGTGTATCTAATCAAAAGAAACAATATATAGTTGAAGATTACAGCCAACGGCCTGACACACCCAGGCGGTGCAAGGCAAGGGTTTACGTTTAGGAAAAGTGATCGTACTGCATATACTTTTATAACATCTTCGTCCATCAATCCTTTTTAAGAAAATGTGCAAAAACAACTGGTGGGAATTTTATTTTGGGTTTAGTTTTGCAATTGAAGATGATGGCACCTTATTACTAGTAATACATTAAAGGTATTTTATTCATTGTACTGGTATATCACTGTCTCAGTTGTCTGGTGCTCACTGAACCAAACTTCACCACAGATGGCTTGGTAGTATGGGTGTTGTTTTATACCACTGATATCACCTAAAACCTTTAGATCTGACTAAAATTTGTGGGTCATCTTATCTGAAAGTCGTCTTACCCACCGAAATATACGGTACATATTTCTTAGCTAAAGAGAGCCTGTTGCATATAAACACCCATTGTGGACATGAACATTTATCTCTTTCATGATACACAAAGTGATGCATCTGGTATACAAAGAGTTATTTGGATCTACAAAGGAAACTTAAATTAAAGTAACCCATATTTAACATCCTCACATTTCTTCATGAATCCTAAACTGACTACAGAGTTAGCTCATGTACCAGGAAACACTGCTGCTCCTATTGAAGTGTCTAAGTTTATCACCTCACCCATATCTCATCCATTCTTCTTTACTGTATTTTTTATTTTTTTTTTTTTTCCATGTAGGAGAAACATCAACCAAGGGCAACAAAATTGCAATAAAAAAGAGGCTCACTGAGGTGCTGGTTCCCAAACAGAGTTGAAAAAAGTAATCAAAAATTAAAGGATAAACACACTTACTCCTGCTTCTGCATATCCCAAGGTGGCTACAGGTTACTTGGTGTACCCTGATGTACCCAGGAACGCTGCTGCTCCTGGCGAACTTTCCAAGGTTATCCCAACACTTGTGTCTCATCCAATCCTTTTTATTGGTCTAGGTGTACACTTATTCATGCGAGTCATATATGGCTTATATCTCTGTACAGCAGCCACATAGGCCTCCAAGGACCTGTTAGTGGTTGAGAACATGGCATCCAAGATCCTCATCCAGTCTAGGTACATCAATGGATCAGAAACAGCCTATATCTATGAGTTTGTACAGCGGCCACACCAGCCTCTGGGGACCTGTGTTAGTGGCTGAGCACATGGCGTCCCTTTAGAATCCTCCGCCTCAGGATCTCCCGGCCATTGAAGGAGGACATGCGCTTCTCCCAGCCATGCCGCTTGATTCGCCGCTTCTCACTGGGCTTCGGGAAGTGGCACCTCACGTTTGTCCTCCCGCCAACCCCTCCTGAGGAAGCAAAACACTTGTATGGCTGACTTGTGTAGCAGTTGCCATGATTCACGGACTAGTCTTAAGCTAATGCTATCACCCCCATGCACGTACAGCCTCTCCTCACTAGACCCAGCTGTCACCTCTATGCATGTACAGCCTCTCCTCACTACACCCAGCCGTCACCACCATGCATGTACAGCCTCTCCTCACCACACCCAGCCGTCACCACCATGCATGTACAGCCTCTCTTCACCACACCCAGCCATCACCACCATGCATGTACAGCCTCTCTTCACCACACCCAGCTGTCACCACCATGCATCTAGAACCTTTGATTATCACATAACTGTTTTCTATTGATGGCAAGAGGAAAGTATACAAGAAATTGATGGTGTTTGCTTCAAACTTTAGATTAGCAGTTACTCTAAGCATTATCAAAGCCATTCATGCAGAGAGAGAGAGAGAGAGAGAGAGAGAGAGAGAGAGAGAGAGAGAGAGAGAGAGAGAGAGAGAGAGAGAGAGAGAGAGAGAGAGAGAGAGAGAGAGAGAGAGAGAGAGAGAGAGAGAGAGAGAGAGAGAGAGAGAGAGAGAGAGAGAGAGAGAGAGAGAGAAGGGGGGGGGAGACAGAGACATATTGGTATTGCCACTAACACAATGCAGAGGGATCAGAAAGGGATGTCAAAGACCGTCAATGTGTTCAACAAATACTTGGGAGAGCAAGAAGCCAGAGTTGAAGTCATCAGCTTTCCTCTTGTTATCTTAAGAAATTAAAGCCCTGCTCTCTACTGGCAGAGAACCTCTAGGGCAGGGAGAGTCTTCAGAAGACACACACAAGTAGATTGAGAGGACAATTAGACAAACATCATTATGTGTACAGAAGAGACCCCAAGCAGAGCAGTGTGAATAAAGCAGAGAGCAGGATAACACCAAGTATAAAAAATAAGCACAAACAAGTCCTCTGTACAGCAGTGAGGATGAGACAAACAGCAGAAAAGCTCTTCTCCAGCACAGTACAGTGAGGGACCACAGCTATAAAGAAAAAGCCTCCTGCAGCAGAGCAAAGCAGTCTGGGTTAGACAAAAAAAACAGGGCACCACAAAGAAAGGCTCATCTCCACCAGTGGGCCTTTCATTCTTTTAACTCCAGTAGGCTTTGTTTGGTATCTCAGTTTTTTTTTTCTTTATTATACTCCAGTGAGCCCTTGTTTTTAGTTGATTCCCTTACATAAAAAAATAGAAAAAAACAAATACACCAGAGGCAAGGAACCACAAACATACTCAACACAGCCTGCTGAGGCCAAGTAAGCACTAACAAAAGCTAACACAATCAGAAGTAAAAAAAAAAAAATAAAAAAAAAAAAACACACACACACTGACACAGCCAGTAGGTTGTTCAGTTACTTGGTGCCATCAGAAATCTTGTTAGTGGAGGTGGTGATCAAGTTCATCCTAAGAGGAATTACAAGATTATGAGAATACTATGAAGGAGGATGATGGAAATGGATCTACCTGACAGAAGAAAGAGAAGACCAAAGAGGAGATTTATGGATGCAGTGAAAGAAGACAAGCAAATGGTGGGTGTGACAAAGGAATGCACATAAGTCTGAGAGTATTGGAGAAGGACGATCTGCTGTGGTGATCCCTAATGGGAGTAGCTGAAAGATGAGAATACTGTGTTTAATGGCACCATGAATTGAAGGAGGTTAATAGATGCATGTGTTAAAAGACAAGTTTATTCCCAACTAGTTTTGCTTTTGGTTTCCTCATAACACCTATCTCTCTCTTAACTTCCATCTCTAACTAGTCTGAATGTCTCAACAACTGCATCATTAATGTAGAGAAAAAAAACTCATAGGAAAAAAAAATATTATAGGTGCCACACGAAGCAGGATATTACCATTCACACAGACTGTTTTCAGCAAGGCAGTGGCAGTGTGAGTGAGACAGACACGTGGTAGAGAGCACACTGTCATTCACAAAAACATCACATGCAAGGCAATGGACATAGCTGGGCACAATGATGAAAAAATTTCCATGATAAGTGATAAATTGATAATGATAACCTTATCAGCAATAACCGATGATTGATAACTAGCGAAAAATTTATCGGTGATAACTGATAAATCCAAAATTCTGATACTAGCAATAACGATACTGATATTTTAAATATAAAATCAATAAATCCAAATTTTTACTTTTATCTTTATCTTAGAAAACTTTGAAAAATCTTAGAAATAAATTCAAATTCAATGTTTATCCTGTTTCTTCACTAATGAAAAGTATTGTTTTAAATAAAATAGCTACATTTGATTTTGAAAGTTTAAAACTTCAACATGATCCTGTTCCAAAAATTTAATTATCAATTATCTCTAGTTTGGAACTAAAAGTATCAGTGATACCAATGAATCAATAACATGGGAAAAATAATTATCAGATAACCGACAACTCAATATCATTATTGCAATAAATTATCATGATAATGCCCATCTATGGCAATGGTAGTGTTGGGAAGGCAAAGCCAAGCACATGTACAGCATCAATGTACAGCTGTAATAATAAATGTAATAACCTACAAATACAGATGCACACAAAAATTATGCCAATCTATCCCGCACCATTATTCAGTGCTAATTTTATAACATACTGACACAATAATAAAACAATCACCCGCACCATTATTCAGTGCTAATTTTATAACATACTGACACAATAATAAAACAATCACATAGCAATAAAATCATTAACATAACCTATAAAAACAAGGACTATTTATAAAATGTGCATGTTAACACACCCAGCTCTAAGGAGAGTAAAGCCTAGACAGACAAGGTGTGTGCTCAAGGACTGTGAATTGGGAACTTGTAAATTATATCAATTAGCCATGCAGTGGGTGAGAACAGACCAGGCCAAGGTGTAATACTGATTTGAACACCAAGACCATTAGAAAACAGGGAAAGCTGCAAGAAGCCATCAAGCCTACATGTGGCAGTCCCTGTATGAAACACATCTACTTATTTCCACTTATCATCCCCATCCATTAATATGTCTGGTCATTTGGGGTCCAGGCTTTTAGCTATGCACTGTGCACCTGGATCATACAATTTACTGCCAGTTGATGTGAAAAGTAGTGTATTGCAGTTTTGAAACACCTTTTACATCAGTTGCCCAAAAAATCTTCCCACTTCCCTACCATCCTATTTAAGTCACGTGCATTTCACTCAACTTGGGAGAATCTATATTTGCAGTTAATCCCTGAATGGATTATATGTGATACTTTAATATAAATAGGCCAAGGAGAATTTAGAATAGATAAAATAGCAAAAAGGAAACGGGGAGACAAACAAACAGAAAAGAAACACACGGAAGGAAAGACAGCCAATCAGCAGGATGCCACGTCAGGCTGACCGCAGGAAGAGAAAGAAGGGATGTGACGCTGTAGTTTCCCAGGGTGCTGGCTCTCTTTCTGGTTTTCATGGTCATAGAGACAAGACCTGTGCTGCTATTCCCTGTCTTAACACCACGTAGAAACCTCCTTGTGTGTCACCAACTCTCTGCAGAACATGGTGGGTGGTCACAGAGGAAGTGGGGGCAGTGAATGGCTGTGGCACATCAGACAGACAAAGACAAGGCATTGGTCATGGGATGGTAAGCCTCATACTTATACAGGCAAATCTAATGGCTAACAGCACTGGCCAGTAGTAACAGTAGAAGCAGCAGCAGCAGCAGCAGCAACAATGGCTAATGGCAGCAGCAAAGGAAGCCAGCCGCTTGACACCTGTCTACTGGGATGGCACCTGCCGTCTCCTCCCAGGACAATGCCTGGGGAGCAAACCAGGGTGTCAGGATCTCCCTTGCCATCCACCTCCATTCTCACAACTGCAGATAAGCTCTCCCAATTAGGCTAGTTAGCCTTCCCCCCCTCTCCTGGTCATTATCAAGAGTGGGAAGAAATAGGTAGAAATATCCCTCCTTAGCCAGGTGGGATCAAGTGTAAGGGCCTCCTGTTGGGAATTTATTTACAGTAACTAGTCCCATTCAGTGTAGTTTGAAAATAGTCCACGTGTACTCCTCCATGAGGATGTGAAAGGCAGCAGGGGAGGCTGAGGGGGACTGCCAGGTCAGTTCTACTTTCATCATGGTATCAGACAGGTGCACAGGTTGTGATTTGGGTGTACTCAACTTTCTCCTGTGCTACAGTGAGAAACCCAGGAATCTGTACACCTAAATTTTGTGAGTACTTCTAAATCATTCTTGTTAGTGTGGCATGCTGGTGTAATATTACATTAGATTAGTATCCATAAGAGGGGGGGGGGGCCTAGTTCAGGTTAAGTAATGTTAGGTTATATTAGAATCCAGTCCAGGAAGGGCAAAGCCCCCCTAAGTAGTTTAGGTTAGGTTAGGTCAGTGACCTTAAGGGGAGATCCAGGGTTAGATTACATTAGGATAGCCTAGAAATTTCCCGCTTTCAAAATGTCGTTTCTTATTCTCAGACTTTTCAGGAATGTCAAAATGCCTAATTTTGGCTTTCTCCACCCATTAATGCTGCTTCCCCACAAGATGCCAAACTTGTTGAGGATAAGGGAAGAAAAAAAAATAGATAGGGGGTATCGTGTTAAACTGCAATTTTACCGTTAGATTTGAAAAAAAAAAAAAAAAAAAAAGGTAGGAAGGAATTAGTTTTCAAATAGTGGTTGATGAATGGAATGGACTTTGTGATCAGATTGTAAGTGCTAGGAAGCTTTGAAAGATTAGGTAAACTTATGGATAGGGATGATAAGAGGAAGTAAGTACGTATGTTTCATACAAGAACTGCCACCTGTAGGTCTGATGACTTCTTGCAAATTTCCCTTATTTTCTTTTGTCCTAATCTCAAGCAGGACAAGCCGTCCTTGCTTTTCTCTCAAATTCAATGCTAATGAGTCTGTTATGCGTCCTACGATGATGGTCTGTGAGCCTTGTATATTGTCAAAGCAGGTAAGCAACACTCACCAATGGGAGTCTGAGGCAGCAGCAGGGGTCTGGCGAGGCCCGTCACGCCCACGCTCCCATACAAGGGCGTGGGCATGGTGCCGAGGGCGTGTGGCAGGTTGGGACGCGTGACCAAAGTCCTGCAGGTCCCGGCAAGTCCCCCAATGAGTCCTGCGAGCGAAGGTGCGCAAAGCTTGGAGAAAAGTGAATTCATGGTGGGAACTCTGGGGAATAACACTGAGCAAGTCTGTCTCTCCAACGGTACTCTCTCTGCTCTCCATCTTTACAACAGTGTATTTTCTCCTTCCCATTACATCTTTCCCCTAACGATTTTGTTAACATATTACTGTTTTTTTTTTGTGTGTGTGTGTGTGTTCTTCTTTATTTTTTTTGGCTTCCCTAGTTTTTTTTTCCTTTTAACTTCTTTTCTATCTTAATTTTTCTTCGTTCACGTCGTTCATGTCCCCTCTCTCTGTCTCTCTCATGATACCAACTAGGTAGATATAAAATTCCGGCAAATTGATATTAAACAAACAATAAATAAAATCCACCACATTTACGGTACATGAAACTATAAGAATTTCTCAGCAGATCACTGCGCTGTAAATCTAAAGCTTTATTCACTCCTTTCCATACATAATCAGAATCAACAAGCCCAGTTATATACCAGTACTGGAATTCTAGCAACAGAAAGGGCTAGGCGTTATACAGTACTAAAAAAAAAAAAAAAAAAAAAAAATGGAAATCACCATACTTAAATTTCAAACATTCCACAACACTAGACAAAAAGCAAGAACAGAACACCTTTTTCTTTCATTTCACGTTTTATTTCCTCATAATTTTTTGAGAAAAATAAATAAATAAATAAAAGCTTATTTATGAAAAGTTAATAATTATAAAGACCTCAAAGCAAAATAAGAAAACGGAGCTCATTTCTTCTTCCCCTTTCTTTGGGTAACTGTATTAGTCAATACAACTTGCAGGAGTCTTGCATTCAAGTGTTTTCTTGAGGTAATGAAGCCGACACAAATTTTCTGAAGAGACTGCACACCACTTGTATCGTGAGAAGTTTGCTGCCCACTGTTCTGATAGACTTATTGGATGCTGCTGGATATGACGGTGGCACGATAGATGCCTTCCTATGACTTGAATTTCTTCAAGAGGGTGGTTTCACGACACTTATTCATCAATTTTTGACCACTGCTTTGACCCTTTTATGAGACTGGCATTTCAGTGGGCATTTTTTTTATTAGATTTTTGTTGCCCTTGGCCAGTGTCCTTCCTACATAAAAAATAAAAAAAAAAAAAAAACATGGAAACGTGACACGCCTAGAGGAAATGTGCAAAAGTATTGTGGTGTTTGCAAAAAAGAAAAATAAATAAATAAAATAAAAAATTATCATTAAAAAAAATACACTACACTAACTTGCTTTTTTTTTAGAGCATTACAGTGTATGCATATTACAACACAATTTAATTTTAAGGTTGGAAGTACCTGAAATGAGGTTTGTCTTGCTATGTGCGTGGCAGCGCCGCAGGCCGGGGAATCCCCGAAAAGGACAATGCCTAAACCAGTGATTCTCAAAGTGTGTGCCGCCATTATCTGCTTGGTGTGCCGCGAAAATCTGGGTGGGATTTTGATTTGTGTACATAATATAATGAAACTATTGTAAATTGTAATTTATATTTATCAATGGTAACTAATTATATATATATATATATATATATATATATATATATATATATATATATATATATATATATATATATATATATATATATATATATATATATATATATATATATATATATATATATATATAAGACAAGTATCTCGCAAAAATATTAGTTGTTTCATAGTGTGCCGTCACACTAAATAGTTTGAAAACCACTGGCCTAAACGTTCAATTCAAAATTGTCATACCATAGCCACAGGAACACTTATTACTGTATTACTGTATTACACTACTTCGTTCATTGGTTGATACCATTTGCAAGACTTCCTAAATAATGTTAATGGTTACATACATATTTTTAAACACTACATAAATATTGTAACTCGTGCATATCTGCCATCAGTATTCGTTCGGAACCGTTAAGGCGGAACCGGTTCCAAAACTCGGAAACGGTTCCCGCCCAGCCCTGAAGTACAGAAAGTGCAGCAGTAGGAAGGCGAGAAGAGACGCACTTTAAGTTATTCTGTCAACTCTGAATAAATTCCAAACGTGTTGTCATACATAAGAGGTGAAATGGCCGTATCAGAGCTTATTTTGTCAAACATTTATTGGTGCACAGCACAGCAAACACATTAACCCCAGAAAGTTTGAAGCTATTAAGTGAAACATGTCAGAGGCATCTCTGATTAGCAACTTCCTCGCTAAATATCTCCAAACTTTTCTAGGATCGATGTGTTTGTTGTGCTGTGTACCAATTAATGATTGACAGAATAAGCTTTGACTGGGCAATTTAACCTCATATATGACAACACGTTTGCAATTTATTCCGAGATGAAAAGGTAACTTACAATGCATCCTTGCCTTCCCCGTGAGGCGTCTCGGGAAAAGCCTCAGAAACGTATGAAGACAATGGACATGGATGTAAATAAATAAATAATGTTGCCCAGCTTATTGTAATTGTTGTAAAGTGATAAAATGTACTTTTTTTTTCATATCCATATGACTAAAGGACGAAGTACTGGAGAGGTGATTCAAAATAGTGGTAGCCTAATCTCGCGTGTGTCATCAGCAAAGGTGCCATCATGTAAAGTTAAAGTTTTTACAGACTTTTCATTACTAACAAGCATACAAGGTTTCGAATGATGAAGTTACATTACAGATGACAATTACCTATGAAAACAATACACAGTTAAAAATTATCATAAACTCCTAGTGATGAAACAAAACAAACGGTGTGAAAACTTGAAAAACCGCCCGGGTGGATCATGGCAGTCTACTATGAAACTAGTAGAATACTATGTGATGAAACAAAACAAACGGTGTGAAAACTTGAAAAGCCGCCCGGGTGAGTCATGGCAGTCTACTATGAAAAAAAAAAGCCACTCAGGCGGCTCCCACACCAAAGGTTAATGCAGTGGTTCTTAACCCGAGTTCGATGAGTCAGTCTCAGGTGTTCGACGGAGGTGTGTGTGCATGGTTCATTTTGTTTACTATTTTATTTTTCCAACTACGTAGGGTTCGGTGAACGCACGTATGAAACTTGCGGGGAGCAGTACTTCCAGCAAGGTTAAAAACCACTGAGTTAATGCCTTTCCTCAAATTCAATGCCAATGAGTCTATTATGAGTCCTTTGATGACCTTATGCATTGTCAAACCAGGTAAGCAACACTCACCAATGGGAGTCTGAGGCAGCACCAGGGGGCCTTGCGAGACCCGTCACGCCTACGCCCAAATACACGGGCGTGGGCATTGCAGCGAGGGCGTGTGGCAGGTGAGGGCGCATGACCAGTCCTGCAATTCCCGACGAGTTCCGCGAGCGAGGATAAGCACAGCCTAGAGAAAGTGAACTCACGGTGGGAACCAAGTAATGTGTACACTAGGCAGGTCTCTCTCTCCAACGGCGCCTATCTTCTCTCACTCTCCTCTTTATTACAATGTATTTTCTCCTTCCCACCATATTTTTTTTTGTAATTATTTTTTTAACCTATTACTTCGTGTGTGTGTTCCCTTGGCTTATTTTTTTCCCCTAGATATTCTTCGCTCGTGTATGAGATTCCCCTGATACCAAGGTACACATCAAGATCGGGCAAAAAAAAAAAAAAAAAAAAAATTCAATGAACTATTAAAATACTTTACATTAGATCGGTCCACTGTTCTATACAGAATCAGCATCCTACTACTCAAGCTCAGCTATACACCGCTACTTTAAACTCACAAACCTCATTCGCCCTAATGTTCTATACATTAGTCATCATCAAACCTATTCCCAAGCCTAGTTATGTACCAGTACTGTAATTCTAGTATAGGGGTTATACAGTAAAGTTTAGAAATCACTATACTTATATTTCATACATTCCGCAACACCAGGCAAAAGCAAAAAACATTTTTTTCATTTTATTTCTTCACAAGTTCCAGAGAAAATAATAAATAAATAAAAGTGTATTTATGAAAGGAATTTATTAATATCAAGACCTCAAAGCAAGGTAAGAAAATGGAAGTGCATTTCTTTTTCCCCTCTCTTTGGATAACTCGATCAATGTCACGTGTAGGAGACATGACAGTGGGCAGTCTTGCATTCAGGTGCTTTCTTGAGGTAGTCTAGCCAACACACAGGGCTGCTTGCCTCACTGCACTCCTCCTTAAGCAAAGCCACATCTTAAAATCCAGCCATGTGTACAGGTTCATATATGTTCTTTAAACATATCAGAGAGATTCCCAAGGTGATATCAATCAGGTATCATTTGTCCTGTCAATATTTGCAAATGAACATTTCACATCCCTATTCCATTTCTACTTACTGCATACATAGCTTTTTATACGAAAAGGAACAGGACTGCTCACTCTCACTCCATTGTACTGCAAAAAAAGTAAATGAAGACTTCAGTAAATATCAGTAATGTTTGCATCCCTACAGCACCTAGTATTGATCAGAGAGATTCCCAAAGTGACAAATAATCAGGTGTCATTTGTCCCTATCACTCTATCATCCTGTATAAAGGCCTGAAGCTGAGTTGGGCTATGCAAGAATCAAGCTGATCCTCACTAAGATGAACAGATCACATTTGGGTTATGATGCACAAGGTTCAACCAAAAACAAGTACTGAAATTTGAAACAGTGCATTCATGTGCATCCATCTCCTATCTACCTCTATATCAATCAATCAATCAATCAATATAATATATATATATATATATATATATATATATATATATATATATATATATATATATATATATATATATATATATATATATATATATATATATATATATATATATAAAGAGAGAGAGAGAGAGAGAGAGAGAGAGAGAGAGGAGAGAGAGAGAGAGAGAGAGAGAGAGAGAGAGAGAGAGAGAGAGAGAGAGAGAGAGAGAGAGAGAGAGAGAGAGAGAGAGAGAGAGAGAGAGAGAGAGAGAGAGAGAGAGAGAGAGAGAGAGAGAGAGAGAGAGAGAGAGAGAGTGCTACTCACCTCAACAGCCCTCAGTCTTCTATCCCTCCAGCTGTACATCCATCCCTCAGTCCTGCTTCCCCACACCTGTAAGCAAAGATCCTCCCTCAGTCTGTGTTACCTCCCCTCCACCCCCTAAAGTGTATCGAGGTGTTCAGTGCGCTATGGGATCCTCATGATCTTCAGACACAAGTTTATCATCCTTCACCCAACAACATAAAGAATATCTACATTACCATAACCATTCAAAACAAGCATATACAGCTTATCAACTACATACAATGCCCATAAGGTTACTACACTCACCAGGTAAGCAGATGTCTCCTTCCAAGGTGATCTGAAGCCAAGATGGCATGGGAAAGGGATTAGCTACCCATATATCTGGTGAGGTGTCCTTGTTCTGGTGTTGAGAGCTGCTTCCAGGAGTCCACAATGGCAATGAGATGTCACCCAGTAGCCTAACAGTAAATTACTAGGCATTAGCAAGGCATGAAATGAAGAGCACCTAAGACTGATTCATTATTCAACATAAATCAGAGAGTGATAAATAATCAGGTGTCATTTGTCCCTATCAATGTATCATCATCATACATTAAGGCATCCTAAGATGAACTGTTCACTCTCCACTCATATTTCCACTTACCAAGTCTTCACAGGAACATAACCGCACATTCCTTCCTGCCTCACTTTTTTTCTTTCTTGCTTGTCCCTGTCAGGTTTTTACGGTAGATGTCTTTCCTGAAGCACCCCTCCCCACTTATCCTGGTTTGGGACTAGCCCTGAGCTGCACCAGCTTGCACCCTCAGTGGCCCAGGCATTGAGAGAGCAAGTACCCAAGAAAATCCTGACAGCAGGTTGGAGTTTAAACTCAGACATCCTGCATGGTAGTCAAACACTCCCTGTATAAATAAATGAATGGTCAGCATTTACACATAACACTTGCATTCCTGTACCATTGCATATTGATCAGAGAGATTCCCATAGTGATAACTAATCAGGTATCATTTGTCCATATCACTCTATCATCATGTATAAAGGCCTGGGGCTGAATGTTCTGATATGAAAACACTCCTGATTCAACTTACAAAGTCTTCCCAGGAACACGGCTGCTCATCCCTCCTTGCTTCAGTCGTCTATAAACAAATGAAGCAGTCAGCATCTACACACACCACCTGCATCCATGTACCACTGTGTATTCATCAGAGAGATTTCAAGAGATAATAATCAGACAATCATATGTCCCTATCAAGTATCATCATGTGTGCAATGAACCACTGGTGAACTGGCTACAAAGTTCAACCTTACCTGTGACCGTGGAGACTGAAGCAGGCCCTGACCACCACATCTGCTGGGTGCACACCTGAAACACAACACAGTCAGCACACACACACAGACTCCTCACACTCAATATACTACACACACACAACATTCAGTTCGCCCTAGTAAGCATCAAGGTTATCAGGAAATTAACCATAAACAGATATAGCAATTTCATCACTGAGAGGAATAAAAACTAAATGAAATTCTTGACTCACTCACCTCAATTTGTGTCAGATCCTCAGCCTTCCATTGAACCATTCGCATCCCTCAAACCTGAAACACAACATACTGTCAGGAAGCACACACAGACTCCTCACACTCTACAAAGCAAACAGAAAATTCAGTTCGCCCTAGTGAGCATCAAGGTGATCAGGAAACTAACCATAAACAGATACAGCAATTTCATCATAGGAAATAAAGGAACAAAACTTGCAGGAGAGCAACTCACCTAGATTCACAGCACCACAAGCTTCCTGTGATCCCCTCAACTTGACAACTTTCTTCAAACTGGGAAAGGAATGCTACCCATCAGTCTGTATCACACCCCGTCAAACCACAAATAAGTGACAGCGTTCAGTGCGCTGTGGTATCCTCAACATACCTCAGATACAAAATTATCATCCCTTGGTCAAGAGAGCTGGGCTATGCAAGAGTCAAGTTAATCCTCAATAAGATGAACAGATCACATTTGGGTTATGATGCACAAGGTTCAACCAAAAACAAGTAATGAAATTTGAAACAGTACATTCATGTGCATCCATTAAACTGTTACCATGATTCATCTCCTATCTACCTCTCTCTCTCTCTCTCTCTCTCTCTCTCTCTCTCTCTCTCTCTCTCTCTCTCTCTCTCTCTCTCTCTCTCTCTCTCTCTCTCTCTATATATATATATATATATATATATATATATATATATATATATATATATATGAGAGAGAGAGAGAGAGAGAGAGAGAGAGAGAGAGAGAGAGAGAGAGAGAGAGAGAGAGAGAGAGAGAGAGAGAGAGAGAGAGAGAGAGAGAGAGAGAGAGAGAGAGAGAGAGAGAGAGAGAGAGTGCTACTCACCTCAACAGCCCTCAGTCTTATATCCCTCCAGCTGTACATCCACCCCTCAGTCCTGCTTCCCCACACCTGTAAGCAAAGATCCTCCCTCAGTCTGTGTTACCTCCCCTCCACCCCCTAAAGTGTATCGAGGTGTTCAGTGCGCTATGGGATCCTCATGATCTTCAGACACAAGTTTATCATCCTTCACCCAACAACATAAAGAATATCTACATTACCATAACCATTCAAAACAAGCATATACAGCTTATCAACTACATACAATGCCCATAAGGTTACTACACTCACCAGGTAAGCAGATGTCTCCTTCCAAGGTGATCTGAAGCCAAGATGGCATGGGAAAGGGATTAGCTACCCATATATCTGGTGAGGTGTCCTTGTTCTGGTGTTGAGAGCTGCTTCCAGGAGTCCACAATGGCAATGAGATGTCACCCAGTAGCCTAACAGTAAATTACTAGGCATTAGCAAGGCATGAAATGAAGAGCACCTAAGACTGATTCATTATTCAACATAAATCAGAGAGTGATAAATAATCAGGTGTCATTTGTCCCTATCAATGTATCATCATCATACATTAAGGCATCCTAAGATGAACTGTTCACTCTCCACTCATATTTCCACTTACCAAGTCTTCACAGGAACATAACCGCACATTCCTTCCTGCCTCACTTTTTTTCTTTCTTGCTTGTCCCTGTCAGGTTTTTACGGTAGATGTCTTTCCTGAAGCACCCCTCCCCACTTATCCTGGTTTGGGACTAGCCCTGAGCTGCACCAGCTTGCACCCTCAGTGGCCCAGGCATTGAGAGAGCAAGTACCCAAGAAAATCCTGACAGCAGGTTGGAGTTTAAACTCAGACATCCTGCATGGTAGTCAAACACTCCCTGTATAAATAAATGAATGGTCAGCATTTACACATAACACTTGCATTCATGTACCATTGCATATTGATCAGAGAGATTCCCATAGTGATAACTAATCAGGTATCATTTGTCCATATCACTCTATCATCATGTATAAAGGCCTGGGGCTGAATGTTCTGATATGAAACACTCCTGATTCAACTTACAAAGTCTTCCCAGGAACACGGCTGCTCATCCCTCCTTGCTTCAGTCGTCTATAAACAAATGAAGCAGTCAGCATCTACACACACCACCTGCATCCATGTACCACTGTGTATTCATCAGAGATATTTCAAGAGATAATAATCAGACAATCATATGTCCCTATCAAGTATCATCATGTGTGCAATGAACCACTGGTGAACTGGCTACAAAGTTCAACCTTACCTGTGACCGTGGAGACTGAAGCAGGCCCTGACCACCACATCTGCTGGGTGCACACCTGAAACACAACACAGTCAGCACACACACACAGACTCCTCACACTCAATATACTGCACACACACAACATTCAGTTCGCCCTAGTAAGCATCAAGGTTATCAGGAAATTAACCATAAACAGATATAGCAATTTCATCACTGAGAGGAATAAAAACTAAATGAAATTCTTGACTCACTCACCTCAATTTGTGTCAGATCCTCAGCCTTCCATTGAACCATTCGCATCCCTCAAACCTGAAACACAACATACTGTCAGGAAACACACACAGACTCCTCACACTCTACAAAGCAAACAGAAAATTCAGTTCGCCCTAGTGAGCATCAAGGTGATCAGGAAACTAACCATAAACAGATACAGCAATTTCATCATAGGAAATAAAGGAACAAAACTTGCAGGAGAGCAACTCACCTAGATTCACAGCACCACAAGCTTCCTGTGATCCCCTCAACTTGACAACTTTCTTCAAACTGGGAAAGGAATGCTACCCATCAGTCTGTATCACACCCCGTCAAACCACAAATAAGTGACAGCGTTCAGTGCGCTGTGGTATCCTCAACATACCTCAGATACAAAATTATCATCCCTTGGTCAAGAGAGCTGGGCTATGCAAGAGTCAAGTTAATCCTCAATAAGATGAACAGATCACATTTGGGTTATGATGCACAAGGTTCAACCAAAAACAAGTAATGAAATTTGAAACAGTACATTCATGTGCATCCATTAAACTGTTACCATGATTCATCTCCTATCTACCTCTCTCTCTCTCTCTCTCTCTCTCTCTACATATATATATATATATATATATATATATATATAATATATGAGAGAGAGAGAGAGAGAGAGAGAGAGAGAGAGAGAGAGAGAGAGAGAGAGAGAGAGAGAGAGAGAGAGAGAGAGAGAGAGAGAGAGAGAGAGAGAGAGAGAGAGAGAGAGAGAGAGAGAGAGAGGAGAGAGAGAGAGAGAGAGAGAGAGAGAGCGCGCGCACTACTCACCTCAACAGCCCTCAGTCTTCTATCCCTCCAGCTGTACATCCATCCCTCAGTCCTGCTTCCCCACACCTGTAAGCAAAGATCCTCCCTCAGTCTGTGTTACCTCCCCTCCACCCCCTAAAGTGTATCGAGGTGTTCAGTGCGCTATGGGATCCTCATGATCTTCAGACACAAGTTTATCATCCTTCACCCAACAACATAAAGAATATCTACATTACCATAACCATTCAAAACAAGCATATACAGCTTATCAACTACATACAATGCCCATAAGGTTACTACACTCACCAGGTAAGCAGATGTCTCCTTCCAAGGTGATCTGAAGCCAAGATGGCATGGGAAAGGGATTAGCTACCCATATATCTGGTGAGGTGTCCTTGTTCTGGTGTTGAGAGCTGCTTCCAGGAGTCCACAATGGCAATGAGATGTCACCCAGTAGCCTAACAGTAAATTACTAGGCATTAGCAAGGCATGAAATGAAGAGCACCTAAGACTGATTCATTATTCAACATAAATCAGAGAGTGATAAATAATCAGGTGTCATTTGTCCCTATCAATGTATCATCATGCATCAAGGCATCCTAAGATGAACTGTTCACTCTCCACTCATATTTCCACTTACCAAGTCTTCACAGGAACATAACCACACATTCCTTCCTGCCTCACTTTTTTTCTTTCTTGCTTGTCTGTCAGGTTTTTACGGTAGATGCACCAGCTTGCACCCTCAGTGGCCCAGGCATTGAGAGAGCAAGTACCCAAGAAAATCCTGACAGCAGGTTGGAGTTTAACTCAGACATCCTGCATGGTAGTCAAACACTCCCTGTATAAATAAATGAATGGTCAGCATTTACACATGACACTTGCATTCCTGTACCATTGCATATTGATCAGAGAGATTCCCATAGTGATAAATAATCAGGTATCATTTGTCCATATCACTCTATCATCATGTATAAAGGCCTGGGGCTGAAAGTTCTGATATGAAACACTCCTGATTCAACTTACAAAGTCTTCCCAGGAACACGGCTGCTCATCCCTCCTTGCTTCAGTCGTCTATAAACAAATGAAGCAGTCAGCATCTACACACACCACCTGCATCCATGTACCACTGTGTATTCATCAGAGAGATTTCAAGAGATAATAATCAGACAATCATATGTCCCTATCAAGTATCATCATGTGTGCAATGAACCACTGGTGAACTGGCTACAAAGTTCAACCTTACCTGTGACCGTGGAGACTGAAGCAGGCCCTGACCACCACATCTGCTGGGTGCACACCTGAAACACAACACAGTCAGCACACACACAGACTCCTCACACTCAATATACTGCACACACACAACATTCAGTTCGCCCTAGTAAGCATCAAGGTTATCAGGAAATTAACCATAAACAGATACAGCAATTTCATCACTGAGTGGAGAGATAAAAACTAACAGAACTTGTTGAGTCAACTCACCTCAACCTGTCTCAGTTCTGCAGCCATCCACTGAACCATTCACCACCAAGTCCCTAAAATATAAAAGACAACACACTGTCAGGACACACACAGACTCCTCACACTCAATATACTACACACACACAACATTCAGTTCGCCCTAGTAAGCATCAAGGTTATCAGGAAATTAACCATAAACAGATACAGCAATTTCATCACTGAGTGGAGAGAGAAAAACTAACAGAACTTGTTGAGTCAACTCACCTCAACCTGTCTCAGTTCTGCAGCCATCCATTGAACCATTCACCACCAAGTTCCTAAAATATGAAACACACACTGTCAGGACACACAGATTCCTCACTCTCTACAAAGCATATATACTATTCCCTTAACTATCACAGGTGTTACATTCCAAAGACCCAGCAATAAGTAAAAATCCAAAAAGTAGAAACAGTACTGTACTGTATATTTTTTTATTATTTTATATATTTAAGCTTTTATAAACCCCTCCCCTCACTCTTATAAAACTTTTCTACACTTTTAAACAATTTTTAAATTCAAAACTTACTTTTAAACATATCCTTATGTATTAAAAATAATAAATTTGGTGCACTCACCTGTGAAGATACAACTTGACAGATGATGATGATGATGATGATGATGATTAGCTGTGCAGTACTGAACATGTAGGATATGACAATGTATAGGAGATTACAGCCAACAGCCTGACACACACAGGCAGCGCAAAGCAAGGGTTTGTTTATGTTTAGGAAGATTGATCATACCGCACGTTGCCTATCCATAATTGTACAACACCTTCATCACCCCATCCTTTTTCATGAAAATGTACAAAAGCACCAGGTGGGAATTTTACTTTAGATTTAGTTTTGCACTTGAAGATGAAGCAGATATTTTATTCATTGTACTGGTATACAACTGTCTCAGTTGTCTGGTGCTCAATGACCTAAACTTGCTGCAGATGGTTTGGTAGTTTGGGTGTCATCTAACACCACTATCAGCTAAAAACCATTAAATTCACATCAAAATTTAGGGGGTCGTCTTTTCTAAAAGGCACCTTATCTGCTGAAATATACGCTAAGTTGAATCAAGGGCATAGTTTTATCTCTGTGAATTGCAATAGCATACTTTTATTCATTAATTTATTAATTTTTAGGGTACAAAATGCTTATTTTACCACAGAAATTATTAAAATCTAGGAAGTAAATGAATACATATTGGCCATAGAAACCTACAATATACTGTGGAATCCACTACATAAATTTACACATATTAGCCAAAAAAAAATAAATAAAAATCTGGTATGTACTGAGGGCATGATAGGTGAACCCATGATAGTCAAGGGATTATTGTAGAACATTCAGGTTGCCCTAGTGAGCATCAAGGTGATCAGGAGACTAACCATAAATAAATACAGCAATCAAGTGGGGAATAAAGGAACAAAACTTGCAGGATAGCAACTCACCTAAATCCATAATGCAGATTAATTCACGGCACCACAAGCTTCCTGTGATCCCTTCAACTTGACAACCTGCTCCAGACCTGCAAAGGAAGGCCATCCATCAGCCTGCATCACACCACCTCAAGCCACAAGTGTGGCAGCATTCAGTGCACAGAGCGCTGTGATATCCTCAACATACCCCAGATACAAAACTATCATCCCTTTTCCTCTACACATTATAAAAGCAATGATCATACAATATAGCTAATAAATGGAAAAAAAAAATTACAACAAATATAGAAAAAAAAAAAGTCCCTCACAATGGCATTAGTATGTGTAAATTCACTACATAAATAACCAGAAAACTCACCTCACAAGAAATGCCACGTGCCCCCAAACAGCACCATTCCTGTCAAAAAAGAGACAGAGCATAAGACACACAAAGCCATCATGTGCAAATTCATTTTCAAGGGATGCTAGTGAGTGTGTACAGCTTCTCTCCGGAACTCCTCTTCACAGAGGACATCTGTCTGGTATTTAGACCATTTACAAATATTATCTAGAATTACATAAACTCTTGCACCTAAGCTTCCTATATCAAGTGGAATGAAAGAATGATGTGAAAATGTAGTAGTTTGCACTATCACCACCAAGGCAGTGATACAAAGATACAAAGTGCATGCTACAATTACTCTTGCATAACGCTGACCAATTAGCCATAGAGGAAAATTGGAATTCCTGTTATGCCCCAAATGTACACCAAACTCATCTACTAACTTGGTATTTCACAGGTAAACAATTCAAACAAGCAATGACTTACCATTACACAGCGCAGGACAGCCTGTCATTTGATAGTAAGCCACTGCTACATACCTGTAAAGGGAGAGAATACTCATAAACATAGTGATGGAAAAGTACAAAATATGATCAAATCAAATATCAACACATCATAAACCATGCCTGGGAGTCCTGCAGTGTGTTCCAGTAAGGCAGTAAAAGCAAAGGGTGTAGCAGCCATTGGAGGCCACACAAGCTGATGCCTGTGTGGTACTATGAGGCTGTCCTTTCTCTGGGTCAGCAGTCTCAACCCCCGAGGTTGACCAGCTGACAAAACGCCAGCTGGGACAACACAAGGCATAGGCCAAGGGAGTATGTCGCCAACCCAACAGTTTGTAGTGAGTTAAATGCTGTACTCTTTTCCTGTATTTGGTGTTTTACTTCTATCCTAAGTTCTCTAATCTGCTGACAATCTTAAAAACTTAGAAATTAATGGATTCTTAGTAAATCTAGTTAAAGAAGGAAAATTACAAATAGAAGAAATACAGTGGAAATGAGTGCAGATTGCTTGACTACAGACCACAACTGTACCAAATAGAAGTAATGTCAACCACACACACTCACCTTGCATCTCTTAATCCAGTTTGTCCACCCAGCATCTGGCCTGAAAAAAATTAACTAATAGTAAGGGAAACACAAAACATATGTGGTAACCACATGACAATATTCCAACTAAGTTTCAATGAAATCTCAAGTTACCTGCACCAGAACTTGAGTAATATCAACACAACATACACATTTCTTACCTTGGCAGGGTGGCAATACCTTACTTTACTGTCATAAACCCAAACCCAAACAAGGCTAAGAACATGAGATGCAATTTTTCTCTTTATTATATTAACTTTACTGTGGCCTCTTGGAGCCTCGTCCAAACCCGCCACGCTGCAGGGAGAAAAGCATAGAGCATATTAGTGACCCTTTGACCTTAAGGTGCATATGAGTGAAAGCCCCTTCAAGATGCAACATAACCTACAAGCTAAGTAAGAAATGCATCAGTTACTCTGCCTCATTTCTGTATTTTGTTGACAAGTTTCTAGTCATTGCAGTAAGTGAAGGGACTTTACTATAAAACTACCATAAACTAAAAAAAAAAAAAACAATAAAGACACTTCAGGAGCTGAAGTGGATTATCTTCACACATATACATACAGACATCTAAGGGAAGTGTTTAGTACATAGATATACAATTTCATTTTTGAGCTTTTATGGCTTTCAATTTTGTTTGTATATATATACAAGATTTGTCATTAACAGCAACAAAGAATATTTTGACAAGTCAGGAGTGAATGTTTTGATATATACCTATCTTTTGGGCTTGGAGTTATTAGACTGAATACTTTCATAGGAACTGAGACTATTTATTTATTTATTTTTTTTTTTTATACTTGTCAACATGCTTATAATATCAAAGCAATAAAATGAAATTGAAGGCTACAACACTGGAGAGGAAAAAGGATTTTGGTTATAAATGTTTTGACATACTGACATTGTTGTGGAGTTGGCTACACAGGGCAGGCAGCTTTGTTTTCCCAAAAATATCACCTAAAAAGTAAGTTACTATCTCCTTGGAACTTACTTCTGAAATCTATAATCAGTAAAGCATAAGAAATAGGAAACAAGACTTCAGAGTAAAATTTATAGTATTCTCTTTTCTTTGAGAACTGCAGGTGTATGAAAAAAAAAATGTAACCTGACAAGACCCCTATCTCTAATAAAGCACAACACTATGGGTTAAGGGTCTGGCACCATCAATAAGCTTTTCTTGTTTTCTCTGTCTTGCTGTCCTTGACCAGAGCCCACTACATAAAAAATACCAAATAAACATATAAAAAATAAACTTAAAAAACAGAACAAAAACATAACAAAATATATAAATAAATGAATCCATAAAAAAAAGAATGATATCTAAAAACCACTGATATCACAAGAGCAGATCCCCCATAAACAAAATATTAAAACCTACTGACAAGAGCAAGTTCCCAGAGCCAACCCATGCCTGTAGGGAAATACTCACGAATTCCACAGTGGAGGAGCCGGCACCAGCATCACCAGTCTTGTCCATGCCAGAAGGTGCGCGGCGGTAAGCATCCCTGGAGCCCTCTCCTCGGGGTCCCTCAGGGCGACTCTGCATGGGGCGCGGTCTTCCCTCGGGGCGTGTGGGCTTCTTCAGAGTAGCTGGCACAATCTGGGAGGTAGACATTGAGGTATTACAATATCACATAAGTATACTTGATACTCTATATATTGCCATGTGAAATTACTTTTTATTCATACATTACAAACTAAAGGCAACAAAACTGCAGTCTATCTGCATACCAGGCCAACAATCCCAAACAAGGTGACCCAGACAAGGCATCACACAGATGCACATACACACACTCTTAGCCATGTTGGCCTTGAGTGGAAATAACAAGGAAATCACAAAAAAGGAGCAATATTAAGCTACAGATGATAATTACCATATATTTGGCATATAAGACAGCACTTGAATCCTAAAAAACAAGTGGGTCACATCACATCAGATACAAAAACAATGACCTTAAAATTTTAAGTTAAATATCATTATAATGTGGATTTGAGTGGTTTTGACTTTATATTACAATTTTGAGGGAGCTAGACAGAGTTAAATAGAAATCCATTTAGAGAGAATGCAATGAAACATATTCCTGTTGATAAATGTGCTAACAAAAATTAATATATTATAACTACAATCTTCTGCTGGTATTGTATATGGACAAACAAAGCAGGAGCCTGTGTAAATATCCTCCAGTTTTTCCCAAAGGTGAGAAAGGAGCTACATAAAGATCTTCAAGGCATGGAACCCCAAGCCAAGCAGCAAAGGAAAGCAAACTGGTGAGATAACATCAACTTGCAGTATAGGGACAAAGTCCATATACTGAGAAAAAAATTCAAGAATGTCAGTGTATTAAATCAAGACAGATGATATTGTAAATAGATTACAGCTGACAGCCTAACACACACAGGCAGCACAAGGAAAGGGTTTTATGTTTAGGAAAACTGATTGTACCACAAAGTGTCTATCCATAATTTTACACCATCTTCTTCCATCCATCGTTTTTCATGAAAATGTACAAAAGCACCGAGTGGGAATTTTATCTCAGTTTTAAATTTGCACTTGAAGATGATGGTACCTTATTATTGGTAAAACATATTCATGTTATTTTATTCATTGTACTGGTATATCACCGTTTCAGTCGTCTGGTGCTCATTGACCCAAACTTCACCACAGTTGATTTGGTAGTTGTGTGTCATCTTATATCACCAATATCAACTAAAACTATTAAATTCTGACTGAAATTTGGGGATCGTCTTACCTGAAAGTCGTCTTATCTGCTGAAATATACAGTATCCTGTATCAACTATTTCAAAGCTGTTTCTGGCCATGACCACAACATTACTTGGTGAATGAGGGAATCACCATTTGGGAATAATTATGTATCCCCATCAACTTCATTCCTCCTTTTCAAACACACACACACACACACACACATACACACCACAGGTAAAAACAATCACCACACTCCAGTCTCACCTCAGCAGGCAGGTGGAGGTAGTCACGCAGGTACTGGATACCCTCATTAGTGAGGCGCCAGTAATAGTGGCGCCAGGCAAAGTTCTGCTCCACATAGCCGCGGGACTTGAGGCTCTGCAGGGACAGCAGGCTAGATATTAGGGTTAGTGCACTCGGAGGGTTAGATCAGGTTAGTACTGAAGGTGTGTTGGAAGGTATGTTCATGTTTCTTTCACTATCCACTAAACAAAATATGTAAAATTTACATGTGATATGATTTTCAAAACTTAATATAAGAATAGGTTTGGAAATTATCATTCTTAAAAATTATACGATTATCGAGAGAGAGAGAGAGAGAGAGAGAGAGAGAGAGAGAGAGAGAGAGAGAGAGAGAGAGAGAGAGAGAGAGAGAGAGAGAGAGAGAGAGAGAGAGAGAGAGAGAATAAATCATGAGTCCAATTTTAAAATACTGCAAAAAAAAAAAAGTTTGGACTTGGATTTGAATGCTGTTACCATGTTACATAATAACTTAAAAATATATATCTATTACTTTATATTATTATTCTCATATTCGTATTTTGCATAATACTCAGTGAACCACCAGATAGAGTGGGTAACAAACCTAGCCCTTTAAATCCTGCTGCCACTTAGGATACCTTCAGAGTCTGACTGCCACGAGCCCACTGTCAGATATAATGGCTGGGCAGTACATACAGTTTTCGCTGACCGTCACTATACAGTTACAGTAAAATCCCTCTCATCCGGCATTCGAGTATCCGGCACATTTTTTCCCCGAGCCTTAAAATCAATAAAAAATCAATGTGTACTCATAAAATCGATTAAAATTCCTGTGCGAGGCATACTTTGTCCCCTCGTCACCAGAGCACACTGCTCTGTGTCACCCGCGGCCCACTGCACTGTGTTTACTCAGTGACTCAGTCCCACGTGTGCACTGTTTATCGCCTGACACCTTCATCATGCCTAATGTTGTAGAAAAGAGGAAGCGTGTTGTGCTTACACTTAAGCAGCTGATCAGATCAGCTGCTGATTAAGATCAGCTGATCTTTGTTATGGTAAGATGCGTGAGTGTAGGGTGGTGATTGTGGACATAATTTCACTTATATTCAAGTATCCGGCATGTCGGCGGTCCCGTTGATACCGGATATGAGGGATTTTACTGTACTTTTGATTTCATCATCTCACTCTCATCTTGGGAGAAATTTAAACAGCATAATTTCTTGAGTTTTGTTAAATATTTATCACTCTGTAGTGCCACACAATGCATAAAGCATCATCGAGGTTTCTCGACCACATTCCGTGAGTGACGCTCAATGCGTCACTGGGGCCGAGGAGGTTAAGGTGCGTCAGGGTGTTTAGGCGTGTAGACATGCATGGAAACGTGTCAAGGCGTGTCAAAGGAAAGTCAGTCATCCCTCAGTATCTGCACAATGGCACCTGACACAGACTCACCTGAAGGGCCTTAATGACGTGCAGGTTGGGAATCTTCTCCAGCTCGGGATGTTTAGGGAGGAAGAGGTCCCGCTCGGCCACCATCACACCCTCTACAAGGAAGGGACTGTTGGTTGCCTGGTGTGGTAACATGTGAGGTACCAAGAATAATTGGTACTAGTGACGTGCAATGAAACCAAAGCAATAAAAGAAAAAATACAAAAAAAAATAAATAAATAAATAAAAGCAAGAGAGAGAGAGAGAGAGAGAGAGAGAGAGAGAGAGAGAGAGAGAGAGAGAGAGAGAGAGAGAGAGAGAGAGAGAGAGAGAGAGAGAGAGAGAGAGAGAGAGAGAGAGAGAGAGGATGTAGAGGAAGGCAGAATTACCTACAAACACCATATGAAACCTTCCTGGTGTATATGTGACTGTTCTGTCTGTGTCTGTGTGTGTGTGTGTGTGTGTGTGTGTGTGTGTGTGTGTGTGTGTGTGTGTGTGTGTGGCTGCAATAGCATGAGTCTGGTAGGCTTGGAAAATTAAAATTAAAATGTTCAAATATTTAAAAACTTCTTTTTCAATATTTGGAGGCAGATAACTATTTTGCTAATGATATTTTCAATTACTTTGCGTAACAGTTTGGCTCAACAGTAACATATGTGTAATCGTGTTCTCACAAGAGTCTATCACAAAATCTACATTTAACATAAGAACATAAGAACATAAGAAATAAGGGAAGCTGCAAGAAGCGACCAGGCTTACACGTGGCAGTCCCTGCATGAAACACACCTACCTATTTCCATCTGTTATCCCCATCCATAAACTTGTCTAATCTTCTCTTAAAGCTCTCTAGTGTCCTAGCACTAACTACATGATTGCTGAGTCCATTCCACTCATCTACCACTCTATTTGAGAACCAATTTTTTCCTATCTCCTTCCTAAACCTAAATTTTTTAACCTTGAACCCATTATTTCTTGTTCTACCCTGGTTGCTGATCCTAAGAATTTTGCTTACATCTCCCTTGTTATAACCCTTATACCACTTACAGACTTCTATCAGGTCCCCTCTTAACCTACGTCTCTCTAGAGAATGTAAATTTAACAGCTTCAACCTCGCCTCGTAAGGAATACGCCTCATCCCCTGTATCCTTTTAGTCATTCTTCTCTGTACTGATTCTAGTAGACCTATATCTTTCCTGTAATGTGGGGACCAGAACTGCACAGCATAGTCTAGATGAGGTCTGACCTGCGCCAAGTATAACTTTAATATTACTTCCGGCCTTCTACTTTTAACACTCCTAAAAATGAATCCTAGTACCCTATTTGCCTTGTTTCTGGCTTCTATCCATTGTTTCCCTAGACAGAGTTCAGAGCTAACTATAACTCCCAAATCTTTCTTGTACCCTGTACCTACCAGAGTTTGGTTGTTTAATGGTACCTATTGTGTGGGTTTCCTCTACCTACGCTAAGCACTTTGCATATATTGATATTAAATTGCATTTGCCATCTATCCATCCATTCATTCATTCTAAGTCTGCCTGCAAGGCGATGGCATCCGATTCTGACCTAATTAATCTACCTATTTTCTACAACTCAGATGTCAAAAGCATTACCAGTCAATATAGTTCCCAGGTTTTAAAACCTAAGTATTGCAAACTTGATGAGGCTCTAGAAAACCACTTTATAGGTTTTGTGTGATGTGTGAAATTATTTATAGTGCTTATTTGACAAATGCAGCTGGCAAGATAATGTGTAATGATGGAGTACTGTGATGAATTCTGCTGGAGGTTCAGACACTTTCTTCATCCAAACCCTTTATGATCATGCATTTCGATTAAGCAAAAAATAAAATCAATTTTTTTCAATTAAAAAAAGTCACATCAATGAGGAGGATCACAATGGTGAAATAGCCCCAGTGCTGTGCAAGTTAAAGGTAGTGACCTAATAATGCTTTTTAAACCCACCACCAATTAATTTTTAAAAGGTAGTGAGTTAATAACACTCTTTTAAAGTGTAGTAGCTCACACCAAGGCTGCCAAGGCAGCAACAGCAGTGTGCGCCACAGTTATTGTTGCATAACACTGACCAGTTAGCCACACAAGACTGAACTGGAATTCCTGTTATGCACAATATCAATGAATACAACTGACAAACCTACATAAATATGATAAAACACTGAGCCACACAGCACAGACTATGTGAAGGATATAATGCAGCTTACTGTATTACCTGGCTGGGCTCCCAAGGAGGGAACCCTGCAACAACTAGCACACCACCCCACGGGCTGAAAGGTGAGCAGTGCGCCCATTCACAGTAACACACAGGAAAAAATAAATAAATAAATAAATAAATAAATAAAATAAAATAAAATAAATTAGAAATAAAAACTGATGGCCACAACCATGCACTGCTACTCGATGCAACAACTGGCTGCAACACTGGTGCAAAACTCCACCTAAGACATCATACAAGTGACCCAATCTAAACAGTCCAAGCCACTCAAGTCCTGCACTGACACACCTATCCAGCGCTGCACCGGTCCAGCAATCCCACACGGGGAGGGCCAGACAAACCACCACATACACCATTCACACTTGGCCCCAGCAGCCCCTGGTAGTGAGCGTCTCGTGCTTAGGCATGGCACTGCTAGCCACGGAAAGATGCTATAAATTCAAGGATTTCAGCCATAATTCGTTACCAATCCCAACTGAATTCCCCACTAGTTATCCTCTACATCAGTATCCAATCATATCAAGAATCGCAAAGTCGTAAACTTGCACCTATAAAAGTCTTACGACCAAACGATGCAGGTATCAGTCCCAAGTTACGGTCGTGCAATACTAACAAAATATCACCACCTATCGCCCCCCTGACCTCTGCACCATAACCTACCTATCACTAAACACTATAGAACACACCACCAAGCCCGCCATAATCCACACTCACCCTTGAAGAGGTGCTCGTAGATGGCCACTCTGTTCTTCTTGGGCATCAACATTGTGCCGTCAGCTGCGAACGAGATATGTTATTTACCTCATTTACTCAGCTTCTACATGATTAAGTCACATCATATTATACATTCTAATAATTCGATGGTCGTTCTGTAATGTAATACAGATTGTAGTGAGACCGGGTGAAGGATGAGTGAGATACGTGCGGATGAACCAAAAGGACGTGCTTACTGTGTGGCTGGCGGGGAGGAAGGAAAGGCCGCACCACAACAAATGACAAGTGAAGGGAGCGATGCGTCCTTTTTCTCACTATTTTCTCATTTTCTTACTTATCTCTTTTTATCCATATCACATTTATGTACCATTCATTTTTAGTATTTTACTTTTATTTATTCAAGCAATATTTAGTCATTTATAAGGAAATTGACGTAAAATTCACAGAAAGGCATCATAAACATTTACTTTTAACCCAAAAAATTAGAGTATATGTTAAGATGTGTACTTGGTTTCATTAATGTTTAATTTTACATAGTTTTATTTACCTGAAAAAAAATAAATAAACACACGTTTTAAAACAGAGAGGCAACATGCAAATTTAATTTCCCTCTTCAAGAAATTTGACTATATGATAAAATATATACTACAGTTCATTACCACTTATTTCAAGGTGCTTTTTATACATAAAATAAAATAAAATACACCCTTGGTATATTCTGATACATCTCGAAAAGTTGAAGCTCATGATGTCATCAGTAAACAAACCTTGGCGCTTAACTCGAGCGTATTCAAACATTTTACTCTCTCCACGATGGCAGACAGATCTGAATTCCCTGACGCCGTGGAGAGTGAGGCGCGGGAGGTGGTGGCGGGCCTAATCAGGGAGCAGGACTGGGAGGAGGAGGAGAAGGAGAAGATACATAAGGAGTACATTGCGGTAGGCTCTCTCTCTCTCTCTCTCTCTCTCTCTCTCTCTCTCTCTCTCTCTCTCTCTCTCTCTCTCTCTGGGTTTATATCTTAGTAATTAAGTGGTTATTAATGTTGCTTCACATAATTATGAGCTGGGGAGTCAGTTTCACGGAATATTTTTTGCTACCTTGAATCCTTTTCTTATCTTGATTTGTTTCCTTTGTTTTACATTTGTCACCTTGGTGAGAGTATTACCTTGAATATTTTTTTTTATTTACTATTATTTTTTTTATTTTTACCCATTTGAGAGCATCGCTGTTTTATCTTGGAGCGTTTTTTTTTTTTTTTTTACCCTTTTGAGTTTTTTTTTTTTTTTTTTTTATCTTGGAGCGGGTTTTCTTTTTTTTTCTTTTTTTTTCTTTTCTTTATCTTGGCCAGATTCTTGCCTTGAATTCATACCTTGACGAGGGTCTTACCTTGACAGGGGCCTTCTCTCCTGCACCCCTTGCTGTTGCATCTTCCAGCCCAAAAAATTCTCAGGAACTTCAAACACAAACAAGTACTAAAATGCAAATAAAGTACATCATATTAATTCTCCAGTAGTAGAGGGGTGAATTGAAATATGTCACTTTTTCTCATTCTCTTAATCATTGTGTTTTTTGAGTATGCTTTTTAGTGCTTTGAGTTTTGAGTGGCCAGCTGTGCTATGCCTAAGCTCCTGGACTGTAGCAAGGTGGTCCACAAGACTGTCCCTTTCCACCAGGGACTGACAGGGCTAAGAGTGTGAATGATGTGTGTATGAGTGTGTTGTACGATTGTCAGCTTGGTAGATAAAGTTATGTGTTGTGTGGCTGTTGTTGTATAATAGTGGTGATGGTGATGGTGATGGTGGTGTTGGTGACTTGTGATGTGTTGCAGGAGTTTGGCGCCGTGCTGCAGGAGATGCTGCCGATGGTGACATCTCTCTACCTGGGCAGGAAGCCAACAGTGACAAGAAGTGTTGATGATGATGATAATAGTATTGCTCGTTTTCCTTTTTTTTGAATAATTAATCTTTTTTATGTCTTTTATTTGTTTTATTCAATACAAAATGTCTCCACCTATCGGCTATAAATATTTTGCTATATATATTTAAGATTACTACTCACTATAATATGCTTTTCATTACATTATCTCTTTTGTAATTGTTCTGGTGTTCTCTTACCTTCTTTTCATATCTTTGTTGTTTCAGTGATAATTATATCTAAAGCTTTCTGCTTCAAATGTTTTCTCAGTCTTTCCTTCCTTCAAATTTAAGCAACTAGTTCTCTCTCTTTCTTCAAATTCAGTCCTTTCCTATAACTATATCATTTAAAAATTCTTCTTCAAATTAAGTAATCAAAACCCTTCTTCTGTCTCCTGTGATGAACTAACTCAAGCATCTTTCCTTGTGCTGTGGTGTGAAGGAGAGGCGCTGGAGGAAGCCAAGGTGCGGCATGAGGCTACTGTCATCGCCATCACCAAGAAGAGGAAAGAATACCCACAGTACTTGTCCAAACTCCTCGGCAAGACCACCCGACTCAAGAAGGAAGCTGTGGTATGATGCACACTTCTCATTCTTTACTCAGTGCTTCATTACTGATTAATGTTTATCCTACTGCATCAAATTAAATAAGTTGTAATAGTCTTAACAAATTCCTGTTGCTCTATCTGCTGTCTGAAATGCTTCCCAAACTGTATTTTCAGTGTCATCTTAACAAACATCCTGGACACTCATGAAATGATATATATGCAGTGAATATGAACTTAATTTCTAAACTGTTTTATACTTTGGCATCATAAGTCAACATAATCATCAATAACAAGACATAATCACAAGAAAATCAATCATTCATGCTGTTTTTAGATTTTTTGGGGATAGGTTAGGTTGGATTATGTTACCTAATATGTTGGATTATGTTACTTAATATAAGTCAACATATCTTATCATAAAAGTAACTTAACATAATCTACCTACCATTACCCAACACAGAAGTACTTAGAGTGGCAGATCCCCTATACAAACTCATAAATGCAAGGAACATTAACTTAACTTCTAGCAGCCCATATTCAGAAATGCTTTGCTCTCTCACCATGACTATTTTCAGAGGCTACAGAGATTATTAGCCAGGTTCTTAAGAGTGCTTTTCTTGTTGATAATCCAGAAATCACTTTAATCTGTCAATGGAACTATAAAAACACCCTTAAAAACTTGTGTAACTACAGCCAGGGCCTTCTTAAAATAGTGGAGGTGGAGCACAGAAGTGTTTCAGAATATGGTCCTTAGTGAGACATCATATGAGAACACAACACCTTTTCATGGTTAGTATTGCACTCTGCAGGCGGTGATGAAGGTGGACATGCAGTTACCAGAGCCCATGGAGGAAGTGGGGACAGCAACAGACCTGGACAACACATACTGGGATGCCCTGAAGGAGGAGGTAAATGACAACCTCATTGAGTCCACACACAATATTCTGATGGATGTGGAGCGCCTCTCTGGTCTGGTGGACTTTGCCAGGGTGAGCCGACAGTTGGACCCTCTCTCCATCTTTGATGATTTTACCTCCTACAGGGCCACCAAGTCCTCATAATGCACTGTCTGTCTAGGGCCCTGAACACTTGACAGTCTTACAGATATGTGTGTCCAAGTCTCTTCCATGGTAATCTTTCCATCAGACTATTCTCTTCGTTGACATCTACAGGACCACCAAACTTTGACAATACATCAGCCACATCTGTCTAGAGCCCTGAACACTAGACTGCCAGACAGATTTGTGTGTCCAAGTCTCTTCTGTGGTGCATCTTTCCATCTGACAGGTGTTTCTCCTCTTCAGTCATTACATTGCCACCACCAAGTCCTCGTGATGCACTGCATATGTAGGGCCCTGAACACTTGACTGTCTGGTGAATGCATGCTTCTAAGTCTCTTCTATGTTTGTTTTTTCCATTAGACTTCATTAGATTTCACTAGACTTTGATGTCTACAAGACCACCAAACTTTGACAATACACCAGCAACATCTATCTAGGGCCCAGAACACTTAGGCAGTCTGGTGTGGATGTGTGTGTTTGTCTGAGTCTCTTCTATGGTTGGAATTCATTGTTTTTCCTCTTTGACATCTTGAGAACCACCAAACTTTGACAACACACAGACCACATCTGTCTGCAGCCCAGAACACTAGACACTGGTATGAATGTGTGTATGCCTTTTCTCTATGGGTAATCTTTCCATAAAGCCATATTTCCCTTCACTGTACTGTTTCTCCTTTATCTTTGACCACTGTAGGGCCACCCAGCCTTGACAAAACACCAGACACACCTATCTAGGGACCAGAGCACTAGACAGTCTGATATGGGTTAAGTCTGTGCCTGTTTGAGGTTCTTCTTTGGGTGATCTTTTCAGTCTGACTTTATTTACTTAGTTTTATTGTACCTCCTATCTTCTGTCTGGGTGACTTCTGAGTATATGCAGTAATAAAATACACTTGTGTCATGTAAATCATACATGAACATTTTGATATAAACAGCAGATAAAGATGTTTGTGTCAAATTAACTGTGTATACATCTGTCTCATCAGTAAATAAAGCTTGAAAGTGAGTGAAAATCATGAAAACTAATATTTGGAGAAAGGAAGCAACTCAGCCTCACATTTCAAAAAGTTTGTGAGAAGATCAGTTGTCTGAACCATTAATAACAATTGTTTACATATTTATTGTGATGATTTCTTTTCCCTTTGACTATATTCCTTTGTTCGGTGTATTTTTGGGGTTGTAATTCTCTCTCTCTCTCTCTCTCTCTCTCTCTCTCTCTCTCTCTCTCTCTCTCTCTCTCTCTCTCTCTCTCTCTCTTGACTGCAGTGTTGTGGTTAAAAATCAATGAATAAATGAATGTAACACTCCATTGAATAAAAGCAGAGAGAGGGAAATAGAGAACCATGTCACTTTTACACATACAGACGCAAAATTAGTTCATACATAATAATTTTTTGGCTTCGGCGTACACAGTCGCACACACACACACACACACACACACACACATACCTTCCAGCCGCAATTGAGCAAAACCAGACAGCAGATAAAACACAAGTATACGAACACATAATTGTATACAGACAGAAAACAATAACAAGTCTGATATTTCAAACACTATAAATAAAATACAAAAAAAAAAAAAAGAAATCTCCATAACATTATGTACATCACATATACATACATACATACATACATATACACATAAATATATAAACATCATAAAGTGTACAATTCATCACATTAACCATTAACTTGTATACAAAAACTCAATATATTTGCTACTGGAGTACTGTTTGCTATGTGGCCGTGAGGTGTGTGGAGGGCAGGGGCAGAAGCCAGGCCGCTGCTGGATAGTGGCACCCTAACTGGGAAGCGGCGGCGCCCCAGAAGGCCAGCAGCAGCAGCAGCAGCAGCAGCAGCAGTGAGGGCAGGAGGGGGCTGGCTGCGCTGCCTGAGTCGTGTTGCATTGCGGCTGGGGACTCTTCTGTATGAGGGTGATAAGGGCAAGACGTAATGAAAAAAAATAAAAATGTGCTATAAATTGAACATATAGAGGAAGAAAATAGATGTAAGAGAGAGAGAAAAGATAAAAGCGTAGATATGAAACATCGAAAATCATACTCATTAAGAAAAACAAAAAGATATAAGGAAAAGATAAAAGATAGACATCATTACGAAATGCACTGAGAGAGAGAGAGAGAGAGAGAGAGAGAGAGAGAGAGAAGTACGTACGTATGAGTACAGTACATACAACACATTTAATCAAATATATAAGCATAATCTCTCTCTCTCTCTCTCTCTCTCTCTCTCTCTCTCTCTCTCTCTCTCTCTCTCTCTCTCTCTCGTAAACAACAGTAACGTAGTGAATAAAAAAAAACATCAATGAATAAATGAAACCAATACTATAAAAACAAGAAAGATAAAAATGAACAAATAAAAACTGACAAAAAGTAAAGCCCCAGAGAGAGAGAGAGAGAGAGAGTCGTATTCAGAAACTCTGCTCTCTCACCAGTACTATTTTAAAAGGCCACAGAGATGATTAGCCGGGTTCTCAAGCGTGTTTCTCCTGTTAATAATGTAGAAATATTGCTAATCTGTCATTAGAATCATAGAACCATCCTCAAAACCCGTGTCACTTAAACTAGAGCCTTCTGAAAGTAGTGGAGGTGCGGCGCAGGTGTTTCAAAATATGGTATCTAGAGAGAGAAACTTACCATCCACCACGTGAATCACAACAGAGGCGGGACGCGCATGCATGGGAGCACAAGTGTAGTTCCCAGCGTCCCTCCAGGTGGCGTGGTCAACTAAGAGCCAGCTGGTCCCCGCGTGCTTGTCCGTCACCAGCTGCACGCCACCCCGACCCGCTGCGTGCACCTCCCTCGCCTTCTGGTTGAGCGGAGAGTAGTACCACGTGATGGGTGAGTCCCGCAGGTGACCGCTGACTACGCAGGTGATGTTGATGTCGCTGCCTGTCTTCATGTACACCTGCTGCGTCCCTTGGATCTCCGCGCTGGGGACTGGAGGAAGGGAAGGGAAGGCTCAGGTGGTGTTTCTCGGGTACAGATTGTAAGAGTTGCTTGTATTTAGGTGCTTCTTAATGTGAGTGTTAAGGAGTCTCTCTCTCTCTCTCTCTCTCTCTCTCTCTCTCTCTCTCTCTCTCTCTCTCTCTCTCTCTCTCTCTCTCTCTCTCTCTCTCTCTCTCTCTCTCTCTCTCTCTCTCTTCTAACGTATTAAGGAGTCTGGTCAAAAGTACAACAAATGAGAGAGAGAGAGAGAGAGAGAGAGAGAGAGGAGAGAGAGAGAGAGAGAGAGAGGAGAGAGAGAAGAGAGAGAAAAAGTTTAATATACGGTCATGAAAATAAATAGATTAATACTCGTAGATAATGATAATAATAATAATAATAATAATAATAATAATAATAATAATAATAATAATAATAACTGTAATGTCTGTGTATCTGTCATATCAGTTGATGAAGCGTTAATACTGCTACTACTTTGCACTTCCTTATCATATTGCTGCTACTACTACTACTACTACTACTACTACTACTACTACTACTACTACCACAACTATTACTGCCTACCACTACTACCATCAATACCACTA
>NC_087173.1:11120485-11132985 GCF_035594125.1 Scylla paramamosain
GAGAGAGAGAGAGAGAGAGAGAGAGAGAGAGAGAGAGAGAGAGAGAGAGAGAGAGAGATCATAAATAAACAACCGCTTATTCTCAAATGTTATTTCCGTGGAGAGAGAGAGAGAGAGAGAGAGAGAGAGAGAGAGAGAGAGAGAGAGAGAGAGAGATCACATGTCTTAAATCTAAAACACACACACACACACACACACACACACACACACACACACACACACACACACACACACACACACACACACACTTTTCACATTCACTTCTTTTTACGGGATCTCATTTTCAGATTTCCTCAGTTACGTTTGGTCAGAGCCGATTTGGATCTGAGCCGAATTTTCCAACAGTGACTTTCTCCAGTGCCCGTATCCTCTTCTCTTTCTGTCCCTTTTTCTGTTGAGTGTCCCTGCGTGCGTCTGTGTCCCATGGCAAACGTTTCCCTCTTTCATCAGTACAGTTTTTCGAAGGCTATAATGGTGTGCTATATTTTTTTCATGAATCGTGCTCCTTATAGTTTAAACCAGCACCAGATTTATGAGAACACCATTGAAAGTACCAGTAACACCTATTAGAATATGTTTTTTTTCCTTAAAGGTGATGAAATATTCCTTGACATCTTTGAAACTTCAGAAACCACTAAAACCTGTCTTTCCTTACAGTTGATAACGAACCCTTGTTAAACCACTATCAGAACCTTGAAAACACCATTGGAAACCTCAGTAACGCTCACTAGAACCTGAAATTTATTTAAAGATGAAGAATTCTTGTTTAAACCACCACTACAACCTTGAAACCACACTTTGAAACTTCAATAATACCTACTAGAGCCTGTTATTTAAGGCAGATGAGAGGGAAAGAAAACGAAACAGATAAGAACACAATGGTCTGTCTGAGTGTGTGTGTGTGTGTGTGTGTGTGTGTGTGTGTGTGTGTGTGTGTGTGTGTCTGTGTGTATGTGTGTGTGTCCCTCCCTTTCCTATCCCCCACCTCTCTCTCTCTCTCTCTCTCTCTCTCTCTCTCTCTCTCTCTCTCTCTCTCTCTCTCTCTCTCTCTCTCTCTCTCTCTCTCTCTCTCTCCATTCAGGAATTTACATTTAATTTCCAGAGTTTTGTCTCCATTCTCGAAGGCTGCATCTGCCTCAGCTTTCGACAGTCAAGGAAAGAGGTGAGGTCTGTTTTACGGAAAGTTCTTTATTTTATGTTTATTAGTGTGATTTTAGTTTAGTTCTCGGTATTAATTCTTGGTTTTTAAGTTGGGGATTGTTTTTATGAGGGGAGATAAGAGAGAGAGAGAGAGAGAGAGAGAGAGAGAGAGAGAGAGAGAGAGAGAGAGAGAGAGAGAGAGAGAGAGGAATTTCGAGCCATAAACAAACAATCGCATATCCGTTAACAAGATTTCCAGAGAGAGAGAGAGAGAGAGAGAGAGAGAGAGAGAGAGAGAGGAGGAGGAGGAGGAGGAAGAGTCTCAACATTCTAGGCAGCACTTGCACATCTCTAAAAAGACATGTCTACGAGAGATAGCCAGAAAATGAGAAAATTTCAACTCTAACTGGAAGGAAAGGAAAGGATGAAAAGTTCCCTGGAAGCAAAACTTTCCAGCTGCGGATTGCGGGACAGAATCTGGAGCAAGGAGAAGTGGGGGGTAGTGAAAAATCCATCTTTTTATCGGTTTTTCCTCTTTTCCTCTCCTCCCTCTTCCTTTTTTTTATTGGCAGTAAGTGCTTGTGTGTGTGTGTGTGTGTGTGTGTGTGTGTGTGTGTGTGTGTGTGTGTGTGTGTGTGTGTGTGTGTGTGTGTGTGTTGGGTGAGTTATAGTGCCAAACTTGGTGAAGGATTACTAAAAGGGATTACAAGAAGTGGGGGCAGTGAAAAGTCAATTTTTTTTTTTTTTTTACTTTTTTTCTCTTTTCCTCTCCTTCCTCTTCCATTTTTTTTATTGGCCCTAAGTGCTTGTGTGTGTGTGTGTGTGTGTGTGTGTGTGTGTGTGTGTGTGTATGTGTGCGTGTGTGTTGGGGAGTTTGGTGGATGATAGAGCTAAACTTGGTGAGGGATTACAAAGGAGATTAGATGAGGAGGTTCTTCACATGTGCAAGAGGAGTTTGTGATATTGGTAAAGGGATCTGAGCCTCCTTTGTGGTATTAGAGAAGGGATTCAACTCTCCTTCCTGCTACTCGTGTCTGGCAAGGAACCTCAGCGTCTCTTTCTGTGTCGTGGAATGGGATTTGAACCTTCTTAGCAGTGTGTGGAGTGAGAACTGAAACTCTCCTGTGACACGTGGAATGGAATTTGAACCTGTCGTGTTAAATGGAAATAGATTTTATTTATTTATTTATTTATTTGTTTATTTTTGTATGCTGGGAAGGAATCTCGGTCTATTTTTTTTTTTTTGTGTGTGTGTGTGTTGTGAAAGGGATTTGAACCTCCTTGACTGTATGTGGAGTGTAAGTGAGATTTCCTTAATGTATGTGGAAGGAAATTTGAACCTTTGTGTTGGTGTAATACAATATGAGATTCCTTATCATAAGTGGTATAGTATTTGAACCTCCTTAGCTGTGCGTGGAGTGAAACTGAGACTCCCTTAATATATGTGGAAGGAAATTTGAACCTTCTTTACTGTAAGAGGAATGGAAAGTGAAACTCCTTAATATATGTGGAATGCGATGTGGACTCTTGCTGTGTGTTATATGAAAATCAAGTTGAACCTTCTTTTTTTCCGTATTGTGGAATGGGAATCTGAACCTCCTTTACTCTACGTGGAATGTAAACTGAAACTCTTTATTATATGTGGAATAGGATTTGAACCCCCTTTACTGACCGTAGGATAAAAATTGAGACTAGTCTATTAAGTTATGTGGAAAGGAATATGATCTCAACTGTGTCCCTTAGAAATTAATCTGAACCTCCCTTTATTTTGTGGAAGGGAATTTTAATGTTCTTTTTTTCTTACTATGTTTCATATAACTTAATTTTATGATGTAAGACTCGATTTGATATACCACATGCTAAACCATTCTCTCTCTCTCTCTCTCTCTCTCTCTCTCTCTCTCTCTCTCTCTCTCTCTCTCTCTCTCTCTCTCTCTCTCTCTCTCTCTCTCTCTCTCTCTCTCTCTCTCTCTCTCTCTCTCTCTCTCTCTCTCTCTCTCCCATTCAAAACATCCTAAATCAAAGTTAACACCCAACACACACACACACACACACACACACACACACACACACACACACACCAATAAAAACATCTCAACTAACTCACCACTCAATCCAACTTTACAGAGCGAGACGTAACCTGATCTTTCACCCTCTTATCCCACCACATTTTCAACTGCTAATCTCCCAAATGGTCTAACTTCCTTCAGCTTCCTTCACTGCCTTCCCCGTCTTTCTTCAGCATCCCCTTCCCCCAATCCGCCCTTGAGAAGGTAGTAAGTGTTCGTAAAGGCTGGCAAGGGTTATCAGCGCAAGTCAGGGGCAATAAAGAGGCTTACCTTCAGCTCATTTTTCCCGCGGGATTAATGGAAGGCTACACCCATTTTAACTTTGCCAATTAACCCCAAGATCTGATGTCGGTGTAAAGATTAGATAAGGAGGAAGGAAAATGGTAAAATAGAAGTCTTTTTTTTTTTTTCGTTTGTCTTTTTAATTTTTTTTTCTCTCTCTCTTCTTCCGTCTTTGGTGTGTGTGTGTGTGTGTGTGTGTGTGTGTGTGTGTGTGTGTGTGTGTGTGTGTGTGTGTGTGTGTGTGTGTGTGTGTGTGTGTGTGTGTGTGTGTGTGTGTGTGTGTGTGTGTGAGAGAGAGAGAGAGAGAGAGAGAGAGAGAGAGAGAGAGAGAGAGAGAGAGAGAGAGAGAGAGAGAGAGAGAGAGAGAGAGAGAGAGAGATAATAGTGTTCATATATTTCTGTCCAGCCAACCTACTTTACCTGACGATCAAAAACGTGTGCATAATTAGAGAGAGAGAGAGAGAGAGAGAGAGAGAGAGAGAGAGAGAGAGAGAGAGAGAGAGAGAGAGAGAGAGAGAGAGAGAGAGAGAGAAATTGTGTCACTCTAACTATCTCTTCTACCCCACGATTCTCATCTCCCTCTTCTTCTCTACTCTCCTCTACTCTTCTTTCTCCACCTCTTCCTTTGATCATCCACCTTTCTCTTCTACCTTTTTTATACCATTATGTTTCACTCTCTTATAAAGATATATTCTCTCTTCTTTCCTCTATTCTTCTATGCCCTTTCTTCTCCTCTATCTCTCTATCTCTCTTTTAGGTTCAATATTTTTTTCTCTAACCTTCCCTAACTCTTCTGTTCTTTATCGTTTCTTTTCTAATCTCCTCTACACTTCTATCTTTCATCTTTCTCTGCTAATATTTTCCTCTTTTATCCTTCTCTATCTCTCCTATCCCTCAAACTTTCTCCTACATCTCTCCTATATCATTCTATCTTTCTATACTACCATCTTCTACCTCTCTTCTACCTTCCTGCCTTCTCGTCTACCACCGTTCCTCTTCATTCCCTCCTCCCAGCAAACTTCCCTTCTACCAGACACACACTTACCTTTCTGTCAAACAAATTCTTAACGCCACACGTCAGGTTAGCAGCCACGCCCTCTGGAGTCGTGACCTTCCTGGTGGTGTTGAGGAAGTAGGGGCACGTGGGACACAGCGCTCCCTTGCCCCACGATCCGCCCTTCCCCCGCGACCCACGCCCGTGCTTGTGTAGGCGATGGGCGGCTCCTGGAATGAGTGGGTCTGTGAGGTTACGTGACGGTGGTGGTGGTGGTGGTGGTGGTGGTGGTTGTTGTAGTAGTAGTAGTAGTAGTAGTAGTAGTAGTAGTAGTAGTAGTAGTAGTAGAAGTAGCAGTAGTAGTAGTAGTAGTAGTAGTAGTAGTAGTAGTAGTAGTAGTAGTAGTAGTAGTAGTAGTAGTAGTAGTAGTAGCAGCAGTAGTAGTAATAGTTCATAAAAAATACCTTTAGATCTCAAAGCATCACACACACACACACACACACACACACACACACACACACACACACACACACACACACACACACACACACACACACACACACACCCTCTCTCACTTTCTCTCTCTTTTCCTCTCTCCCTCCCCGTCTCCCCCATGCACACCCACCCTCGCACGCACCCCCACAGACGCACGCACACACGCTCACTAAATCCCAGCTGAGCCACAAAACATTTCACGCCATAAACCTGCCCACCACATAACGCCGAGCCGCCCACAAAACACGTCGCGACATGCAAAAAGGAGGGTGGGAATCACGGAAGAAAACGGAGGGTGGAGACGTGGCTATGAAAGGGAGAAAGAGGGAGAGAGAGAGGGGGGAGAGAAAGAAAATGGGCAAAGATAAAAGAGGACAACAACCACGTATTTTAGCAGAGTAATGGAGAGAGAGAGAGAGAGAGAGAGAGAGAGAGAGAGAGAGAGAGAGAGAGAGAGAGAGAGAGAGAGAGAGAGAGAGAGAGAGAGAGAGAGATTGATAGACAGATAGATAAATAGATAGGCAGATAGATAGACAGATAGAGAAATAAACAGATAGATAGATAGAAATATGTATAGATAGATAGATAGATAGATAGATAGATAGATAGACGAGCTTACAGACAGACAACCGGACAGAAAATGAAGAAAAATAAATAGTCCACCTTCAGAGAGAGAGAGAGAGAGAGAGAGAGAGAGAGAGAGAGAGAGAGAGAGAGAGAGAGAGAGAGAGAGAGAGAGAGAGAGAGACTAGACTAACCACTTTCTATAGCACACATGCTCGAAAACTCCTCCTCTCTCTCTCTCTCTCTCTCTCTCTCTCTCTCTCTCTCTCTCTCTCTCTCTCTCTCTCTCTCTCTCTCTCTCTCTCTCTCTCTCCCTAACCCTCTCCCTCTCTCTCTCTCCCTATCAGTGTTTCCATCTCGCCGGACCAAGATTTCTTCTGGGAAACATTTGCCTGCAAGTGGGAAAAAGGAAATTTGCAGAAAACGCAAACTCAGATTTCCCCAAAAAGCTCCGCCCTTCCCCTTGTCTTCCCGGAACCTGTTTAGGGAAAAAATGCAGGATAAATGTAAAGGAAGAAAGGAGCGTGTTTGCCATAACTCGTGATTGACTGGCAGGGTGAAAGAGAGGAGGTTGTGGAGACTGTGGGATGGGCATGTTGGGTGTTAGGAGGTGACTTTTGGTAAACTCTCTCTCTCTCTCTCTCTCTCTCTCTCTCTCTCTCTCTCTCTCTCTCTCTCTCTCTCTCTCTTGGTGTTTTTAATAAATATTTCGTGTTTTTTTTATTTTTCCTTCTTTCTTTCTTTCTTTCTTTCTTTCCATCATGAAACCTCGAAAAAAAAAACAGTAGGATTGTGAAGTGGATATACTACTACTACTTCTACTACTACTACTACTACTACTTCTACTACTACTACTACTACTACTACTATTACTACTATTACTACTAGAAAGAGCAAAATATCACCACCCTTTACAGCAAAACAAAGAGGCTCTCTCTCTCTCTCTCTCTCTCTCTCTCTCTCTCTCTCTCTCTCTCTCTCTCTCTCTCTCTCTCTCTCTCTCTCTCCCCTGGCGCCCATGCAGTCGGGCAAAGAAAAGTAATGGACAGAATAGGTCTGGAACACGAGAGAGAGAGAGAGAGAGAGAGAGAGAGAGAGAGAGAGAGAGAGAGAGAGAGAGAGAGAGAGAGAGAGAGAGAGAGAGAGAGAGAGAGAGAGAAGGAAGGAAGGAAGAAGGGAAGAGAGGAAGGGAAGGAAAAAATGAACGAAGTTATTAGTCGTGTTTGTGGCTTGACGGAATAACAAATAGGGAGGAGAGAGAGAGAGAGAGAGAGAGAGAGAGAGAGAGAGAGAGAGAGAGAGAGAGAGAGAGAGAGAGAGAGAGAGAGAGAGAGGGGGGAACAGAGTGCTTTGGGTCCGCTGGTCAAGTCTGTGGAAGTTAGAATTACCTCCAGCAAGAGAGAGAGAGAGAGAGAGAGAGAGAGAGAGAGAGAGATCCAATGCCACTCTTCTATCCTTCTCCTCTCCCTACTCCTTCACCACTCCTACTCCTCTACTCCTTCGGTAAAGTGTAGCTCGTAGCCTTAATTAACAAAACGAGCAATATTCCCCACACACGTAAGGAAATGTGATAAACCTTTGCCGTAGACTTAATGAAATGTAGCACAACTCGCTTTCCACCAGAGGAAGTGAAATGCGGCAAACTTGGTCAGCTTCCTCCGTAGAGTTATACAAAATGGTGCTACTACTACTACTACTACTACTACTACTACTACTACTACTACTACTACTACTACTACTGTTAATATTGTTACTATTACTGCTGGTATTGCTGCCGCTGCTAATGCCACTACTGCTATTATTATCACTACACCTACGTTTATTACTAATACTACTATTACCACTATATACTACTGTTGTTATTACTGTTACCAATACTACTACTACTATTACTTCGTTATTGCTGCTACTACTATTACTACTACTATAATATATTACTACTAATACTACTAATACTACTAATACTACTAATACTACTATTGGTACTACTACTGCTATTACTGTTACTACTACTACTACTACTACTACTACTACTACTACTAATAATAATAATAATAATAAAGATAATAATAATAAGACAACTGCTGCTACGACTACAGTTACTACTACTACTACTACTACTACTACTACCACTACTACTACTTCTTTCCCTCCCTCCGTCTCACTGTGTCTCCTCCCTGACCTGTCTCCTCCCCCTCTTTTTCTTCACCCCTCTTCTTCACTAACTCATTATGACGCCAAAAACATCGCAAGTTGACAATCTTAAATAAGCTTCATAAGTTACGTGTCGTCTTAAGGAGAGGCAACTTACGGGGAACTTAGCAACTATGGTCTTAAACTTGTGTGTGTGTGTGTGTGTGTGTGTGTGTGTGTGTGTGTGTGTGTGTGTGTGTGTGTGTGTGTGTGTGTGTGTGTGTGTGTGTGTGTGTGTGTGAGATTAATTCTCTTTTGCAAAACTTTTAGCCAAAAAATTATTATGATAACTTGAAGGTCATTTTATCTGAGGAGGGATTTGTGTGTGAAGCTGCTGTAGTAGTAGTAGTAGTAGTAGTAGTAGTAGTAGTAGTAGTAGTAGTAGTAGTAGTAGTAGTAGTAGTAGTAGTAGTAGTATTTTCTAACATTTGCATCATTTACAATCTTTACTTTTCTCCCCAACTCTTTCCCTCCTCTCCCTCCTCCTCCTCCTCATCCTCCCCCTACTCCTCCTCCTCCTCCTTCTCTTCTTCCTACTCCTTTTCCTCCTCCTTCTCCTCTCCCTACTCCTTCTTCATCAAAGGAAACAAACTCCCTCTCTCTCTCTCTCTTTTTCTCTCTCCCTTTCCATCCCTACATCTCTCTCTCTCTCTCTCTCTCTCTCTCTCTCTCTCTCTCTCTCTCTCTCTCTCTCTCTCTCTCTCTCTCTCTCTCTCTCTCTCTCTCTCTCTCTCTCTCCTTGGGCAATAAAATATATCAATACCCACCAACAACAAAGAAAACAGACACGTAGGACTTGAAAAGGATCTGTTATTGTGAGTTTACAAAAGTTATTGGTATTTAATCGTGTATTTTATTCGTTTTCTTTGCTCTTTTTGAAGCAAACGGGTGGTGGTGGTGGTGGTGGTGGTGGTGATGGTGGTGGTCGTGCAGCAGCAGGACATGATGATACAATAATAGAAAGTATGGAATTTCTCTCTCTCTCTCTCTCTCTCTCTCTCTCTCTCTCTCTCTCTCTCTCTCTCTCTCTCTCTCTCTCTCTCTGGTAAGGACGAAGAAATAAAAGTGAACTTTGACTGGATTTGTGAGATAAAGACTTGATATGCCTCTCTCTCTCTCTCTCTCTCTCTCTCTCTCTCTCTCTCTCTCTCTCTCTCTCTCTCTCTCTCTCTCTCTCTCTCTCTCTCTCTCTCTGTCTGTAAAGTATCCCATTCTCTCACTACACACACACACATACACACACACACACACACACACACACACACACACACACACAATATTAGTTACTTAAGCGCTCAGACCAGGTGCTAATGTTAGCGTAATGTTAGCGCGATTGCTCTCTTTAGCGCTCTTTTGGCCCGTCGAGTAGCATTATTCACTTTTTTTTTCTTTTTTCTTTTCTTTTTTTGTATTTCAGCTCGTGGGTAACATCAACTGGAAGAAACTTATACTTTCTAACATTTTTTTTTATTTTGTATTGGTAAAAAGAAAAAAAGAAAAAAAGAAAAAGGAGCAGGAAAAAGTTGGATGTTATTGAGGAAAATGTTCGTTGGTTCTTTCTGATTTTTCTCGATAATCTGAATGTTAACTGTGTATCGAATTGATTATATTTTATATTTTATTTATTTATTTAATTTTATTTATTAATTTGATTTATTTATATTTTGTGTGTTTTAATTTCTGTTCCTCTTTTCTTTGTTTTTAATAATTTGAATGTTAACAGTGTTTCGATTTCAATTGTTTTTCTTCTTCTTCTTCTTTTTCTTCACGTTAAATATTAAATAAAAAATCCTGACCTAAAATAATTTCCTACATTTTACTTGTCAATCCACTTCCACAATATTATTTTCCTTCTATGAAAAATATAAAATACTTTATTTTCAGATAGATGTAAAAAAAAAAAAAAAAACGAGAGAGAGAGAGAAAGAATATTTGTTTTTTATTTGTATGTCTTTTATTTGCAAACTTTTCCTGTATCTGTTTTCAATACACACCACTTGAGAGAGAGAGAGAGAGAGAGAGAGAGAGAGAGAGAGAGAGAGAGAGAGAGAGAGAGAGAGAGAGAGAGAGAGAGAGAGAGAGAGAGAGAGAGAGAGAGAGAGAGAGAGAGAGAGAGAGAGGATAACTGACTGACATATTGCCCAAGATAAACAAAGAGAAAGATACAGAGAGACAGAGAGAGAGAGAGAGAGAGAGAGAGAGAGAGAGAGAGAGAGAGAGAGAGAGAGAGAGAGAGAGAGAGAGAGAGAGAGAGAGAGAGAGAGACAGTGGAAGCTTGACAGACACGTTTATCAAAAGAGACGAAAAGAGACAGAGAGAGAGAGACAAGGACAGAGACTGAGAGAGAGACACACACAGAGAGAAGGGACAGATGGACAGATATGTTTACTAAGACAAAGAGAATAAGACAGAGAGATAGAAAGACAAAGACAGAGATTCAGAGACAGACACACAGAGAGACAAAGAAAAAAAGAGACAAACACACGAAGAGAAAGAGATAGAGAGAGAGAGGAGAGAGGAACAGAGAGATATATTTACCAAGACAAAGAGAGAGACCCAGGAACACAGAGTCGGAGCCACATACACAGACATACAGAGATAGAAAAAGAGAGAAAGACACATGTTTATGCATAATACCTCTCTCTCTCTCTCTCTCTCTCTCTCTCTCTCTCTCTCTCCTCTGTGTCACGAGACGGTTTACAAAAATACAAGTTTCTTTCTGTGCATACCAAACAGTGAGGGGCGTCTCGTCTGGCCCGTTCAGAGTAACTTGGCGGAGAGGACACAAAGTAGCAAGTCTCTTTTGTCCAGAAAATGAATGTAGCTAGATTTTTTTTCTTTTTATTTATTTATTTTTTTAGTTGTTTTCATAATCTTGGTCGCCTTACACTTTTTTTTTTATTTATTTTCTTAATCTTAGTCACCTTTCATTTTTACAGGCTTGGAAATTATGTGTGGGTCAGTTAGTCTGTAAGTCAGTCAGTCAGTCAGTCAGTCAGTTATTCATGTAGTCAATTTGTCAGTCAGTCAGTCAGTCAATCAGTCAATCAGTCAGTCAGTCACTCACTCCCACGCTCCATTCCCTGCCACCCACTGTATCCACCCTCTCTCTCTCTCTCTCTCTCTCTCTCTCTCTCTCTCTCTCTCTCTCTCTCTCTCTCTCTCTCTCTCTCTCTCTCTCTCTCTCTCTCTCTCTCTCTCTCTCTCTCTCTCTCTGTTTCCCCATCACACCTCGTTCTCCACAACACTTACACTATCAGTGGACACTCCCACTCTCTCACTCTCACTTTCACTCTCCCTCTCTCTCTCACCTGAGCTTACCTGTCGCCTGAAGCAAATTAAAGGAGGCAGACAGGTAATGTTCTCTCACTGTTCTGCTTGTTCTCTCTCTCTCTCTCTCTCTCTCTCTCTCTCTCTCTCTCTCTCTCTCTCTCTCTCTCTCTCTCTCTCTCTCTCTCTCTCTTTTGATTGTTCGTTTTTTTCGAGTGTTCAAATGTTTGTTCATTTTTTTTTGTTCTTCCTTCTCTTTCCTTGTTTGTTTGTTTTTTTTTCGTCTTTCTTCTTTTCTTCCTTTTATCTTTTTTCTTTTTTTGTGACTTTTTTATTTCTTCTTCTTTTCATTATCTCTCATTTGGTCTTCCTTTTCTTTCTTTTCCTTTTTATGGTCTTCCCCTTCATTATTCTTCATTTAATATTTCTGTAATCTATTAGTTGCTATTTCATTATTATCATCATTCCTTTTTTTCATTTTCCTCATTTGTCTTTTTCTTGATCTTTTTCTCTTCTTTCTTGACCTTCTTATCTCCCTTTTCTATTCGACTTTTTCTGTATCTCTTCTTTCTTTCTTTCTTCCAATTGATCTTATCTGATTTTTCTTCTCTTTCTCTCCTTCTCTCTCTCTTGTATCTCCCCATTTTATCTCTATTTTTCTCTCTTCCCCTTCTTGTTCCCCTTCTATTCCTCTTTTATCTCTGTTTCCTCTGCCTCCCTCCTTCGTTTCTAGTCATGAATCCTTTTTCTTTATTCTTTTCTTTCCTTTTCCTCTTTTATCTTAATTTTCTCTTCCCCCTTCTTGTTCTTCGATCCATCTTTTATTTCTCTGTCTATCTAAATCTTGTTCTCTCTCTCTCTCTCTCTCTCTCTCTCTCTCTCTCTCTCTCTCTCTCTCTCTCTCTCTCTCTCTCTCTCTCTCTCTCTCTCTCTCTCTAACGATGCATATATTTAACTCTAACAATTTCATCTCGCCCTTCTTCTGTCCCTCTCCTTGTCTTTATTACTCTCTCTCTCTCTCTCTCTCTCTCTCTCTCTCTCTCTCTCTCTCTCTCTCTCTCTCTCTCTCTCTCTCTCTCTCTCTCTCTCTCTCTCTCTCTCTCTCTCTCTCTCTGTATCTATATACCTATCTATTTATCTATCTACCGACCTGTTTATCTATCTTACTATCTATGAGTCTGTCTATCTATCATTCTATCTATTTATTTATATCTATCTATCTATCTATCTATCTATCTATCTATCTATCTATCTATCTATCTATCTATATATATATATATATATATATATATATATATATATATATATATATATATATATATATATATATATATATATATATTTTTTTTTTTTTTTTTTCTATGTTCCTATGTATCTACCCATTTCTCTCTCTCTCTCTCTCTCTCTCTCTCTCTCTCTCTCTCTCTCTCTCTCTCTCTCTCTCTCTCTCTCTCTCTCTCTCTCTCTCTCTCTCTCTCTATATATATATATAT
>NC_087173.1:11137985-11150485 GCF_035594125.1 Scylla paramamosain
TCTCTGTCAATTTTAATTTCATCCTTAGTCTTATTCCTTCTCCTTCTCTTCCTCTTCCTTCCTCCTCCTCCTTCTTTGTTCTCTTCCTCTTTTCCTACTTCTTTTTCCTCTCTAAGCTTTGTACCTCGTCCTAATCTGACTTGATTCTTTTTACAAGTGCATCTTCGTAATTAGTTGAGAGGAGGAGGAGGAGGAGGAGGAGGAGGAGGAGGAGGAGGAGGAGGAGGAGGAGGAGGAGGAGGAGGAGGAGAAAATTGAGAAGGAAAAAAAGAAGAAAAGAAGAAAAAGATACATTCCTTCCTTCTTCCATTTCTCCCTTCCTTCCTTCCTTCCTTCCTTCCTTCCTTTCCTTTACTACTTCTTTCCTTCTCTTCCTTCCCTCTTTCTTTTCTTCATTCCAATCATTCAAGTTCTTTCCTTCCTTCCTTCCTTCCTTCCTTCCTTCCTTCCTCCCTTCCTTCCTCCTTCCTGACTCTCCTCCTGTCACCACGCTTCCTTCAGGTTTTCAAAAAGTTACCTGTCTTAGTTTCAAGTAAAAAAAGTTCCTCTCTGATCGATGCTGTCAAATTTACCCATCACTCCCCCCATGAAAAAAATAAAACTGGAAATTCGTTTTGAAGGAGGAGGAAGAGAAGATGGAGGAGGAGGAGGAGGAGGAAGAGATGGAGGAAGAGATAGAGGAAGAGGAAGAGGAAGAAATGAAGTAGGAGGAGGAGGAGGAGGAGGAGGAGGAGGAATACAAAGGAACACAAAGGAAACCCACACAACAACAGACCTTTTGGTCCTTGCAAGGCTGCTTGCAGTTTTTCTCACCCTTCCAGCTGCCAACTCTGTACTTATCCGTCCATGTATGGAGTGTGCTTCACATGTCTGGGGGTTCCACTCATAACGCTCTTCTCGACAAAGAGGAATCAAAAGCTTTTCGTCTCATCATCTCCTCTCCTCTAACTGACTGTCTTCAACCTATATCTCACAGCCGCAATGTTGCATCAGCTGTCTTCTACCGCTATTTTCATGCTAACTGCCCTTCTGATCTTGATAACTGCATGCCTCCCCTCCTCCCGCGGCCTCGCTGCACAAGACTTTCTTCTTTCTCTCACCTCTATTCTGGCCACCTCTCTAATGCAAGAGTTAACCAGTATTCTCAATCATTCATCCCTTTCTCTGGTAAACTCTGGAACTCCCTGCCTGCTTCTGTATTTCCACCTTCCTATGACTTAAACTCCTTCAAGAGGGAGGTTTCAAGACACTTATCCTTGAATTTTTGACTACCGCTTTGGACAATATTCGGGGACTGGCATCTCAGTGGGCCTTTATTTATTTATTTATTTTTTTACTAGATTTTTGTTGCCCTTGGCCAATGCCCATCCTAATAAAAAGAAAAAAATACTTCTAACTAGCTACAGGGAAGAGAGACAGCACAGCACAGCAGAAGACTCCTCCCCACCCACCACTCCCTCCAGCTTGCGCTGGCATGGAAATAGTTGGGAAAAGTCCCATGCAGTATGGAAAAACTGACATGGAATTTTGACAGGAAAGGATGAAAATAAGTTCTACTGTTCACCCTACGGTGAACTCTGTACGCCTGTCTGAAAATTAACACATTAATAATGAAATCGGTGTCTGTAAAATAAAAGTTATTTTAATAAATACAGGAGTTATAGTTTTATGCGTAATTATTCAGAGAACAAGAGAGTTTCACGTAGATTTTCACAAGATTAAATTTAATTACTGTTTACGATTTCTGAAGGAAGTTTATTCCAGACATTAACGACGTGATTAAAAAGAAGTGTTTCGCCTCGAGGGATTTAAAACGTTTTGGTGTAATCTTGCAATCATTATTTCCTGTCAGGTTAGAATGATCAAAGATAAAATATTTATTGGCGTCAAGGTTGCTATCCCTTAAAATTTGTGAACACCTCAATTACACCTCCTCTTACCCTGCGTCAGGTTGAACAGGTTTAATTCTTCCAGTCTTTCCTCATGCGGTTTATTACGCAAAAGGAGGAGGAGGAGGAGGAGGAGGAGGAGGAGGAGGAGGAGGAGGAGGAGGAGGAGGAGGAGGAGGAGGAGGAGGAAAAGGAGGATGAGATGGAGGAAGAGATGGCGGAGGAGGGGGAGGAGGAGGAAGAGGAGCAGGAAGAGGTGGATGAGAAGCAGCACAAGGTAGAAAAAGAATGAGAATGGAAAGCTTTATTTATCTTCAACCAACCTGCCTTCCTCCTCCTCCTTCTCCTCCTCTTCCTCCTCCTCCTCCACCTCCTCCTCCGCCTCCTCCACAATTTCCATCCGTAGCCATCAATCTCCTGACCGGAAGGTGTCTGGGAGAAGCCGGAGATGTATTCTCCCCAAAAAACATAGTAGGAGGAGGAGGAGGAGGAGGAGGAGGAGGAGGAGGAGGAGGAGGAGGAGGAGAGAGAGAGAGAGAGAGAGAGAGAGAGAGAGAGAGAGAGAGAGAGAGAGAGAGAGAGAGAGAGAGAGAGAGAGAGAGAGAGAGAACAGGTAACCTAGAAAGTGCGCGCTCATATAACGAGGTTACCTGAAGTTGGAGAAGGAGGAGGAGGAGGAGGAAGAAGAGGAGGAGGAGGAGGAGGAGGAGGTATAAGGCAGGTAGCGGAAGGTAGACGAAGATTTAGGAGAATAGGAAGAGAGGAATACAAGTAAATACAAAGGAATACAAAGGAAGTACACATAGCAACAGCCCCTGAGGATCTTACAAGGCTGTTTAGGTAACTATCCTACGCTATTAGTGAGAGAGAGAGAGAGAGAGAGAGAGAGAGAGAGAGAGAGAGAGAGAGATAGGATAGTACAGAAGAAGGCTGCTCCCCACCCGCCCATCCCTCCAACCTAAGCTGACCGGAAGAAAGGAAATGGTGCCATCTTAGCTTTGGGAAGAGGAGGAAAAGGAAGAGGAGGAGGAGGAGGAGGAGGAGGAGGAGGAGGAGGAGGAGGAGGAGAAGGAAAACTAGAATTCCAGGGTCCAATGACTTGCATTTCCGACGTTCTCAGAGATCCTCCTCCTCCTCCTCCTCCTCCTCCTCCTCCTCCTCCTCCTCCTCCTCCTCCTCCTCCTCCTCCTCCCCTCCCGAGGCTAAGATGTATGTCCTTCGTTACGCATCCTCCCGTTTCTGTTAAGCTGCTTCCTCCTCCTCCTCCTTCTCTTCCTCCTTCCCAACTCCACTCCTAATCCTCTTCCTCCCCCCTCCTCTTCCTCCTCCTGCTACACCATCACCCGCATCAAAGTCATCTCCTCCTCCTCTTCCTCCTCCTCCTCCTCCTCCTCCTCCTCCTCCTCCTCCTTCCCCAGACTATTACCTCCACTATTACCTCCTACTTCTCTTCCTCCTCTTCCTCCATAAAATACCTCCACAACTATTCTTTTCTCCAAGGTGCAATCGACACGAAATATATGGCTCTCTCTCTCTCTCTCTCTCTCTCTCTCTCTCTCTCTCTCTCTCTCTCTCTCTCTCTCTCTCTCTCTCTCTCTTCCTTAGTACTATAGCATCACAAAATAATTTAATTTCACTCCTTGCTACTAAAATTTCCATATTCTCCTTTTTTTATTTATTTTATTTCATTTTATTTTATTTTATTATTATTTATTTATTCATATTATTTTATTATATTTATCTATTTTTTTATTTATTGCTTGATTTTTTTCTTTTTCCTTTTTTTTCTTGCCAGAGCGTTACAGAAAGGAGAGGGGGTGGGGGGTGGGGGTGGGGGGTGAAGGCTGGATGATGGCTGGGTGATGGCTGGGTGAAGGCTGGGTGATGGCTGGGTGATGGCTGGGTGATGGCTGGGTGATGGCTGGGTGAAGGCTGGGTGAAGGCTGGGTGAAGGCTGGGTGATGGCTGGGTGATGGCTGGGTGATGGCTGGGTGATGGCTGGGTGATGGCTGGGTGAAGGCTGGGTGATGGCTGGGTGATGGCTGGGTGATGGCTGGGTGAAGGCTGGGTGAAGGCTGGGTGATGGCTGGGTGAAGGCTGGGTGATGGCTGGGTGAAGGCTGGGTGATGGCTGGGTGAAGGCTGGGTGATGGCTGGGTGAAGGCTGGGTGATGGCTGGGTGAAGGCTGGGTGATGGCTGGGTGAAGGCTGGGTGAATGGCTGGGTGATGGCTGGGTGAAGGCTGGGTGAAGGCTGGGTGATGGCTGGGTGAAGGCTGGGTGAAGGCTGGGTGATGGCTGGGTGAAGGCTGGGTGAAGGCTGGGTGAAGGCTGGGTGAAGGCTGGGGGCGGGCTGAAACCTTGCTCTTTTTTGTTTTGTCCTCTTTTTTCCATCAGTGGTTCGGTGAATATCGGGGGGAGAGGGGGTGATGGTACTGGAGGAGGAGCAGGAGGAAGAGGGGGAGGAGGAGAATGAGGGGATCCAAGAGGAGGAGGACGAGGAACAACAACAACAACAACAACAACAACAACAACAACAAAAACCAAAACCAAACCAAACCACACAAAACCAAATAAAAAAAAACCTACTTCACAAAAAATAAATAAATAAATAAATAAAAACCTATCGATTTTACATTTTCTTTAAGTCCCCCCTCTACTCTTAAGTGTCACTCTCCGTTTTCTGTATTTTAGTGGGCACTCAGCAGCTCGTTTTCTTGTTCATCCCTCATTTTAACGGGACTGTCTTCTGTGTGTGTGTGTGTGTGTGTGTGTGTGTGTGTGTGTGTGTGTGTGTGTGTGTGTGTGTGTGTGTGTGTGTGTGTGTGTGTGTGTGTGTGTGTGTGTGATAAATCTTGTGTTAGTGCTTGAGTTTTAGTATAAAGTTCAGTCTTACTCCTACTAATGGTGATGCTCAGAGAGAGAGAGAGAGAGAGAGAGAGAGAGAGAGAGAGAGAGAGAGAGAGAGAGAGAGAGAGAGAGAGAGAGAGAGAGTTAATTATGGAGAAAATAAAGGAAAGAAGAAACGAAAAAAGAAAGAAACAAGAAACGAAGGAAGGACAAGAAAAAAAGAAAGGAAAGAAAGAAGGAAAGAAGGAAATAATCGAAGGGAAAGGAAGGAAAGAAGGAAGGAAGGATGGAAATGGGGAAAAAAAGGTATTAGGAAGGAAGAGGACCCAAAAAATAATAAAATAGAACATAAAGGGAAGGGAAATGAAGGGAAGGGAAGGGGGAGCAAGGACCCCTCAAGAGTAATTTTAATTTTTTGTCTTTTTTATGGTTTGATGGGACCCTGGGTGGTCACTGCTCAGAGAGAGAGAGAGAGAGAGAGAGAGAGAGAGAGAGAGAGAGAGAGAGAGAGAGAGAGGGAGAGATGGTGTGTTCGAAGCTTCGTAAACCCTTAAGGAAGTTTTACGAGATGTTCCAAATAACATAAAATAAAAGGGAGAAAGAGAGGGAGAAAGAGAGAGGAGAAGAAGAGGAAACGAAGTAGAGAAAGACGTGGGAAATAGTGACGAAAAACGGAGGAAAATAAGAGAGAGAGATAAAAAGAAAGAATACTAAGAAGAAACAAGAGAGGGAGAGAGAGAGAGAGAGGAGAAGAAGAAGAAAAAATAAATAAATAAATAAACAAAAACATGAAAAATAAGAGGAGAAAGATAAAAGAATACTAAGAGGAAGCAAGATTGAGAGGGAGCTGGAGAATAGACAAAAAAGAGAGAAATAAGAGGAGAGAGATAAGAAAATACAAAGAGGAAACGAGATAGATAGACAAGAGGAAAAAAGACAAAAAAGTTGGAAAAAAAAGGGAGAGTAAAAAAATAGAAAGAGGAAACGAGACAGAGAAAGAAGAAGCAAATAGAGACATGAAAAAGAGAGAAATAAAAGGAAAGATAAAAAAAAAAACACACACATGAAAATAGAAGAAAGAGACAACAAAGGAAAGGAAAACAAGAGCGATAACAAAATACAAAAAAAAAAAGGAATAAAATTAATAGCTGGTAAAAAAAAAAAAAAAAAAAAACAGAAATCCAAAAACATCATTCATTTTATTTTCCAGAAAGTGAGAAGAACAAACGAATGAACTAATAAACAAAAACAAAAATAACAAAATAAACCAAACCATACACACAAAAATAGTAATAGCAACAACAACAACAACAACAATAACAATAATAATAATAATAATAATAATAATAATAATAATAATGATAATAAACACTACATTTCTCTCACACCTAGATAATCACAAGCAAATGAACAAAACAAACAAACAAAACAAATAAATAAATAAACAAATAAACAAATAAATAAACAATAAACTTCTCTCGCCCTCATTTCTTCACTAACATATTCACACCTGTATAACAAACACCAAATGAATAAAATAAGGTGCAAAGGGAAGGAATATAAAATAACCTGCGAAATAGATTGAAAAAAACAAAAAAACACCCTTTTAAACCTCTTATTAACTCCTTCTCGTGGGCGTCAGCTTGGGAGAAGGAGAGGGAGAGGGAGAGGGAGAGGGGAATGGGAAATAGAAGGACTAGAGGAGGAAAGGGAGAGGAAAAGAGGCAATATTGAAGAGTAAAGAGAGTGTAAAAGCAAGGTACAGAAGGGAAATGGGCTAGTTTGGAGGAGGAAAGGGTTAAGAAGGTAGCACAGGAGGAGGAGGAGGAGGAGGAGGAGGAGGAGGAGGAGGAGGAGGAGGAGGAGGAGGACGAGCTTGAGAAAAGAAAGGAGGAAGAAAGCTTGAGAAAAATTAAAGAAAGAAAGAAAGATAGATAGATAGACAGAGAAACAGATAAGTAGATAAACGGATAGTTAGATAAATAGATAGGCAGATAGACAGGCTGATAGGTAGGTAGCAGATAGAAAGATAGATAAATGGTTATAAATACGTAAATAAATAAATAAATAACAGACAAATAAAAACAAACGAAAGAAAAAAAGATGATGAAGTAGAAGAAAAAACAAGAACATGAAAAAATTAGAAGCAAGAATAAAAAAATACAAAAGAAAAAGTAGAAGAAGAAGAGGAGGAGAAGAACAGAAGAAAACAATTAATATTTATCACATACTACGGTCTGTGTGTGTGTGTGTGTGTGTGTGTGTGTGTGTGTGTGTGTGTGTGTGTGTAGTATGTACACTGCACACACATTCACCACACCTAATTGTAGAAACAGAACTACAACAATTCAAATAAAGACTGACATTACGAGGGAAGAGAGACACAGGGAGACAGAGAGAGAGACAGAGATAGACAGGGAACGAGAAGGGGGAAGAGACGAAAGAGACAGGAAGGAAAGGGAAGAAATGCATGATGGGAAAAGTTGTAATAAGGGAAATACCTGTCACCCAGAACACCTGTTGAGCCGCGCAGGTAAAGTTGTAATGAGACTGTTCGACTCCCAAGACAACCCTTTGTAATGGTGGTGTTAGTGAAGAGAGGCGAGACACGCACACGCACACACACACACACACACACGGACAGACACGGAGATGATTCGTATGTGTGTGTGTGTGTGTGTGTGTGTGTGTGTGTGTGTGTGTGTGTGTGTGTGTGTGTGTGTTTTAGGGATTTATAAGTAATTATAATGAAGTTAATGTTGACGATAAAACACACACACACACACACACACACACACACACACACACACACACACACACACACACACACACACACACATGAATAATAATAATAATCATAATAATAATAATAATAATAATAATAATAATAATAATAATAATAATAATAATAATAATAATAACAACAACAACAACAACAACAATAACAACAAGACGAAGAAAATATAACGAAAACACACAAATACACACACACACACACACACACACACACACACACACACACACACACACGCTGATTACCACTTCTCCTTTTCCTTGAGTGTTTGGTAAAAATCTAAACACGTTACCCTCATCAATGCAAATGTGGCCTGAGGAGAGGAGCGGTTTTTAGGGCACCAAATTGAAGGGGAGAGAGAGAGAGAGAGAGAGAGAGAGAGAGAGAGAGAGAGAGAGAGAGAGAGAGAGAGAGAGAGAGAGAGAGAGAGAGAGAGAGAGAGAGTCTTGAATCTTTTGAGTTTTCCACCATCTGGCTACGACTACAGAGTCACTTTCAAACTAGATTTATATGTGCTCTATACCTCTCACCTAAATACTCTGACTATAAGAAATTCTTTAACTACTTAACTTCCAAATTGGAGCACATACTGACATTCTTCCCATTTGCAGAGATCTCCATTCTTGAAGACTTCAATGTTCACCACCAGCTTTGGCTTTCCTTCCCCTTCACTGACCATTATGCTGAACTAGATTTGAGCTTTGCTATCCTCTACGACTTAGAGCAATTGGTGCAACACCCTACTCGTATCCGTGGCCGTCTTGGAGATACACCCAAAATTCTTGACCTTTTCTTAATGTCTTCTCCGTGGGGCTCCTCCTATCACAATATCATATCTGTATCTTCTCCTATCGCTCCAATCCCTCCTCAGGATCTCCCTAAGCGGAGGTGCCTCTGGCGTTTTGCTTCTGTTAGTTGGGGGGACATGAGGTATTTTACTGATTTTCCTTGGAATGACTACTGCTTCAGTGTCGGAGACCCGTCTCTGTGTGTCGAACTCATAACAGAAGTGATAGTGTCTGGTATGGAGGAGTACATTCCTCACTCTTTTTTCTCGACCTAAACCTTCCAAACCTTGGTTTACCACAACCTGTTCTCGTGCTATGCCTGATAGAGAGGTTGCCCACAAATGGTACATGAGCTCTCTATCACCAGATTCTCATGCACTTTATATTTCTGTCCGGAACTATGCCAAGTCTGTTCTCCAACTAGCCAAAAACTCCTTCATTAATAGAAAGTGTCAACATTTTTCAATATTTAACTCTCTTCGTGACTTCTGGCATCTAGCCAAATATATCTCCAATAACTTTGCTTCTTTCTCTTCCTTTCTTTATTTCCAGTTGGCAACATGGTATCTCATCTATCTCTAAGGCCGAACTCTTCGGTCAGACCTTTGCTAAAGACTCTACCTTGCACGATTCAGACCTTGTTCCTTCCTCTCCTCCACCCTCTGACTACTTCATGCTACCTATTAAAATTCCTCGCAATGATGTTTTCCGTGCCCTTGCTGGCCTAAACCCTCAGAAGGTTTATGGACCTGATGGGGCCCCTCCTATTGTTCTCCAAACTTGCGCCTCCGTGCTTGCACGTTGCCTAGTCAAACTCTTTCAACTCTGTCTGTCAACATATAACTTTCCTTTTGGTGTAAGTTTGCCTACATTCAGCTTGTTCCTAAAAAGGGTGACCGTTTTAATCCCTCTTATTGCTTATAATCTTATTGTTTTAATTTCCTGCTCATTTATAGTTTTTGAATTGTCCTCAACAGGAAAATTCTTAAGCATCTATCACTTCACAACCATCTATCTCATCGCCAGTATGGATTCCGTCAAGGCCGCTCTACTGGTGATTTAGTTTCCCTTACTGACCCTTGGTTATCCACTTTTAGGGATTTGGTGAAATCTTTGGTTAGGTTAGGTTAGGTTAGGTTAGGTTAGGTTGCCTTAGACATATCAAAAACTTTTGATAGCGTCTGACACAAAGCTTTGATTTCTAAACTACTGTCCTACGGCTTCTAGCCTTCTCTCTGTAACTTCATCTCAAGTTTTCTTTCTGACCGTTCTATTGCTGCTGTGGTAGACGGTCACTGTTCTTCTCCTAAATCTATTAACAGTGGTGTTTCTCAGGGGTCTGTTCTGTCACCCACTCTCTTCCTATTATTCATCAATAATTTATAGCAAACTTCTTGTCCTATCCACTCCTACGCTGATGATACCACCCTGAACTTTTCCACGTTTTTTCATAGAAGTCCAACCCTTTAGGAAGTAGACAGTTCACGCAGGGAAGCCACAGAACTTCTGACTTCTGATCTCTCTAAAATTTCTGATTGGGGCAGAGCAAACTTGGTATTGTTCAATGCCTCAAAAACTCAATTCCTCCATCTATTAAGTCGACACAATCTTCCAGACAACTATCCCCTCTTTTTCAATGACAATTAACTATCCCCCTTTTCTACACTGAATATTCTCGGTCTATCCTTTTCTTATAATTCCAACTGGAAACTTCACATCTTATCTCTAGCTAAAACAGCTTCTATGAAGTTAGGCATTCTTAGACGTCTCCGTCAATTTTTCTAATCCCCCCCCTCCAGCTGCAAACTTTGTACACGGGCTTTATCCGTCCATGTAAGGAGTTTGCTTCACATATCAGGGGAATTGCACTCACACCGCTTTTTTAGACAGGATGTAATCAAAAGCTTTTCATCTCATCAACTCCTCTCCTCCAACTGACTGTCTTCATCCTCTTCCTCATCTCCGCAATGTTCCATCTCTAGCTATCTTCTACCGCTATTTTCATGCTAACTGCTGTTCTGATCTTGCGAACTGCATACCTCCCCGTCTCCCGCGGCTTCGCTGCAAAAGACTTTCTTCTTTCTCTCATCCCTATTCTGTCCACCGCTCTAATGCAAGAGTTAACCAATATTCTCAATCATTCATCCCTTTCTCTGTTAAACTCTGGAACTCCCTGTCTGCTTCTGTATTTCCACCTTCCTTTGAACTGAATTCCTTGAAGAGGGAGGTTTCAAGACACTTATCCTTCAATTTTTGACTACCGCTTTGGGCCCTTTTCTGGGCCCTTTTCTGGGACTGGCATCTCAGTGGATTCTTTTTTTTAATTGGATTTTTGTTGCCCTTGGCCAGTGTCCCTCCTACATAAAAAAAAAAAGATACAGAAACAGACAACCAGACAAACAGAAGCATCGCCTGTAGCTGGTCAAGTCTGCAGAAGTTGGAATTGCCAGAGAGAGAGAGAGAGAGAGAGAGAGAGAGAGAGAGAGAGAGAGAGAGAGAGAGAGAGAGAGAGAGAGAGAGAGACTACACATCACCATCACAAAAAAAATGAAATAAACAAAGCGGAAAATAATATAAACGAATATATACAATAAACAAGAAGACAAAGCAATGAACTCGTACAGTAAAACAAAAATAAAATAAAGAAGGAAAAAAGGTAAGAGATAGAGAGAGAGAGAGAGAGAGAGAGAGAGAGAGAGAGAGAGAGAGAGAGAGAGAGAGTGTGTATGAGTGTGTGTGTGTGTGTGTGTGTGTGTGTGTGTGTGTGTGTGTGTGTGTGTGTGTGTGTGTGTGTGTGTGTGTGTGTGTGTGTGTGTGTGTGTGTGTGTGTGTGTGTGTGTGTATCTGGGCTCCCTCTAGTAATACAATAAACCTTATCACCCACTGAACCACAAACATCATAACATACACTCACAACAAACATCCATAAACATTATACTCTCGCTGTTCACATCTATAAACATTATGGCTTAGTACTCCAAATACTATACCTTCTGTGTCACTATAAACATTATTATCTGCTGTAAACCAATTGAAAGAGAGAGAGAGAGAGAGAGAGAGAGAGAGAGAGAGAGAGAGAGAGAGAGAGAGAGAGAGAGAGAGAGATTTTTTTACGCCTGTTAATGAGTCTTGTGAGAAAACTTCCTGTCTCCATGTCTCCCTTCTCTCTCTCTCTCTCTCTCTCTCTCTCTCTCTCTCTCTCTCTCTCTCTCTCTCTCTCTCTCTCTCTCTCACTAATAATCACAATAATAATACATGAACGACTGAATTTCTGAATGAACAAACAAATAGAAATATTTATAAAAAAATAAGTAAAGGAATGAATGAATGAATGGATAATTAAATAGAATAAAGAGTCGTTCTTTTCCTACTAGCAATATTTTATCAACAACAACAATTTTTAAGCTATTCTTCAATAATTCTTCAAATGTTCGCCATAAATTCTGTCATATTCTTTTAATAATTCTTCAAAAATCTGCAATAAATTCTTGAGCAAAAATTCTTTAATAATTCTTCATAGCCTCCCCATAAATTGTAAGGCAAAGAAAACGGAGTAATGCTTTGAGAGAGAGAGAGAGAGAGAGAGAGAGAGAGAGAGAGAGAGAGAGAGAGAGAGAGAGAGAGAGAGAGAGAGAGAGAGAGAGAGAGAGAGAGAGAGAGAGAGAGAGCAAGTCTTTATCTCTCACAAATCTACACATTCTGTTATTTTTTCTTACCAGAGAGAGAGAGAGAGAGAGAGAGAGAGAGAGAGAGAGAGAGAGAGAGAGAGAGAGAGGGAGGGAGAGAGAGAGATAGAGTGGCAGTTTGTCCCTCCTGAACAAATTAATGATGCCATAATATCGCTGTTGATGTGATTTGCTTGTTTGCTTTTGTAACATTTGCTGCAACATTGAATAAGGCTTTGTTACTAATCGACGGCATCAAAAGAGGAGGAGGAGGAGGAGGAGGAAGAGGAGGAGGAGGAGGAGGAGGAGGAAGAGGAGGAGGAGGAGGAGGAGGAGGAGGAGGAGGAGGAGGAGGAGGAGGAGGAGGAGGAGGAGGTGGTGGAGGAGAAGGAGAAATACAAAGGAATACAAAGGAATACAAAGAAAAGCCAAAACAGCGACAAACCTTTTGGTCCTTGCAAGGCTGTTTGGTAACTACTTCTAACTAGCTACAGGGAAGAGAGACAGCACAGCACA
>NC_087173.1:11155485-11172985 GCF_035594125.1 Scylla paramamosain
AATCCTATAAAAGTATTCAGACAGCTAAGTGCATAAATAAATGAATGAATGAATGCTTGATCCAATAAATAAATAAAATAGAATAAAGTAGATACATAGATGAATCATCACAAGAACGCTAACCTAAATTATTATAATGGTTATGATAATAATAATAATGATGAAATATAAAAAAAAAATACACAAATTCGCACCACGAAAATAATAATAATAATAATAATAATAATAATAATAATAATAATAATAATAATAATAATAATAATAAAGATAAGAAAAGAACAACAAAAAAAGAAAAAGAATAAGAAAAAAAAACAAAGAAAAAAGAAAAGAAAAAACGGGGATATTATAAACACAAATAATACAATATTCATCTATTTATCTATTTATTCATTCTTACTAACTGAAAGTACTTACCATTATCAGAGAGCTCGAGGAGGAGGAGGAGGAGGACGAGAAGGACGAGGAGGTGATGATGGTGGTGGTGGGCGGAACACGGCATGATGCACACACACACACACACACACACACACACACACACACACACACACACACACACTTCCTTCTTAGTAGGGTTTTCTCACTTTTTTTTTTTTTTTCTCTCTCTCTCCTTTTTCACCTTTGTTTTTGTTTTTGTTTTTTTTTCCCACACGAGTCCACTGTTTTGGTTTCTTGTTATTGAATGTATATATTTGTTTTATTTTTGTCTTCTGGATGTTTATCTATATACTCTTGTTTTTGTTTTATCTTTAGTGAGTGTAGTTTAGTCTCTCTCTCTCTCTCTCTCTCTCTCTCTCTCTCTCTCTCTCTCTCTCTCTCTCTCTCTCTCTCTCTCTCTTCTTCTTCTTCTTCTTCTTCTTCTTAAATCAATGTAACAAACTCTCAACAACACAATGATGATGATAATAATAATAATAATAATAATAATAATAATAATAATAATAATAACGATAAACACAGTCTAATAATTTCCTTGCAAACAATTTTCTTTCTTTTTTTCCCCTTTTTATTATGACACCTGGCGCTGCCGTCACCTGTAATAATAATTATCTCCTCGCTCTACTTTATTACTTCGCTTTCTATTTAATTATTGTTTCTTTTCCTTAGTTAGTTTGTTAAAATGCAGGGTTTTTTTTTTTTCTTAGTTTAGTTTCGTTCAGTTACTACAATTTCGAGTTTTTTTTTTTTTTTCATCTGTTTATGAACTTGATTATTATTATTATTTTTTTTTTTAATGTGTGTTTACAGGAGTCCATGGTGTTTATATTGTCTTACGCCACTTCTTCTGTTTTCATTCTTAAAATAACAAGTTTGCTAACTAACATCTCGAGCTTCCATTACTTAATTCAGTCGTCATCCAAGTCAGTGAGGCGATTAACACAGAAGCACTTGATGTTTTTATATTCATGCTTACCTCATCGATTTTTATTTTTATTTATTCTTTTTTTTTCAGTTTCTCAGTCTTAACAAATAACAACTCCAATTATCATCACCTCAGGCCTCCATCGCCCTTACTGATACACGTGCAAACTGAATTAAGCACGACAGAAGCACCTCATATTTATAATCAGTCTTACATAATCGATTTTTTTTTTTTTTATTTACTTGTTACTTTTTTTCATTTGTCAGGTTCATTGACCAACTCCTCAAGCTTCCATTATTTCAGGTCTCAGTAATACACGCGTCAAGTCATTGAGGCAATGTTTATATTTCGTCTTACGTCATCGGGTCTTCTTTATTTTATATTTTTCTGTTCTCAATCTTAAATAAAAACTGCAATTACCAACACCTCAAGCTTCCATTTCTTCTTCAGGTCCAACAATACTACACCCGTCAAGTCGGTGAGGCAATCAACACAAGAAGCACCAAGCGTTTGTGTTCAGTATCACACAGGATGCGGGGTGAGGAACACGAAAACTTTGCACCGCCGACCCAGACAATCCCCTCCCCGTGAGAGTCCAGGCAGCACTGAGGCTCAGTAGCTGAGAGGCACCGCCACCGAGTCAGAGATTCTCTCTCTCTCTCTCTCTCTCGAATTTAAGGAAAGTAATTAGGTATAGATATGTGCCAAATATATTTCTATTACTTATATTTTGTGTTATTTTATTTATTTATTTATTTTTTTTTTTTTACTTTTGTAGATATATTGATTCAAATGTATAGTTTTATACATGCTCCCTTTTTTTTAATATGTTATCAAGACTTCTATAGTCGTTTTACTTAAAGGATTATGAAATCCGTTCGTTCATCAGGGAACTACACTGGCCTTTTATTTTGGCCTTTCTTTTTATTTATTTATCTATTTTTTTTTTTAGAGCGGCATTTTTTTTTTTTTTATTTAGCTGGTCTCCTTCAATTAAAATGATAACGATGAGAATAATAAAAATATCGAAAAAATCAAATAAATAATAATAATAATAATGATAATTAATACACAAACTATTGTCGTGATGCTGTTCTAACATTTTTTTTTTCTAAATTACAATGAACTGCATGAAGACGAAACTGAAACTTGTAATAATAACTTTCAACAATCTCTCTCTCTCTCTCTCTCTCTCTCTCTCTCTCTCTCTTATCACCCCGCTGGTAGTGCCTGCTACACCCTGCTGGTAGTGCCTGCTGCACCCTGCTGGTAGTGCCTGCTGCACCCTGCTGGTAGTGCCTGCTGCACCCTGCTGGTAGTGTCTGCTGCACCCTGCTGGTAGTGCCTGCTGCACCCTGCTGGTAGTGCCTGCTGCACCCTGCTGGTAGTGCCTGCTGCACCCTGCTGGTAGTGTCTGCTGCACCCTGCTGGTAGTGTCTGCTGCACCCTGCTGGTAGTGCCTGCTGCACCCTGCTGGTAGTGCCTGCTGCACCCTGCTGGTAGTGTCTGCTGCACCCTGCTGGTAGTGCCTGCTGCACCCTGCTGGTAGTGCCTGCTGCACCCTGCTGGTAGTGCCTGCTGCACCCTGCTGGTAGTGTCTGCTGCACCCTGCTGGTAGTGTCTGCTGCACCCTGCTGGTAGTGTCTACTGCACCCTGCTGGTAGTGCCTGCTGCACCCTACTGGTAGTGTCTGCTGCACCCTGATGGTAATCCCTGCTGCACCCTGATGGTAATCCCTGCTGCACCCTGTTGGTAGTGCCTGCAGCACACTGCTGGTAGTGTCTGCTGCACCCTGATGGTAATCCCTGCTGCACCCTGCTGGTAGTGCCTGCAGCACCCTGCTGGTAGTGTCTGCTGCACCCTGATGGTAATCCCTGCTGCACCCTGCTGGTAGTGCCTGCAGCACCCTGCTGGTAGTGCCTGCAGCACCCTGCTGGTAGTGCCTGCAGCACCCTGCTAGTAGTGCCTGCAGCACCCTGCTGGTAGTGCCTGCTTCTCCCAGCTAATGGCTCCTGTTTCATCACCTTTGTTTTCCCAGTAGCGTTTCCATTCATCACCTTTGATCTTTACCAAATTAACCTTTACCTCAGTAACACCCACACACACTGCTTTCTAAATAAACATGATGCAATATATAACAAAATAAGACAGCAAAGTGAAAAAAAAATGTATGATCAAGCTTCATTCATGCATAAAACTAAATGAGAACTGTGTAGTGCCCTGATATTGTAAGATATAACAAAAAATAACACAGCAAGTTATAGCAAAAGGCATAATAAAGCTCAATTTATATATAAAACTTAAAACTGTGTAACGTTCTCACATTCAATAATATGGATACTAATAAATAACAATGCACTTAAAAACTGTACAATGTTCTAATATTCTGCAGTCGAGATAAATCAGTGAGTGAATAAATAAAATTTCATTAATAGCAAAATAAAGCACCATGACTGCAATGTAAATAATGAATAAACTAAAACATCCCATTTTAGTGATAAGTATGCCTGTAGTGATAAAGGGTTATTCATGTAAAAAGAAAAGGAAAACAAAAAACTTTTCTAACATTCTGTAATATAAATAAAATAACATTCACCTGTTCACTAACAACTTGCATCACGCCCCACAGTGCCAACGAGGAAAAAATTGAAATATAAAGGCAAAGTCTATTTCCTAACATTCTGTAAAATAAAATAAACTCATAACACTCATGTGTTGACCATTAACTTTCATCACATCTCACTGCCAACAAGGAAAAAAGAAGTTAAGAAAAAAATTAATTAAGAAAAAACTATTTCCTAATACTCTGCAGAAATAAATAAAAATCAACTACCAACTTTCATCACATCTACAGTGCCAATAAAAAAAAAGAATAAGGAAAAAAGTGGTTTCCTATAATTTTGCAAATAAAATCAAATAAAAACATTCATTTCTTGACTAGTAATTTGCATCACACCTCACAGTGCTAGCAGAATGCAGTGCTGCTATTTGTGCCGCCAGTAACTCAGGGAGAAAAATAATAAAGCTGTCTGGTGTACATCGAATTTATTCACTTGTTACTTAACGTTTATAGAATAAATGTACAGAGAAGAGAAGGTAGTAATTATGTACAGTGTTCAGCAGTAACAAAGTCGTACAAAGCAACTAATTAAAAGGCCCATGAAATTCCTCCTCTACATAAAATAATTCAAAGCTTAAATGAAAATGGCTGCAGGTTTGGATTGGTTTTGTTCCAAGCTGCCAAGATGTTCAGGCTGGGGTACAGTAACTATCTCACGTCTAAATAGCACGTAATCTTCCTCCTCCCGCTGAGACAAAGGTCGTACGTCGCACAATACAGCGCTCTCATGATTGCTTGTGACAGAGTTGTTGTCATTAGAGGTTCTCAACATGCACACTCCTACTGTCACCATGAGCAAAAGCATGCAAAAACACAGAGAAATACAGAAAAGCAAGAATGTCAAAGGAAAAATATATATATCACAAAAAATAATAAATAAAAACAAAAAAGTTGTCATGCAGGTTGTCCAAAATTCAGTCTGACTGAAAAAACATTAAACTATTGATAAGATTACGCCACGAAAACCAAAACGGAAAGAGACGACGCGCAGGATAGAGTGCGTTAATCAGCCATCAATGACAGGCAAGACCTTGACGAGGAGAGTGAGTGGTCGTGTTACATTCAGGAACGGTTTCACTAAAAGACAGGTGTGAACATCAATTTTAATGCATATATATGTATGTATATATTTATAGATATATATATATGTATGTATGTATGTATATAAGGGAAACCAAGTTCACTTCTGAGACACGGAGGCTAACCAAGGAAGAGTGTGTGGTGGTGACAGATGAGGGAGGTGCCCCGCCAACGTTCAGGGTGTGACGTCTCTCTAAGCTAGCAAGAGCAGAGGTCCACAACACCTGAAAACTGAAGTGAACTCAAAAGTCTGTGCCTGAAATCGCTTGGAGGATTGGTTGACGCATTCCTCTTGTGGGGGGGTAACAAGCGTTTCAGCTGGAACGATGCTGGTGACTACGACGACAACTAAACAAAATTGTGCCCTTTTTTTCAGACTTACCTCGTATCAGGTTCATTTAATTTTCTCAGGCTGATTTTTTATCTATTTATTTTTATTTATTTTTTTTTTTACTGTTAGGAATCCCAAGAGAGCCCACCAGTGGTCATGAGTTACCTGGGTTAGGTAGTGAGTTAGACCAACTTCCAGCTTGAACAAACATCAAAACAGTGACCTTGTTAAGGGTGCACAACCCACAAAAAATAAACAAATCTTCAATGACACGTTCAAGACTGACATGGAACTTTAGCTTTATTGAAAAAAAAAAATGCCAAAGACAGTTGGTAGTAGTGAACCGACGCTGATCATGAACAAGTACCTGTTTCATGTGTTACTCATCAACAATAAAACTCAACCAGCACAACTGACTCTCAAAACAATAAATAAGACATGGACTCGTATATTGACATCAACATTAGTGTGTATGAGACTATATCGTGACAAAAAATTGGTTAGTTACTTGAAATTTATATAGGTTTTTTTTTCCAGCCGTCAGCAAACATTACCTTTCAGGAACAGACAGCATTTTTCTCCTCATTGGCCAAGCAACAACTTGAAGTATTAGTGACCACAGCACGGCACACTCACAGTACACCATGCCCAAGTCACGGCTCACCACCAGTCACCACAAGCTATGGAATGTGGATACAACTCAGAATGAACTGGTAACTGATTGTGCCAAGCATGCGTCTGCTTCATGAAAGACAATGTTACCCGACACTGTTGATGTGCCCGGCCACCAGGGTCACTGCCTCTGACTTGTAGGTCCCTCCCGCACGCTGGCCAGAGTGGCTGCAGCCCTCCCCAGCTGACCTGTGTTGCAAAGTACTAGCACAGGAAGAGAAAGCATCGTCAGCTGTCCTGAGTGCCATTTTTAGGATGTCTCCGGCAGCTTCTATGGCCCCACCTTCACAAACTTGTTTAGAGTAAGTCATACATATCAAATAAATATAAATAACTGTAAAACAATAAGAAAAAAAAAGTCTGCACCAAAATGCACTTACACTCTATTTGGCTACACACTAGTGAGAGGAGCAGAGTCAAATGACAGCGGCATCTGATGACTAAAGCGGGACATGTTTGACACTTTCCTCGGCTGCCACTATGTATACAGTCACTTAGGCCTCAGATCTAGCATTGTAAAGAGTAAATGTAATGAATGTTTATGCATGTATAAGTATACAGGTGACTTTTATTCAAAGAAAAAGAATGTGCTACTATGCATATACAAATATGCACAATGCAGAAGGGTATATGCATGTATAAGTATACAGTTGAGTTTTAATTCAAAGAAAAAGAATGTGCTACTATGCATATACAAGTATGCACCACGATGCAGAATGGTATATGCATACTACACACACAAGCACACACATTATATGATAATAAATCTGAAACTAACCAGCCCCATGGACTATTCATTAACATATTATGCAACACAGCTAAGACCTTGTGGCAGCCATTTTCAGTTGTCAAATACAGTAGAGCCGGCCTCTCTAGTACTGCTTACTGAACTAGTGTGGTACTGTTCAAGGTTTGCATGACACTACCCTCTGGCAGTGCAGGCACAGGCATAGTCCAAGGCAGGGTGACTGTTTGCTACTGGTGGTGCTGTTCCTTCACTAGTTGGCCAAGCAAGGCAGCCTCATCGTAGCTCCAGCTTCTTTATAATAATTAACACAAGATAGTCAGTGATTGATTGATGCCAATGTGACAATCAAAACCACGTGGCTACATTAAATAGTACAAAAATACAAAAAATATACTAAAGCTCTGTAAAGTGTAGACTATATAAGGTAATCACAGCATGTTAGTTTATATAAAAAAGGCACCGTTTGTGCCTCGCTAATTTGACTTCAAAGATCTGCCATGAAATCTAGACGTGGGGAAGATATAGGTAGCAAAGAGTGACAAAATGAAGGAGTAAAGTTAAGACTGGTATTGTCTGGGATGAAAGGTGAACGTGGGAGCACTTGGCCCCGCCAGACACAACCGAGGTAACAGCCACCAACCGCCCGGCGCCCCCACCAGCAGGTGGTGGGGGAGGTTGGGGCAGAGTAGCACCAGACTGCCTGTACTGAACTAGCCTCTCCTGTCTCCCAGGGCTCGCGTCGCATGGTGTGCTGGGGGGCAGGCCCTGTGCACCCTGCTCGCTCTGCTTGCCCTCCTGCTCCCTGATGAGCCCAGCCCGGGGGTGGAGGCCTGGCCTGCCACCTGCTGCCTGCTCCACAGCACACGAAACAAGCATTGCTGTACTGCTGCCTACTTATTTCATCCTTGCCCTCCATTATAGTCTTCAAAACATAGCTGTTGTATAAGTAACTATAAGTGGCTACTTCAATATTTACAATGTTACAGTAATTTTATATCATCAAAGTTTTCCTCTGATCACCTGGGAATGAAGAATCACAAATACAAATGAGCTCATGTTAAACATTCACAGGTTTTGAAGAAACACCTCTACTCTTCTTTGGTGTAAAAACAACAGAGGATCAGCGACACATCACACCCGAACTGCTAGTGAGCAGCCTCGGCCTTGTGGTGAGTGCAAGATAAGGAGGCAACACAAGAAGCAGCTATACACAGGTGCTCTGAGCCCACCCTGGACGCCCCTTAGCTTCCCTGGCGCCCTAGTCATGCCCAAGTTACTGTCAAAAGGGTGGTACTCTCATTATATTTTGTGGTAATAATAAATTAAAGAAATAAATTACTTGGGTTTTCTCCTCCCAAAAACATGGTGCCACTTGCCTCTTACTGCACACTGCCCATGTTCCAGCTCCTTTAAGATCAAACAGCAGGGCAAAGAGGGTGACACCACCCCTGACAAGGTGCCCAGTGTGGCCACCACCACTACCACCACCATCACCACCACCAGAGCAGCCACGGGGCAGGGGATCACAGACAGCAGTGCAGGGGGGGTCAGGGAGCAGCAGTGGCATCATCATCAGTGTCTGTGGCGGCAGTGACAGCGTGCAGTGGGGAGGAAGGGGTGGGGTGGGAAGGGGAGACTGGCTGGCTGGCACACCCTCATGTTAGCGACACTCCCACACCTTGATGGTCTGGTCCACGCTGCCGGTGATGACGTACGGTGCAGTTCGGTGCATGTCTGGAAAAAAATACCCTCGTACAAAATACTGCCAAAAAATAAAACATGCCGAGACTCCTCCAATACCAAAAACCACCTTAAACAATGATAAACAAACCAAAACTTCAAAGGTATCCTACTAAAACACATCAACAAATAAACAAAAGCCAATACTCCTCTACATAGAATCTTACTAAAAACATCACAAATATGCCATACTAAAACACCATAGATAATGCAAACAAATCAAAACTTCTTTAAATCATACATTTCCACACACTTGCACAGCTACACTTACCTAAAGATGTAAGGAAATAAGAGTAACAAAACCCCCCTAAAATTCTTCTAAAAACATCACAAATAACTGCTACAATTCTACTGAAACACCATAAACAAAGCAACAAACCAAAATTCCTTTAATTCACACAATCCCATACACCTGCACAGCCACACTTACCTAAGGATGTACAGAAATGAGAGTGAGCATCCAGGGTCTTTTGGCAACGCTTGTTCTTAATGTCCCACACTCGGACTGTCTTGTCGTCAGAGGCTGAGAGGATGTACTTGCCGCCAGGGTGAACCACCAGGCCTCGTACCCAGTTGTCGTGACCCACCAGAGAAAAGAGGCACAGGCCCACACCCACATCCCAAACCTGCCATTCACACACACAGTACACACATTAGTAATACTTTCATGGTTCCCCATCCATGTACAGGTACCACATTAAGTCAATTAAATCATCACTTATCAACAAAGAAAAATATTCAGAATCCAAGATGACTGACTGAAAATTTTAAGAAACTTGATGTCCCCACCTTGAAAACCTGCCATTCACATACAGTACACACATCAGTAGTGGTTTCAAGGCTCATTGCACTCTTCACATACGAGTACCACGTTAAATTATCACATGTCTGCACTACTATATTCTATTCTATGCACAGTGAAATATTCAGAATCTAAGACTGCTGGCTGATAGATTTTAAAAACTTTATATCCACACCCTCCATACACAGGTACTACTTTAAATCATTGCATACCTGCACTCCTCTATACTAAGAACAGTGAAATATTCAGAATACAAGATTACTGACATTGATACATTTAAAATACTTGATGTCCCCACCTTGATAGTCTTGTCCCTGGAGCCGGACATCAAGAAGGGACCCTGGTAGGTTGGCTTTCGGTTATCTGTAGCAACAGCTTCATTCACGGCATTGCTGGCATTGCCCTCACACCAGGCAATGCACTCCACCACATGGTCGTGCTCTCGAAGTTCGGCCTGATGATGGAAGGAGTTTGCTTATCTAGTCACTACACACTGGCTCACAAATAAAGCAAATAACATAAACTATTTGTATACCCAACACAATGCATTAAACTGTATCCAAAACCAAAAAATTATATGTTACAATGTGCAGTGAAATAAACATTTCTAATTTCTCTGCTTGTCAAGAAAATAGGGAAGGATCGTCTACATAGAAACACAATAAACATTCACTCCACTTCCCCTGCCACACACACACACACACACACACACACGTCACCCCCCCCCAGGCTGTACCTTGCATTCCTTGGTAGCGGTGAGCCAGACTCGCACTGTTTGGTCGTTGGAGCACGAGGCGATGAGGGAGCCATCATTGCAGACTCGTACCATCCTCACCCACTCTCGGTGTCCAGTGAAGGTCTTCACACAGTATCTGCAGCATCAACACCATCAATATCACCACCACCATTAAACCCTTATATATTGTCTCCCAATATGCTGAGCCAACATCACCCACTACAACATATGTGATTAGCCAAAACATGGCTAAAGCACACACACACGCATTAATATACACACAGACACCCACATTCACACCATAATGCATTCCTTAGGCCTAAATCAAATCAAGCCACTGGTGGTTCATGACAGAAAGATAAACCAAGACACCAGACAAAACACTGTAAATATCCCACAGAAATGCTGCCTCCTGCTTACCCTGTAGCCACCTCCCACATTTTGATGGTTTTATCTCTGGAGCAGCTGAGGAGGTAGTCTCCCGAGGGCATGAAGGTGACTGAGGATACGTTGTGGTCGTGGCCATGCATGGTCTTGACACACTCATAGGAGGAGAAGTCCCACAGCTTGATAGACATGTCAGCGCTACATGACACTGCAAGGGAAGGCAATGCAACTGTTACTCCTCTACTACTCCCTTGCATGGCTCAGAAGATGAAAAATACATCACTGAGTAATGACAGGGGAAGAAGACCTTTGAAATGCTACTGATTGATGAAATTCCTCCTCATTAATCAAACTCAAATTTAATTAGTGATTATTAGTTACTGCCTCTTGTGAAGTTTGTATATAGTGTCAAGTGTCTCTCTCTCTCTCTCTCTCTCTCTCTCTCTCTCTCTCTCTCTCTCTCTCTCTCTCTCTCTCTCTGTCAGGAGATATTTCTAATCAAAGTCAAATTCAATTGCAGAGATGAATGGTTACCCTCTCTATTTAAAGTTTACATTTGATGACAAGGTTATAATTCCCTCTCCATCTCTTTCTCTCAAAGAAATTTTCAATCATAAGAATCTAACTCAATTCCCAAGACAAATGATTATTCACTTAGTTAAAAGTTTATATTTGGTACTCTCTCTCTTCCAAGCCAAGACCCACCTAAGAACTTCCCGCCATGGTCGAAGGCAATGTCCTGGATGCTGTCGGTGTGGCCCTTGAGGGTCTTCTCGTAGTCGCCTGTCTCATAGTCCCAGACCTTGATGGTTCCATCTTCGCTGGATGAAACCATCAAGGAATACATGGGGTGGATAATAACCTGCAGGGAAGAGAACCATCAGCTGTCTACCCTTCATGACTTCTCCCTGAGATACAATCCAATACAATAACAAATCAATCCCATGACAATCTCCATGTTTATCTCTATTAATTTCACAAGGCTCCAGTTCTCCCAGTCTACCGTCCTCTTCACTGTTGACTATCTAGCCATTAATGAGTCCTCCCGGAGACAATCCACTACAATGACAATCTCCATGTTTATCAACACATTTAATTTTCCTAGGCTCCAGTGCTCCCATTCTCCCATCCTCACTGTGCCTCACCCTGCTACATTCACTATCTACCCTCTGTCACTCCTGTGTGATCTGATACAGTGATAATCCAATATAATAACAACCATCATGTTTATCTATACATTTAATTCAATAAGGCTCCAATTCTCTCAGTCTCCTGTCCTCCTCAGTGTCTCATCCTAATATTTTATCTATGCTTCATGATCCCTCCCTAAGATCCAAAACAGTAACAATCTCCACATTTATCTATACATTTAAGTCTGCCAGGCTCCAGTTCTCCCAGTCTCCTGTCCCTCTCGCTGAGCCTCACCCTGGTGACGGGCGCTCTGTGGCCGGTGAGGCAGTACTTCTCTGGGGGCCGAGGAATCCATTCTGACGGTGATCGTTTGTCCCGAGTTGGAGCTCCTGCAATGTATTCTCTTTCGGCTTCATTCAGCTTCACCTCCAGCTCCATCACCTGAGAACGATGTCATAGGTGAGTATGTTAATTATTTATGAGTTACACACACACACACACACACACACACACACACACAACCTCAACCCAAATAATTAAGAAATTCAGAAATCTAGACCAAAATCATTCTTCAGGTTCAGAAATTGGACCTCAAACAATTCTTCAACTTCAAAATCTGACTTCAACCTAGAAATCTTCAGAAAAATTATTCTTCAACTAAGTAAATTTGGTCAAATTATTCTCCACCAACAGAAATGTGAAATCACAATCCAAAACCCATGTCCTGTCTCTTCCCAGCACCCACCACCATCGACACCATCCCTCCTCACCTTCTTCTGGAGCCTGATGACGGAGCACCATTTCTTTTCAAGGAGTCCAGCGTACTTTCTTTCAATTTCGCCAGGCATGTCTGCCTCTGCCTTGAAGGCTTCCAGAGCGTCCATGTAGCCATTGCTGCACAGATAGTCAGCTATGGCCTTATTACTGCAAAGAGAGAGAGGAAAGAACATGTAATAAGTCAGCTATAGCGTTATTACTACACATATAAACAGAAAAGGACCTGTAGTAATAAGTCTTGGATACCTGATAAGATGGTAACATAGCCACCTTCTTGCGCCTAAAAGATGAAACACTATACAGAAAAACTACAAGGCAGTCACCTAAGGCCTTGTTACCACAGAGCTTGAGAGGAAAACAAGTGTAGTGAAGTGGTTATGAGGGTTCATTGCTCAGAATTATTAGTGATGTGTAACACTGGGTTTATTATAAGGAATGAGGCAATGGACCAGAGTTCATAGCTCCAAATCAGAAGAGGTGTTAATTACTGGGTGCACAAAATAAATCATTCCTGGCCTGGCAGCCTCAGTGAAGCTGATTTGTTTCCTTGCTTCCTCAAGACACTCCATACTCATCAGCCACAGATACTTTTGATAATGAAATATCAATCATAATCTTATTTCTTGAAGATAACACCAAAGAAACTAACTGACATTTGCCTATGGCCTTGTTACTATGAAGATGCATTAATAAGCCATAATTAATAATTACTTCAGATAACAGATAACAAGATATTTCTTGGCGTGATAAAATAACTAGAACAAACAGAGATAGTCAGGTCTGCCCTTATCACTGATTTACAAAGTGTGACATCAATATTAAATAATATACACATGTCCATTTTATTCATGTAAATAACCCCTTCAATGCTTTGGTCTTCCTTTGTTAACATTATGAGCACTACAAAAAAAGTTTGTGTGACTACAGAAAGAAAAATAGAGGGTAGAGGGGTTAATTTTGTTTTCTAAGCAACAGCACTATTTAAGAGACTATAGCACAGAAGTGTCTAAAAAGTCATAGGTGGGCACAGAAAAATAACTGTTTAGCAGTGAAAGGGATAAACTACATACTCATTGACAGAAATGCAAACTTGTCACCACAGGAATCTGACTGACTAGAATTTTCAAACAGAGAGTTCTTCCACAAGAGCTACTGTACTTGTAGTGAGCCTCACAACACACTCAAACACTACTGTAACTTATTTTGACAACTTTTCACATGCTATACTGGAAGTTACTGAGGTTTTCCAGGGTGTTTTCATTCTAGGAATTGGTTAACAAGGATTCTGAATCATCAATAGGAAAAACACCCATAGAAACATGACTCAGTATCTCCAGCCTTTAAAAATAGTCCACATGAAAGAACAAGGGTAAGAATACAGTCCTCAATCTAGAAAAGAGAGAGGCAACTGCAATATGGCAGCAGTGAGGCATGGCAGGGAACAGATCCCATTAGAGAAGGAAGGGTGTTAATTGTCTTCAGTAATGACATTTCCATCCTGATAGTCCTCTGATAACAATTCTCACCACACACACACACACACACACACACACACAATGGTCCATGGACTCCTTATTACTTTACTATCAACTGATTGTCCGTATTACTTGGCTTCCTGTTTATTTCATGGCTAATATATATGTTGTGTGTGTGTGTGTGTGTGTGTGTGTGTGTGTGTGTGAAGAAGCTTTAAAAGTAGGTTAGACAAATTTATGGATGGGAATGATAGTGGAAATGGGTAAGTATGTTTCATAGATAGACTGCCACATGAAGGTCTGATGGCTTCTTACAGCTTCCCCTATTGTCTGTGTCTGTGTGTGTGTGTGTGTGTGTGTGTGTGTGTGTGTGTGTGTGTGTGTGTGTGTGTGTGTGTGTGTGTGTGTGTTTCACTAATCTAATCAAAGGAAAGGTTTAGTTTTTGCTTCTTATTAACAGTTCAACTTAACTTAAACAGTGCCACAACTGTTATGGCTTCCATAACAAGTTTACATAATTTTACACCATGTCTGTCTGTATTTACATTGCTCAATACACTCAAGTTACTCGTGACATTATTGCTAAAAGGAGAAACTAACAACAACAGGAAAAGAATGACAAAAATTGTCCTTTCAGCTACATCCTGAATAAATGTCATCTCCTCCTTTCCCAAGCCTAGATCTCTCCCCATCCGCCTCAGTATGCCAACTGTCACTTAGCAGTCAAAACAAATAGATAAGGGATGATAAATATTGCCTTTCATGAACTGTCCTTGGCCAGAGCTCCTCATACATTACTAAATAAATAAATATAATAAATAAATAGATAAATAAATGAATAAATAAAAATCTACAAAAGCATCTCATCACTTCAAGATTCCCACCAGCCAGGATCAGTTCATTCAGCAAGCCAGACATCCCTCCAACCCAAGCAAGAAAGGCACTCAAAGCTACTTATTCCTCCCCCCCATTAAGCCACTTATTCCTAAATTCCTTAAAATCAAAACACATTTATTAAGCCAGTTTATTTCTAAGCCCCTGCAACAAGCATGGAAAACAAACTATGCCACTTATTTGTCAACTCAAAAGCAAGAAAACACACAAACACATTAAGCCAGTTTATTCCTAAGTCCCTATCAACAAAACACACATTAAGCCAGCCATTCTTAAGCTTCCAAACACACAAGGGAAACACACTAAGCCAGGCATCTTGAAGCCATTAATAACCAGAGTAAACTCACTAATTCAGTCATTCTTAAGGCCATAAACACACTAAGCCAATCCTTCCAAAGCTCTCAAATAAGCAGGATAAACAAACTAACCCATTTCACCCATATAAACACACTAACCCAGGCATCCCCAAGCCCACACAAATCCACTAACCCAGACACCTTTAAGCTCCCAATATATACAATAAACACCCTCATTTAAGCCAGTCACATCAGTCCAAACAACAATTACGAGACACACACTTCCTATCATCAGTCGTCTTAAACCCACACACACTAAGCCAATCATTCTCAAGTTCCCAATATACATGATAAACACACCCTCATTTTGCCCAGTCCTCTGTCAGTCCAAACAACAAACTTCTCAAGACACTTACAGTTCCTCTCTTTGGCGCTGCGACAAACCCATTTTCATGTTCGTAGGTTTCACTGTGGGCACCAAACAACTCTTGGATAACACTTATTACACCTCCATACCTGCAGGAAAGGCAAGAACATGTAACTGTAAAATTGGACTTAAAAATAGAAGCTTAACATTACTGCCATGAATTGCTACACACTCTTTGTTGTGCAGATACACAAAGGGGGAAAGGTGGACAGAAAGGTCTTTGTGCACCATTCATATTGCTAATCCCATTGAAGAGTTAAGGAATCTGTACAAAAAAATGTCATTCATATTAAAAAATCATTCACCATTCATTTCATCTGTACAAAAATTGATAAAGAGAATCATTCATACCAAATTCACTATAACCTTAATATTAAGATAACTAAATCAGACAAATCACACAAACATATAAAGAAAAACAATAAAAAACAATCCAATACCACATGAACAATAAAAATAGAACAAGGAAAACAGTAAATAACATTCACCACAAAAAAAAATGGATGACAAAACAACCAGCACCACAACACTCATATCACCAAAGGTAACAATACAAAAAATAAATAAATAAATGAATAAATATATAAAAAATTATATATATATATATATATATATATATATATATATATATATATATATATATATATATATATATATATATATATATATATATATATATATATATAATGAAGAAAACAACAAAAAACAGCCAGTACTAGAACATAAAAAAGATTATGAAACTACCCAAAAAATAATAACAATAATAAAGAAAACAAAAATAATGGCTACAACACAACCAAATCTCAAAAATAAAAAAAATAAATGAAAATCCCAAAATAACAGTGAAATAATATAATATAATATATATATATATATATATATATATATATATATATATATATATATATATATATATATATATATATATATATATATATATATATATATATATATATATATATACACACAAAAGAAGAAAAAGTAAAAGAAAACCTGATGCATGACTAACGCCAGTCAGACACATGCACCCGAGCCACTCCCCATGAGGCACTCCCAGGTACAGCAAGGCAAGGTACTGGGAGGCTGACTGGCTGGCTAGTAGGTGGGTGGGAAGGAAAGAGGGAATGAGGGGTGGCAAGGGAAGGGAAGGGGTGGGGATGATGATGTCACCACATTAGCATATTTGTGTTGCACCAGGTGACTTGCACAAACCCTTCAGAGCCAGGTAGGTACTGCACACTGTGGCTGGCCGAGACAGTGAGGCTGTTCCTTTCATTGCCACTGCCTCATCAGAAAGACGCGCGTGCACACACACACACACACACACACACACTCAAATATATGTAAATATCACCATTGTCATCCTTTTGTTCAACGTCCCTGTCTTCTCTTAAAGGGTTGGGCACGTACATACAAACATGAACATACCAGGATATTATGCAAGAAAAGAAGAGTTCAAGGCAAGATGTAATAAAAATCTGCTAATATCATCTCCATCCCATCCCACACCACAACACACACACACAGCAAAATATTAAGTAAGAAGAGTTTTAAAGGAAAGATATGAGAACATCAAGATGTTACCTTGTAATGACACACACACACACACACACACACACACACACACACACACACACACACACACACACACACACACACACACAAAATTTTAAAGGAAAGCTGTGTAATACCCAGACTCTGCCATCTTTGCATTACCTAACAATGACACACACACACACATACACACAGTAAGAGTTTTAAAGGAGTGCTGTGAGAACAACCAGACTCTGCCAGCTCCACCTTACCCACAATGACACATACACAGTAAGAGATTATGTAAGAAATGTTTTAAAGAAAGATGCAAGAAACTTTAGCTTTCTAAGAGAGGGCAATAAAAGGAAATTGTGCCTTCAAACCATCCCACACGGACACACACATACATACAAACACACAGCTGATTATAGACAGAGCAACTGAGTGAAATACTTTAGGGAAAGAAGTCATGTGTGCAAAAATAATACAAA
>NC_087173.1:11175485-11212985 GCF_035594125.1 Scylla paramamosain
GTCTACTAGGGTGGTGTCAGACAATGCAAGGTGCCTACTGTCTATCAAAGGGTGTGAGTGGGGCATCCAAAATTAAGGTACAGTCACTGTAAATAGTTGGGAATGTACCACTCTTGCCTTATGCTGTGTTTATTGTTTTTCCTTAATTTAAAGTCCTCTAGTAACTTGACTGTTTTTCCTTAACCTGAAATCCTCTAGTAGCTGTGTTTGTCATTTTTCCTTAACCTGAAGCTCTCTGATTTAGTGAAAGTCCAAAAATTATAAGGATTTGCTACAAGATTGTCAGGTCAGAGGACTCCTGAATCAAAGTAAACAAGAAGCACAGTGGAAGTGAGAGCAGAAGGTTACATGACTTGACTGTACATGATTTGTGACTGCAACTGTACATACATACTAACATTCTTCCCCCTGCACTCTAAAACAAAACCAAGAACTGTTCTGTCTCACAACTGGATAATATGAACAGCAGGATTGTTTTCTTAGCATACCACTATTGGATATATATCATTACAACTTTTCTCCCCTGTACCCTTAAAACACTATTAGGAAAAACTCTAACCTGATATAAAAAAAATAATTTGACAGCATAGGAAAATTTTAATCTTTAGGTAAAAAAAAAAAAAAATAAAAAATAATGAGTTTTGCATTTTGATCACTCAGGCTTATACCAGGTCAGTTTTCCCAATAGTACTGTTCTTTCTTAAAACTGAGTAAAGTCAAGATCAGGATTCCTTTCTTAGTAGATAGCTGTATATATATTACCTTAAACTCCCAGCCTGACTCTTTTAGACACGTTCTTCTCCAAAAATGTCTCCCCCTTAGATATTTTGGCTCCATTCTTATTTACTTAACCATTAACTAAAGCTTATCTAACTTAAACTATCAGCAGTGAAAGCCCAGTCTATGTTACATCATAACAATGCTATGTTGAGAGGTGCAAAATGTTCAAAGGAGAAAATGTCATGAGAGGAAAGTGTCCGGGGAGAAAAACTTGTCAAATAGGGGAAAAGTTTAGAAAGGAGAAAATGTTGAGAGAAATGTGTCCATGGAGGAAAATTTGTCAAATGGGGAAAAGTTTAGAGAGGAAAGGAGAAAATGTTGAGAGAAATGTAAATGTGTCCAGGAAGAAAAACTTGCCACATGGGATATGTTCAGAGAGGAAAGGAGAAAACATCAAGAGAAATGTGTCCTGGGAGAAAACTTGTCAAATGGGAAAAGTTTGGAAAGGAAAGAACACAGAGAGAGAAATGTGTCCAGGGAGAAAAACATGTCAAACCACAAAATACATAAAGACCACTGACAAAATGAGCCTACCACAGAGAAAACCCTTAAGGACTTCACACACAGGACACCACCACCGCCACAGGGACCATAAAGACCTGTGTTATCTCAGTGTGGCTCAGACTCTCCTCCACACCCATACAACAATCTGGTGTCTTATCAGCTGCACAACACCGGCTTATTCTCACGCCAAAGGTGACTCACTGGTGGGATATCAACACGGAATCTAATCTTCTAATCCTTTTCTATTCCTTGTTAGTGCTTGTCAGGATTTTGTTAAGTATGTACAGCGGTTTTAAAGTTGATTTTTTGTATGTAGTGAGTGGATTCAGGAAACCAATTAATTTATGCACGGGAAAAAAAAAGAGGAGGAAAATAAAAACTAAAATCTGTCCTATTTCAATAATCAAGAATCAACAAGCTAAAATAATTACAGAAAGTAGGGAATTTATGTATTGAAGGAAATAAAGAAAAAAACGAGAGAACTTAAAATCTCTCCTTATATTTCCCTACTCAAGAATCAACAACCTAGAGTAGAATAAGAAAAGCAAGGATTTTTATGTATTACTGGAGAAAAATAAACAAAAACGAGAAAACTTAAAAGCCTATCTCTCCATTTCACTGAATTTCAATCAAAGACTTGGAATGGATAAAGGAGAGCAAAGAATTGATGTATTGTTGAAAAGAAAAACAGAGGAAGAACTTAAAATCTGTTCATCCATTTCACTAATCAAGAATCAACGACCTACGGCAATCACACAAGGAAATCAGAAGATAATGACTAAATGACCAATTATGATAACGTTGCCAAAACAAAGCACTCGGGAAGTAATGGAATGAAGTCCATACTGTAAAGTGAATACCAAAACAGTGACAGTCACGAAGGGCAGTAAAGGATAATGGTGATGAAGCAACAAAAACAAAGAACTCATGAACCTAAGGAAAAGTTGAAGGATGTACACTAAATCTATTTGATCCTTGCACTGGTGGATTACTTCTCCTAAAATCATGTGTAAATTCTTAGACATTTGTAGGAATCTCTATTTTTCTTCAAACCCTAACAAAAGATATGAGATAATAATAACAATAATCAAAACAAAGTATTTGACTATTTGGTACATCTTGTTTTAATCACATGACACTTGAGGTGTTTCTTTCTGCCCCTGAGCCGTCTCTAGACATAATATAGACTAGACACTGGAAAATCTTTTTTTCCCTCTTTTCTTTCCTGTATGTGTTTGTTAACATCTTGTATAATGCCTTTTGTGGTATGAACTGTTGGCTATCTCAATGAAAGGGTTAATGCATATAGTGTTCAAGTCATAATATGCCCATTTAGTGTTTTTAATTAATCAAGTCAAAATGTGCCAGTAAGCCTAAAAGATGACACTAATCAACGACAGTAAAAGATAATGATGATAAAACAACTAAAACAAAGAACTGAATGTATCACTGATATAAAAATCAAAATGAGCACACAAGCACTTTAACAAATGAAGAATGTGGCAGTGTGCCCAGAAGAATACACTGATAAATGAAAAAGATAATGACAACAAAACAAAACAAAGAACTTAATGTATCAGTAATATACAAATCAAAATACGCACACTCAAAGCCTCTTAATGAATCAAGAATCACAAGAGAGACAAAGCCTAAGAGGAGAACATTTGAGTTGTTTATGTTCCCCAAAGAGTCTTCATAATGGACAGTTTATCTATCCACACACTATTTATATTTTTTTCTCTTATAATGGCAGTCATAATAAAGTGTCTATATATGAACCAGGTGGAGATGAAGCCTAAGGAACAATTAATAGGGTTATCTTTGTCTTAAAATCAGCTTAGTCTTCATATTTATCTACCTATCCATACCCTGGTGACATTTTCTTTCATCCTAAAGGCAAACTTAATAAAGTGTGTAAACATGAATCAATCAAATGGAAACGAGGTCTACAGTAACAATAAAAGGGTTATCTCTGTCTACATGCTGCAAGCCACACCCACCATTGTTCAGAGCAGTGCCTCACTATCACACCACAATATACTGGGGTTCCTAAAGGGGACAACTCTAACCTGGAGATAATACGGTCATTTAACTCTCTCACTGTGATAAGCAACAATTCACAGCACTAAGAACAGTGTGTGAAATCCTTATGAGTACATACAAGAAAGAAGGGGCTAAGAGAAGAAAAGGTTTTACAATTCCTAATCCATATAGTGTTTAAGAGGTGGCTGTAGAACAAGAAGGAATGTCTCTGAATGGTTAGTGCCTGGGGAAAGATGTACTCAATAACAGTGAAACAGTTAAAGGTGAAAGACTTATGCAGTCTAACCCCATTTGGGAAAATATGGATGTTAACTAAAATGATGATGATGATGATGATGATGATATGGGGATCAAAGAACAAACAGAAAAATCCAAAAATTATCAAGTTTTTTTTTTCATGTGCTCTTGATATCAGATGTTTTCTATTATGGAATGAAATGTTTTTTTTTCTTAGCTTTTAATTAGAGTATGGATAAATATAGATGGATAAGTAATACATCAAGAAACTGAACAAGGTTACAATTATGAGTAGTGTGTGTGTGTGTGTGTGTGTGTGTGTGTGTGTGTGTGTGTGTGTGTGTGTGTGTGTGTAAGAATCCTCTGACACCCAACAATACCTAATAAGATCCATTAGTGCAAAAACATTAGCTATCAGCTAACTTTCAAGTACCAAACAAAACAGAACCACAAATCAAAACACTACAACACCCCAAGACACTCCTTCAGCCTCACCAACTCAACACAACACCACAAGATCAAAACTGAGAAGACAAAAAAAAGAAAACAGAAGTATTAACTCAAGATACACTAAAGTAAGTCACCACACCTACATTTTCACTCACAAGGAACCTCACAGCACCCAAAAGACAATCCTTCTCAGCCTCACCAACACAACACACCACCACAAGACCAAAGAGAGAAATAGGAAGAAGATCAGAAAAAAAAAAACAAGTATTAACTTCAGATACACTAAAGTAAGTCACCACACCTACATTTTCACTCACAAGGAACCTCATAGCACCCAACAAAACACTCTCACCTTCACCAACACAACACAATCACAAGATCAAAACAGAGAAGAAGAAAAACAGAAGTACCAGCTCAAGATACACCAAGACAAATCACCACACATACATTTTCACTGACAAGGAAGCTCAGAACACACAAGGGAACTGAAGTAAAAGTGAAGGAAGAACCTCAACAATGAACAAGACCAGGAAGAGAAGGTAAGGAAGGTCAAGACACAAGGTGGAATGAGTAATACTGCAAATACATAACTTTCTTCTATTATTAGTGACAGGTGAGTGAAACATATATACTCTATTTGAGAACCTTAGGAACATCTGCCTCTCTTACAAGGTGGAGACATGTCAGTCCTTGGGTTCATGTCTATTGTGTGAGGGCTTCCCAGGCTGTGGTGGAAGGTTTGCCCTGTATTTGGTGACTCCCTGATGCTGTCTTCCATACACTAATAATCCTTTACTTGGGTCCCCACCTATGTGAAACTCTCTCTCTCTCTCTCTCTCTCTCTCTCTCTCTCTCTCTCTCTCTCTCTCTCTCTCTCTCTCTCTCCACCACTAACTAAACAATAGAAAAATGAATAAATAAATAAATCAAGCTGTGACCTTGAACATCCCTGTCTTGGCCTGTCCTGCTCACCACTGCCTGCCACTGCCATTTCTTGCTGCACCACTTCTTGTTCAAATCTACTGTGCATATTCTGATGGATAATGTGTAAATAAATGATGTGTTATTCAAGAAACAATAAAGTGCTGTAGAGTGCATGCTTTTACTGGACTCCCTCACCCAATGAGAGGTGAAAACAAAGGTGTCTCTGTGTGGGAGGAGCTGATGTTTCTAAAGTTCCTGAATAGAGTATAATTGTGATGAATGAGTACCACCAAATTAGACCTCTCAAATATTTCCTTTGACAGATGAATTAAAGAAGATAAAGAAAGGCAGAATGAGTAAATATTGCAAATAATATATATACATTTCTTTTTTTATTAGTGACAGGTGATTAGTTGAGGTGATGACGGATGAATGAAAACACCAAAACTAGACCTTTCAAATATTATCTTTGACTGATGAGTAAAAGAAGGTAAGGAAAGATAGATGAATAAATATGACAAATTCTACATTACTGTCTTCAATTATTAGTGGAAGGTGAGTAATTCAGGTGATAACAAATGAATTAATAACACCATAACTTGACCTTCCAAATATTTCCCTTGGCAGATGAGTAAAATAAGGTAAGATAAAATGGAATGAGTAAATATGGAAAATACAGCAAAACTTTCTTCAATTATCACTGACAGATGAGTAAAGCAGATGAAACAATAACATGAATAACACCCAAATACATATTCAAACATCTCCCTCGACAGATGAGTACACAAGGTGAGACAAAGTGACATGAGTAATGTTACCAACTCAACTGACAGGTGAGTAAATTAAGTAAAAGAGCAGCATGAATAACACATTTTTAAACACCTCCATTGACAGATGAGTATAAAAAAAAAGACAAGGAAAAGATGAATAGACACACATCTTTCCTGTACTTTGACTGAAAGGTGAGTAAAATAGATGAAACAGCATGAATAACACCAAAACTATATCTTTCAGACATCTCCCACAGCAGATGAGTAGAGAAAGATGAAACAAAGTGGCATAAGTACACTACTACATCAACTGACAGATGAGTAACTAAGATGAGTAAATCACATGGGCACCACCAACACCACACTTTTCAAACACCTCCTTTGGCAGATGAGTAAAGATTAAACAAAGTGGCATGAGTGATACTGCAACTTCAACTGACATGAGTAACTAAGATGAGTAAATCACATGAACACCACCAACACCACACCTTTCAAACACCTCCCTTGACAGATGAGTAAAGAAAACAACGAGACAAGGATGGGATGAGTAACTGTCAATACCCAAACCACACCTTCCTTTCTCACTCAACTGACAGCATCCCAGGTGAGTCTCAGGTGAGTAAAGGGGCGACGGAGCAAGCCACCCCCCTCGCCACACCACGGGAGGGGGGAGGGAGGCAGAAAACGACAACAAACAGGCCAAGAAACCCGAAGAAAATTGATTGATTGGTGCAAGAGCGTAAAATTTTTCGGTTCGTCGCATCCATTTCTCCCGGGGACAATAACGCGTCATTTCTGATCAATAGCGATGCGGTTCGACAAAAGCAAAGGAAGGATGAATCAAGAAGTGAATCATAATTGAGTACCGGGATGGATGCGGGTAACCGAAACTTAACCAATAACTGAACTAATCCAGCCCCTCCTTCCATTACGTCACTTATACCCGTTAACCCTTTACCCTCACACCCTGCACCCTTAGCCATGCGTAGATATAACAAACAGGGCCCTGAAAAACCACCCACCACACCTATAGACCTAAAAGCAACCCTGGAAATTGAGAAAAACAAAAGCAGCTGACACCAGGAGCCATGTTCGCCCTCCTCCCGTGACTCACCCTAATATTTCCCTCACATTTACCTTTATTTCAATCCCTAAAACCCTCACCCACCCACTCAAAAGAGACCTAAGGGACCTTGCTGCACTCACGCACTTATGTCTAAACTCAAGGAGACTTACTGGTCGGGAGTACAAGGGGAGACACAAATCCCTGATGAAATAAGGAGCAGGTGGAGTGTTATTGTGCCCCGCTCGCTGGGACTCTCGCGACTCACGAGACTCGGCGAGATCGATCGGGGAGACTGCCTGACTGGGGCTATGGTTCTTCCTCACGACCCAAACGCTATTTTTATGTCTAATGTTCAAGTTTTAGTTGGCTGTGTGTTTTGTAGGGTTTACTTTTCGGTTTTTGTTGGGTTTTCGTTGAGTTCTGTATCCCCTGTTTTGCCTTTATTCACCATCCCTGCTTTATTTTTATGTTTTGTTATCTCTATGTATTTTTATGTCTCTTTCTCCTGTTTCAGCTTATTGTGTGCTCCTTAGGACTCGTTTTTTTTGGTTTTTGTTGGATATTTGCTTAGTTCTGTGTCCCCTGTTTCTTCTTTTGCTACATAATTTATGTCTCATATTCATTAAGTTCCCCCTCTCCTCTTCCTTCTTTTGGTTCTTTCTCACGACCCAGACACGATTTTTATGTCTCATATTTCTCTTTTAGCTTGTGTGTTTTGTAGGACTTGTTGAGTATTCGTTAGGCTTTACGTCCCCTGTTTCTCCTTTGTTCACCATCCCTGCTTTATTTTTGTCCTATTCTTATTTTTTTTTATTTATTTATTATTATTATTATTATTATTATTATTTTTTTTTTTTTTGTATTTCATATTCCTCTTTCAGCTTGCTTGGGTATACATTAAGTTCCCTGCCCCCTATTCCTCCTTTTGGTTCTTCGATCCTCATGATCCCTCCACTACAGTATTTCTCTCTCATATTCCAAATTAACGTTTTCTCTCTCTCTCTCTCTCTCTCTCTCTCTCTCTCTCTCTCTCTCTCTCTCTCTCTCTCTCTCTCTCTCTCTCCTTGCTATATGCGTTTTGTAGGGTTCAGTCATCTATTCATTACTTCATCATTGTTTAATTAGTTCATCAGCAGGTTCTTTTCTCTGGCGCTCTTTTTCCTTTTCCTGTCCTTGACCCCCACTGGAATTTCCTGTTTTTCATATTCATCACTCTTGTCTCAGGATTCATTGGTACTTTAGAGTTTTACTGATAATGAATAATTTACTGTGATAAAGCTGTCTCTATGGAGTTGAAATTACAGGATCCTATATAGGGATATTCTAATTTACATTCGCATTGCATGTTACTAAATACTTATAAAAAATTGGATATACACTAGCTATTATAAATAGAAATGTCGTACTCCCAACAGACTGATAACAGCTGTCAGCCTGAGGAGAACAGATTTCATATTTTGTAAGCAAAATCTTATGGCAATATTTCCTTTTGTATTTGTATTCCATGTTCCTAAAGACTTAATAATACTGGAAATACACTAAATATTGTAAAGTTGATTTTTTTTTCCCCAGCAGACAGTGATAAAAATTTTCAGTTAACTGATGATACGGATTCCGTAATCTTGACATTAGCCGCTGTGTCAAAAAAAACAAACAGCCACCTCGTTTTACACATGGTGCACATTGCATGATATTTTACTTCACTCGGCTTCCCTCTCCCTACATGACGCATATATAACTGAAATTTCTGGAATCTGCTGTTTTTTTTTTTTTCTCTCGCCCAGACCATTTTGAAACGCTTCTACGCCGCACCTCCATTACATTCATAATGCTCTAGTTGAAGTAACACGGATTTTCAAGGATGTTTATATGGTTCTAGTGACAGATTAAAAAGATTAACAGGATTTCTACATTATTAGCAGGAAAAAGGCTCTTGAGAACCCGACTATTCCCTCTGTGGCCTTGGAACAGTCGTGGTGAGGGAGCGAAGCGTTTCAGAGTATGGACCCTCAGATCTCACCATACGTAAATGTAAATCAATAAAGAAGGAGAAGTAAGAAAATAATTATACTCGTTTTCCCGTCTCTTCGTGAATGCTGGAGATTGAAATAATAGATCAATAATATTAACGACGGTGTATTTGAGCTAAACTTATTATGAACATACATGAAATCGTCCCTTATTATTCCCAGGACAAGGTAAAGAATGTAGCCAGGAGAGAGAGAGAGAGAGAGAGAGAGAGAGAGAGAGAGAGAGAGAGAGAGAGAGAGAGACCTTATGCTATATTTCTAAGGCTCGTATTCTCAAACATCACAGCTTTTATATCACCACTACTTTTAAAGTGCTCCAGGGATGTTACTGGCGTTTTTAATGCATTGTTATGATTCTGTTAACAGTTTAACAACTATTCAGTATCATCAACGGCAAAAAAAAAGAAAAAAAAAAGAAAAGAAAGAAAGAAAGCCCATCTAGTTACCTTCACGGTCTCTGAAAATACTCATGTGAAAAAAAAATGTAAGCGTTTTTTGAATACGGGAATTCATACTCTGAAACACAATTGCGCCGTACCTTCATCTACTACTTCCAAAAGTCTCTAGTTGAAGTACCATGAATTTTTAATGATATTTTTTTCTGGTTCTAGTGAGAGATTGACAAGATCTCTACATTACTAGCAGGAGAAACATCCTTGAGAAACCGGCTTATCATCTCTGTGGCCTTGGAAAAGTCGTGGTGAGAGAGCAAAGCGTGTCAGAATACGAGTATATGTTATATTCCAACAAAAGAAACTTACTGCAGCTTGACTCAGAGGACTGTTGCATCGCTACTGATACTACGGTAGTCGACCTTGATTAGCTGCGTACCATTTATGCAAGTTATCAGCAGCGGCCACTGGATTGACTAGACATTTGCATCAGAGCTTTCACTTTCATCGCCGTCTACTCTTGTCTGCCCCGCTCCCTTCACTTCCCTGCCTCGCTCACTCCACGACAATCAGACTTTATCAATATTGTAGTAGTTCTTAATCTAAACGTTGAAAGAGTAAGTGGAAAGAAAGACAGACACACCCAGATTTCGAATGCAGTCAGTTTTTATTTCAGACGTTGAAAGAGTACAGAGAAAGCGGACAAATACCAAGAAATCATCAACAATGCCTTCCGTTCTTTTACCCCAGACGCTGAGACAATGCGAGAAAAGAAAGAGAGACAGACAGCCAGATCTCATCAATAATGCACTCTGTTCTTACACCAGACGTTGAGAGAGTGAAAGTAGAAAAAAAGTCGCCCCCACTCATCAGTACCTTCATATTATACTGTAACAGGGAAGGTTTTATAGATGTAATACACCTATTTGAGGCTTAATTCCCATTGTACTGAGGTTTTATTTGTAAAATCTGAGGTATTTTATACACCATAAAATGAAAAAAATAAGTAAACAGGTAAAAAAAAAAAAAATAAATCGAAAGATAAAATAACAAAAATAAATAAATGGACAAATAAATAAGATTAATTAAGAAATGGAATAAAATAAAATAAATAAATAAAATAAATAGATAAAAGAAAAAGAGGCACTCAGTCTTCAACATTAATGCATTATAGAGTTGTACCTTTCATCATTACTATTTTTTAATAAAGTTACCCACACTTCATGGAAATTTATCTGGAAAAGTAAAATAAATGAATAAACAAATAAATAATAAAAAGAGAAAACCATCACTTCACAAATTTGTAGACTGACACTTCATAGTTGACCCACAAGCACACCACGAGACATACACACATACACACACACACACACACACACACACACACATATACAAGGTTTCAGTAACACATCAACATTTGCAGAAGACCTTTATTTAAAAACGATAGAAAGACAATGTACATACAGACACACAAATACAAGTAGCATGGCAAGTCTTTCTCCCCAGCAAGTCCCTATCACCTCCAGTACTAACTTAGAACAGATGGGACCACATAAATCAAAAGGCCAATACCAAAAGCTGTAAGGACTCAAGCGGGATGCACACTACTGCTCAGCTTGCACTTCACTCTTGCTACATTCAGGCAGAATTTAGTCACTTCCTACTGTGATTGTCACCGAGTTATGATCACTACTACCAACAAATCAGTGCTTGCATTTCCAAGTTACTCTGGCAAAAGAACACTATGGAATCAGAGACCTTTGTTTTGACCGTTAGTAGAGTGAGGATTTCTGAAACCAAGAAAATAATGACTGTGAAACTGGATCAAGGTGTTGGTAATGCCAGCTGGTGAGATTTTTGGTTAGGAGCATTACCAAGCAACTGTGAAATCTGGCCTCAGTCATGGGTAATGCACACTGACCACTCCACTCACAATGAAGCAAGTGAACCAAAAGACAGGAGTGACACTATTAGTAATGCTGTCAGTCCTCCTCCACTCACACTCAAATAACAGTTGTCTCACAGATATCTAAGAGTGACTGTTGGTAATATACACACCCAGTCTTACTCTGTATTTGCTCCATTCACTGCTCTTCAAAATGCTGACTGTTGCTTGAGTGTGGGCAAAGGAAAATCATAGTTCATATTAGACAGTTTGTTAGTTTGTTCTCTCATCAGGACAATTTTCAGACCACAGGGACAACTATGTATAGTCAAGTTCTCATAGGTATTTTGACCAATAATAATGAAAGATCCTTGTTGAAGTATCATTAGAATCATGAAAACACCATAATCATAATTAGAATCATGAAAACCTTAATATCTTCCACTATAGTCAACTAAATATGAGATAGAACAAAATGATTAGCAATATGTTCTTACGAGTGACTGTGTGTGCCAATAATTGAATTTAGGGAATATATGAGTGTGGCAGTAGCGGACTGAGCAAGATGATGAGGTGCATCCTGACCAAGACCTCCTCAAATGTGACCTTCCATGAGGTAAAGAAATTAAGGTAGAATTATAAATCAAAAGGTAGAATTATAGGAAGGTAAAACTATAGAAGATAAAATTGTTGAAGGTAGAATTATAACCAGAATTACTTGTTGAATTTTCTTACACTTATAGGAGGAAATTACCACTAAAAATACAAATATCTTTGGCACCAAAACACCGCAGCCACACATCAACAGGAGGGGAGGGAAGGTTGATTGGAGAAATAAATAAGAAAGGGAAAATAAAACTTTACCTGTCAGGATATTGTGGGCAAAAAAAATACAAAATAAATAAATAAAAAATAAATAAATAATAATAATAATAACATTAATAATAATAATAATAATAATAATAATAATAATAATAATAATAATAATAATAATAATAATAGAAGTAAAGTAAAAATAAAAAAAGAAAAAGGGAAGATTGATTTAAAGTATAAATAAGAACATAAGAGTATTACTTCAACATTATGTCAGGATATTATGGATTAAAACCCCCCAAAAATAATATAACTAAAAATGTATAACTGATTGTATGAATTCTGATGGGAGAATTATCTTAATTAATGTGAGAGATTAGTTCATTGATGATGATGATGATGTGTCTTCTGTAACCAGAAGACACAGGTTCACTGATGATAATAATGATGAATATAATAGTAATACAAAGAATAACACACTTTCTTCACACACAAAACATCACAATGAAAGGAAACAAACAAAACATACACTACATAAAAGAGAAAGAGATGAATTATCTACAAAATTTATGAAACACCTTGGGAGCATGAAGGCCAAAATTCCTGAACTACAACTACAAAGAAAGAGGACATTATGACGATGGCCTGGAAAAGAAACACAAGTACTAAGATGAAAAACCACAGCAAACACGGGATGTCAATTTCTCCCTACAAAAAGTAACACTGGAATTCAATAAAATGTAAAACTGCACTCCAGTACCTTCTATTTCTATGTTAATTCTCTCTCTCTCTCTCTCTCTCTCTCTTTCTTCCACACACACACAGGATCAGTACCTCCTATTTCTATGTTAATTCTTTGCTTTCTCTGTCTGCCACTCTCTCAATCTCTTTCTTTCATACACACACACACACACACACACACACTCATGACAACCACCTATCATTCAGCAATACAATTAAAGACAAACCTAACAACACAATTATTTAGTAGAAGCTGTAGTAGTTATAATAGCATTCCTGTGCATAGTAGTAAGCATCTTAAAAATGTGCATGGAGACATTATAATAAACTTGCTGACATGACCACAATGACTGCATAATCTCACTGTATGTTTTTAAATGCATAATTCACAGCCTTTCATACTCCTCATGTGACATTCTTACACACACACATATGGACACACAATAATAAATATCAGATGTTAGAATTAATGTATATTCCATCAAAATAATGAAAAATAGGTAATGGGCATTTACTAACAATTTAAATCTAAGAATAATCTCAAAAAGTGGGATAATTAGCACAGATCCAGGGTCAAGTAGGATTTGAACTGAATGCTGCCATTCAGTCACACACCAGCTTCCATACGAGACAGTCCCGCTCAAGATCTCCAGCACAGCAGCCAACCACTCCACTCATCAGCCAACACTCTCCACCCACACAGATGACTTGGCTGAATACGTTAATCAATCTCTGGCCTGAACTCACACATCCACATGACTGATATTTGTAGAGACAGACTGGCCAAAAAGAATTCAATTAAAGATTAATTCAAATGCTACACACACACACACACACACACACACACACACATTCGTAAGTTCTAGGAATAGATGTCACATATTCATAAATACAGAATTAAATTAAACACTACCTGAAATGCTACACACACACACACACACACACACACACACAAACGTGAGTCACCTACAAAATAAATACCCCAGGGAAGATAGATAGCAATACAACATCTTTTTAACCCTTTCACTGCTTTATGCAACACTTCACAACACAAAAAGCAATGTACGAATGTATCTACAAGACAGAAAGGGGATAAAAAGATCAGATTTGGCAGTTTCCAGCGAGTATAATGTTTGGAGGTGGCTGTACAAGTAGAAGAAAAGTCTGAGAGTGGTGAAGGATTGACGAAAGCTGTGCCAAATAGCAGCAAAGGGGTTATATGAAGCAAAGAAAATGTAAAGAAAGCTCAATTTTGCAGTTTTTAGTGCATATAATCTTTTGAGATGGCTGAAGTAGAAGAAATGAGAGTGATGATGGATTAAGAAAAGATGTGGCAAATACCAGTGAAAGGGTTATGTTAAGTGAAGCAGATGTGAAGAAAGAGCAGCTTAATCTCCAGGTCAGATATCCACCAAGTTCATCACTAGCACCGGAGAGGCTGCCTTCTCCTGCCCCTGAGACTTGAAGGCATCCCCCACTCCCTCCTGCTGGGCCTTGCGTTGCAGGTACAGCTCCTTGTCCCTCAGGATGGGCACGCCGTACTCAGAGTGGATCTGCGCGAAGGTGCGTCGGTTCACCAGGATGTGGGCCACGGATGGGGGCGGCGGTGCGGTCCGGTGGGGCATCGCTCCGATCGCCGAGCTCAGGTACTGGCTCACACCCCCGCCAGACACTGTGTTGGCCCTCATGCGCATGGCCAGGGTGGGGTCCAGGGTGACCTCGTTGGAGCTCTGGGGAAGGAGAGAGGTGTCAGGGTGTCTGTCCCGAGGGTGCAGCGCGTAATGCCAAGGGTGTGGGTGGCCTCGGGTGGGGCGACAACTGCTCCCCGGACCCCCGCAGGCACTCAGGCCCGCGTGTTACTGTACCTGTGTCCTATTGAAGGGATTCTGCCGCTGCCTGTGGGGAGCCTTTGGGGGGTGGCCCTCCTCGCCTCCTCCTCCCTTACCTTGACTTTCTGTATCTGCAAGTTCACACAGCTCTGTAAATATTCATGCCTCACACCAGTCCCTAGGCTCACCTATGCCTCGTGCGCTTCTATGTGTCTATGGCAAGTATAGCATAAGATGACTGACCATTAATATGCAGAGGCTCACTCTGATACATAGAAAATGCAAGCAGTTAATATATACATTACTTCTCACTTGACTTATCTTATCTTACTCCAGGTGATATTAATAGTCATTCTCCAGTCAACAAACAGAGGTCTGGTTATCTCAGTTCAAACCTTGAGTTGATAGCAAGCCTGGAGGTGACAGCAATACTTATCTATGACATTACATCACTGCTACTGTCTTCCCCACACCAGGAGGAGTGCAGCACTCACACACTTGTCAAACCAATGGAAAAAAATAATAAAAATGGAAGCATACAAGCTCTCAACACACACACACACACACACACACACACTGTCTAGGAATATCTATTTCTAACTTATCCCTGTTCTTGAGATTCCCTACAATTGGATGGCTGTGACAAGAGTGTAGTGTATTCAGGATTCCTGGAGAGAAGTAATCATGAAAGAAATGTGAGAACTGAAAGAAGACAGAAGGAAAAATTGAAGAACACTGGATGCTTGGAAAGTGTGAAGAAATGTAGGTGTTTTCTTTCAGTTATCAGTACTTGGGGTTGCTTGGAAAGAGATAGGGAGCTAAACACACCTCAAACTTCAATAATAAATTACATAATAAGTAAAATGCACCTAAATAAAGACACATGCATAAAGAAAAGCAATGATCTTAAACACACAACACGCATAAAAAAAACAAATCAATAAATAAAAACCAAACGGAAACAAAATAGAAAAAGAAAAAAAAACATAAACCTTTACTTACTTCCACTCCTGAAACACACAAAACAATCAAGGGAAACCAAGCAAAGAGCAAATAAACAGATAAAGATAAACGGTAAAGAAAAATTTAGACTTATTTAATCTCTACTGTTGAAACACACAACACAAATCAAGAAACAAAACAAACCAACAAACCACAAACTCATAAAAAAAAAAACACCCTTATTTACTCCCACTTCTGAAAAACAAAAGAAACAAACCAACTCATCACACACTCACCACACACTCGTACAAGAGAAGCTTTACATTCCTCACACACTCATCACAAACTTATCATACATACAACACAAGCTTCACATCCCTCCCTCACACACTCACCACGCATAAAACAGAAGCTTCACATTCCTCACATACGCATCACAAACCCATCAGACACTTGCCACACACAACACAAGCCTCACATTTGCCACACACACAACACAAGCCTCACACTCACACCCCAGGCACTGTGGCCCCAATGCTGACCATTAAGCTCGTCCAACTGTTTCTGCAGCTCGGCCACCATCAGCTTGAGGTAATCATAGGAGGCGCGGGCCAGGGCCTTCATCCACACCTCCAAGGATTCCTGCGAGTCCGCCGCCAGCACATACACTCGCCCGCCCCCCCCGTGGAACACCAGCTTGAACGTGAACTGGTCCTCACACTCTGCCAGCTCTGCCAGTCAGTCGGTTAAGCTTTCAGGTTTGTGCTGGTATTTGTTATCTTTTGTATGGTTAGTGGAGGGCACAAAAGGAGGGGGAGAGAGAGAGAGAGAGAGAGAGAGAGAGAGAGAGAGAGAGAGAGAGAGAGAGAGAGAGAGAGAGAGAGAGAGAGAGAGAGAGAGAGAGAGAGAGAGAGAGAGAGAGATGCAAATGTTTATCTGAGGGGAAAGTCCAAAATGGAGGCTAATTTACTCCTGGATAAATCTCAATGCTCCTCTCTTGATAGCAATAATAATAATAATAATAATAATAATAATAATAATAATAATAATAATAATAATAATAATAATAATAAAAATGATAATAGCAATAATCCATCTATCAATCTACATACCAGGCAGATAATTCCACTCAGGGTGGCCTAAACAAAGCACCACAAACTCATACACACACTCATACACATATCATTCACACTTTTAGCTGCACTGGCCTATGGTGGAAAGGGACAGTCTTATGGACCACAACACTACACCCTGGCAGCTTAGGCATGGCACAGCTAGCCACATACATCCACAGCAAGGCCCCCTTGATCCTTCATAATGAGACCACTAAATCACTACATCTGGTTCCCGTCACACAATGTCTGAGCACTGACCGATGGTGCAACCCTCCAGGATGATCACCCCGATGGGCTCCCGGTCGCCCTTCTTCTCAAAGTAAAAGAGCAGGTTCCCCTTCAGTACAAACCATCTCCTCTGGAAATTCTTGTTCACCTGAAAGAGGAAATGTTTGTCTCCTGATGTGCTTTGGAACACTGTGCCAGTCTGCATGTCATGTGGTAGGATGAGGAAACAAGCCCAAGCAGGTCCAGCCTTGAGGTAACTTATGTTGCAGTTGACTAAGGCTTGTCCTTCTGGCCTGTCAGGTCCAGGTTTGAGCCCTGGTCATGTCCATCTTCTTTTGTTTATAAGAGATTAATTTCTCAGTGTTCCATAATGGAGAATGTAATTCTTCATCTAGTCATTACATATGAACACATCCTTTCTTTCTGTTTCAAACACTACAAATTATGTTCCTAAATTACTAGAAAAACACATATTCCTTCTTGCTGTTTAATATAAGAGGTGTAATTAGAGAGAATGTAATGCCACATGTAGGAATTTGAGTTCATATATTATGTGGCACTTGTCTGCTTTAAATTCTTTCCCTTACAGGAAATACCAATAAAAAGGTCTAACTTAGGGAAAATCATCTCATCTATATATAGATCAAAATCAAGAATTGTGGAAATAACCTTAGCCTACAAATATCCAGACACTGACAGTTTATTTTTCAGCAAAACAAGAGGCTTTTTCATGTTGAGATCCATACAAATGAAAGGATCAGCAGTGAAATTAGTCAAATTAATGAATCTAAACCTCACCTAACCTAACTTAGACCAGCCTTCAATTGAAAATACTAAGGTTATTTCAATATTATCATCAAATTCAACAAGCTGTGGTTCAAGAAGTCCAGGTGTTACAAACACTCACCTCTCCCTTCTTGAGCAGGTACCCCTCCTTGTCAATGTGTGTTGGGGAAACACTGTAAGCACACAAATTCTTCTCGTTGATCTTCATGTTTCTGGCGACACCACAGCTGAGGGACTGTCTGTTGTCTGTCTTGACCTCTGGACCTGTGGAAAGTACACCACAAAATTAACATAGGTAAATAAATAATGACACTAGCTGAAAACTTGTAATACTGTATGTCTATCTATTTACATAAATCATATGTCTGTCATGTCTCAACTTCAAAACCAATGGAATTAGATCACAAAATTAACAAATATATAATAATACTATGGTGAGAATTTTGAAGAATATCTGCATTACTGTATTTGTGTTATATATCTTATGTTTGTCATCTGTCTTCACCTCTGAACCTGTGAAAAGTACATAAAAAAATCAGCATAGATATATAATGATACTAAAGTGAAGATTCTTAGAAAAATTTATATTATGTACACAAGACAAGGAAAAGCATAAGAAATTAGGAAGGAGCCTGCACATTTCATTAGCAAGAGCTGTCAACTATCAGGGATATAACCATTGATTTTGTTCTTTTCCTTTTTTGTTGTCTTCTCTACGAAACCAACAGCTGCAGCAGGACTCATGTGACCATCTAGATCCAAGTGTGGTATTATTTTATATTTACACCACCATACTCTACAACAATGGGAAAGTGACTGGGTATTATTATACATATTCACCCGTCTCACAGAAAGAGAGAGAGAAAAAAAAAAAGTTCTCCGTGAAGTACTTGTGTCACAGATAACACAATGGTATATATCATCACCACTGCAAATTGCTCTTTCCTGAGATATTTTTATCAAATTTACCATTAAGGTAGGGTAAGTTATGTTTAGTTTATGTTTTTTGATGAATTTCTGTTTGTTTACATGTGTATGTGTGGGGGGAGTATATAAGAAAAAAAAAACTTGATTTGTGGCAGTAATGTTGACTAGATTAATTCAAAGCACATAAAAATCTACCAGAAAAATATATATTCGTCCGAAAGTATTAGATGGGAGCAATTATATGACTTTGCCTGTGATTGTTGCATATCTTACTGGATTCTAAGAAACTTTATCTCTCTGAGTTTCTGTGGGAAATCCAAAGTTTTTGAAACTGGCACAGGCATTTCCCAAAGAAATTCCTTAGACCCGATGCTGTAGGATAGGTTTGGTTGGATTAGTATATCTGAGGTGGTCCAGGAGGGCGATGCCCCCTGACTAGGTTAGGTTAGATAGGTATGGGGGGGGATGGTTTAGGGCACAGGGGGGGAGGTTCTCGGGTAAGTTAAGGGGATTGGTGGATTATGGTGAAAATCTAAAAAATTACCACAAGTGGCCCTAACCAACAACAACAATAGGAAGGAGCAGATATACAAATACAAGAAACACAAAATACGGAAAAAAGAAACAGCTGGAGAAAGAAAATTAGGAAGGACCAATAAAAGAAACACGAGACAGGAAAACATGTGAAATTAAGAAAAAAAAACAATAAAAGAAACAGAATAAACACAAAATACGAAAAACCAACGGGAAATATTAAGAAATCAAGGCACACTATAAGGACATGACACCTATCACACCCCTTATTACCGAAACTCCAGCCCGCCAGGACTTACCTACTGCTTTGTGTCACGTGGTACTACTCATCACACACCTCCCACCCTCAGTACTGCCCTCCAGCAGGCTCTTAGGGGTCACACAGGAGATAAACTACGAGGTAAACTAGGCGAGGTTCTGATCCATGACGTGTTTACCTGCTAGTGTTTACCTCCCTCATAGAAAACGGGTGCTGATGTCTATTTTCTAAGGGTCGCTACTATCTCTCTCTCTCTCTCTCTCTCTGTATATATATATATATATATATATATATATATATATATATATATATATATATATATATATATATATATATATATATATATATATATATATATATATATATATATATATATATATATATAATCTTTTTTTTATATTTAGGTAAATTTAAGAGATACTGGCAAAGGGCAATAGCTGTTTAGCATACAGCTCATTAAAGGGCCAATCCCTAAAGAAAATAGGACGAAAGGATTATCTAGTGTTGGTGAAATGTCTTGCATCTGCCAACCACATCAGTATTTTTTTTTTTTTTTGTCCTCTAAGATTCTGATGGTTGGAAGATGCAACAGTGACTGGTGAGGGAAAGAAAACCCTTATCAACCTAAGAAATCCAGTGAGGCTTAATGATCAGCTTTTTTTTTTTTTTTTTTTTGTAAGATGTATGCTGATTTGGTGTTAACATACGAATGCCAAAGCCAGGTTATATGTAAATTTACCTTGAATATGGGGTGGACCTATGGCTTAGCTAAGTCCCTAACATTACACAGACCTGTGACAAATCAAAGTACCGAGCTGGAACGTCTGCCTGGAGCAGTAGGCTGAGTTGAAGCAGATCGAGTGCCTTGTGTGGTAGAGTGGACTCATAAAAACTCAGGTGCAGGAGTTCAGATCCTGTTTGATCCAGGATCCTTGTTAGTAAACTCACTGATTAAGGTGGGTTCTTTAACTTAAATTGATAACAATGCTTATCACCATTTATCATTATCCAGTTGGGAAATTAATATTTTTCCTACAGAAGGTCCTCTGGTTAAAGACAACAATAGGGCTATAAAAAAAAACCCTACTGTAATGCTAGTATCTAAAAGAATAGTTATTCAAAATCATGAGGAAACAGTGTCTTGAAACATCCCTCTTGAAAAAGTTCAGGTCACAGTGAGAGGAAATACAGAAGCAGGCTCTATTTACAAGTCAAATATTACTTTGTAATTTTTGTGAATAAAATAAACATCAAATCTCCTTCATCATATTTATCTATCAAAAGCGAGATATCAACACACATTACAGAACACATTCATTGCATCACTGTTATGGCTGGTGCTTCTGAGGGCACCTGCCAGTCATACAGTCATGTACACACACATACATCACATCAGCTATACAAATCACCACCAGGCTTGTCATTGTCATTATAATCATGTGCTTGGTAAATAACTGATTGTATGCACTTTCAGGATTTTCATTTACTTTCTACCCAATATAAATCACAGTAATTCTGATAAATATCTGATTGTACATACTGTTTTTTTTCAACACCTTATTCCTTACTTAATTTTCTTCTCACAACAGCTTCACTTGCTATCAATGTCACTGTTTAATAAATAGGTGGCCCTTCTTCCAATATCAATATTTCTAGTCTCACTAAAATTCTGTGTTCAATAGGTAACTTGATTGTACTACTTTAACACTATGATTCCTTTTCTAACTCATTCTGTACATCTTTCACTTCATCTACGTAGTGGACAGGAGGAACGCACACACTAGGCTGAGTCTTAGCATTAAACATTCCAAGCTTGATTAATCAGACACAGCTCCTAGCACGGCACAAATACTCTGTGAAGTAAAGTAATTACCTGGACGTGAAGAAACAGATGATAAAGAGTCTGCAAACTTAGTTCCTCAGCCAGCAGTATGAATATGATAAGGGTCATTATCTGTTAGTACTGTGGTTGACTCATCTCATTGTCATATACCATATTTCCTGCCACATAAGATGCACCAGAATATAAGACAGACCTATAATATGGCAGGGGATATTCAAAAAATAAAATAAGCCCCACCTTTCCCTGAACTTCATAGCCAGCCTTTCTCTGTGTTCAAGGTGTTCACTATTGGTTGAAGAGTTACAGTGCTCCTACACAGACCAGCTGTCAACTTGAAATGGTAAACAAAATACTCCCTGCACATGTTAAGGTTGTGTGCGCAGCAAATTTTATTCACATAAATTAACACCATTGAGTGATGTGTTTCAGAGTTACAGCAATCAGCTTTTATGTTTTAGCATTATTTTGGTTTGTAATCATTATCTAGTAATTTTCAACACTATTTTGATTTGTAATCATTATCTAACAAAACATAAACATATATATTTTGTTCTGGGGACAACCAGCGGTGTTTAGGTGTTACTCTAGTACTGGTAACCATAACCCATAGGCCTACCCAAACCTAACCATTGGGGTATAACATGCTGGGTGATTTTTTGGAGCATTTTTTTGGAGAGAGAGAGAGAGAGAGAGAGAGAGAGAGAGAGAGAGAGAGAGAGAGAGAGAGAGAGAGAGAGAGAGAGAGAGAGAGAGAGAGAGAGAGAGAGAGAGAGAGAGAGAGAGAGAGAGAGAGAGAGAGAGAGAGAGATGCATCTTCTATGACGGGAAATATGATACATACAAACTGTCGCTGTGTGCTCAACTCACTTCATGAATCATATACATACAAGCTACACAGTAACTTTTAAGTAAGTTTTAATTTTCATTTATCTTATTTTTTTTTTTACTATGTAAGAGAACTGCTGGCTAAAGGTTGAAAAAAAAAAAAGTTTAACTACTGCTCCTCAAAAGTATAAGAAAAGATCTACCAATAAGTACAGTATTTCATCTATCTTCTTGCTTTAAATAGGAAAACTGCCAGTTAAGGTTACAACAACTGAAGACAGGGCCTGTTTAATCTGTGCTTAAAAGTTGTACCTGAAGATAGGGCCTGTTTAACCAGTGCTTGAAAAAAATTAAAGTAAAAAAGAGATCTACCAATAAGGTACACAATTATTTGCCACATCAAGGACACTGGAAGGACCAATCCCAAATCCAACACCACAACCCTGACCATAATCCATCAATAAGTCATCTTCATACACCTTCAGAGCCTCCTTCAGGCCAGCTGCTGCAGCCAGGAAGTGACAGGGCTCAGGTTCTCTCCACTCTTGGCCACAGCCTCCACAAACTCCACCTTAATGGGTCCCAGGTGGCTGAACTCAAAGTCCTGTCCTTGTTTGCCGAGGAAGCTGTTGTTGTTGCTGCCCTCACCCACTGACTGCAGCTGGCTTGCCTTGGTCACACGGAGCAGGTTGCTGTGTGAGGAAGATTAGAGAAGAATAACATACATTCTACATAGAGGGAGGATAGCTGAGACAAGGCACACAACTTTCACAATCATACTACATCACACCACTCTCTTAGCCTCTTAGACCCTGGCAAAGAAGAGAAAGTATTCCTGCCCTCACTTTATGGGATCAGTTACACAAGGCTCTTCGTAACAATGGAAAAGAATTAGGTAGATGAAAAGAACAAATAAAAAGGCTTTATATAATATGCAGCATGGACTTAGAGGTTAAAATTAGAGGAAATCCTTGTTAATGTATTAATGTCAATAACCTGTCTTGGCTAACACTATTATGGATAATGGCTTGGTATATGGGCAGACGAATGAATATAAACACTCAAAGACTATATAATTTGAACATATAAGAAAAGACAACTCGTGCAGCCCTCCAGCACTACCACACTTACATTTCTTTCTCCAGTGTTTTCTGTATCAAGGGAGCAGCCCTGGCCAGCGTGAGGTCCTGCTTGTTACAGACCACCAAGACACGGGACACCTTGGACTGCACCGCCCCGTCACAGAGGACAGTGTACAGGAAGCTGCAGTGGGAGAGACAGTGATCAAAACAAGTCCTACAGTACAATGATGTATAGGGACAGTATGAACTACGAAAAATGCTTCCACATAGTGAACATAAGAGAATAAGGGGAGTTGCAAGAAGCTACCTGACCTATGTGTAGCTGTTCCTGTTTGAAACATACCTACCTAGTTTTACATACCATCCTCATACACAGAATTAGAGAGATAAGTGTATAAAGCTCCAGAATACATCTTTAAACACAGTCAGTATAACTAGTGAAAGTGAAAAATTAACAATGATAAATACAAGTGAAAGAATAAGCCAGCAACAAGAGGAAATTAAAAGAATGTAGCAAAAGCTGTACTCAGAAACAGAACTGAATGGCTTAGAGACTCATAAACAAGCGGACAGTAGTTAAAGGATGATTGCGGCTTGAAGGCACAGCTTATATTTAGTCAGGTGTGTATGAATAATACGAGGGGCAACTCCTCTCTCTGGACTCACTCAGCAACATCCCTCACGTCCTTCTGAATGGTGCCGGAGTCCACCATGAAGATTATTCCCCGTGCCAGCTTCTTCACCTTCTCAAATGCACCATAACGGATGCGCTCGTGTCCCGGGAGATCGTACAGAGTGAGTGATTTCTGTTGGGAGATGCAGTGATGTGGTTACAGTAATTTATTAAGGCCAAAGGTAACCTGCTGGTATAAAGTGGCTTGGGGCGAGTGATTACTGTAAACTATTTTATAACTTTGGTGAATAGTCTTGTGAGAAATAAAGTAAGTAATCTACTGCTGTTGAAAGACACACCTTCAAAAGTCTCTATATCTCTGCTATGTACATTTCCAAAAACTCAGTAATTATCATCATTATTACTATGCTTTCTTGTGTTTATTAATTTTGTGCAGGTAAGTAGCATGTTGAAAACAAGTGTATACTACTGAGGGATGTCAACTAGAGATGCTCTATTATATAATGAGGTAACATAAAATAAAGAAATATACACATTAACATCACAAAAGGCAGTTGAGGTATATAAATAGACATATATATGAGAGAAAGAAAAAAAAAAAAGGTACTAAATGAATTGGAATTGTGGAATGCCCACCTTCCCTGCAGTGTAGGTGCCAGAAGACTCCTTGATGGAAGTGACAGAGACCACATCCACGCCATGACACAACCGCGAGAACATCTGGGTCTTGCCACTCTCACACAGCCCCATCAGCAGGATGCCGCGCCCCCTACTGGTGCCCCGCAGCAAGCGCCACAGCAGGACTGGGAAGGCACAGCAGAGAATCAATGAGATGCTTAAATAAAGATGGGAATAAATACAACTTCTGAGACATGATAATAGACTAGGGACAGTATTAAAATAACATTAGCATCCTCATCCAAGAGCTGAGTTAGGTTAGATTTAAATTCATTCAGTTCATTCATCTCACAGCTCATTCCTTCATTGAGTGAAAAGTACAAAGAGCTACAAGACTGTTACCTGACATGGAAGAGCTCACATATGAGGAGAGACTTTGGAAACTAGTTACCAACACTTACATACAGAAGAGCAAGGGGAGAAATGATTGAAACATTTAAGACCTCAAACAGGAGGTAAGATGGAGATTACTGCGATGGCATATTCAAGTTGAGAGATGATTGTGATATGAGGGGCCACACTGAGAAAGTCTATAAGCCTATATCAAGATGGAATCTGATGAAGTACTCTTTCCTGTGTAGAGTGGAAGATAAATGGAATCACCTCTCGGATTATGTAGTCAATATCTACACATTTGAGAAAAAAATACATGAGTTTTGGAAAGAGCAAAAACTAAAATTTAACTATGAGGCACAGCTGTCCACCACACATTGCCAACACAACACAATGAACCTGGAACCACAGGTTTCATAAGCCTCTTTCAGTTGGACGTCTGTGGGTATCTATGAGTATGTGAATACATCGCGACTTGAAAAATTGTCATAATTTTGCAGAGGAATAGAATCAATGTCTGAAAATTAGCAGGCTATGGTTATTTAAGCCTCAATATACAAGTATACCATCATAAAGACACTGAAATAGCATAATAAATTAGGGATAATATTTAAGAATAACAGCGTTTTCATGCCAGGACTAGGTTAGGCTCGGACTTTAATAAGAACCATATATTTTCTTTTGAAGAGAAATAAAGTCAACGTCTGGAAATATGTAGCCTAAGGTTATTTCTCCTTGGCTGTGTATGTAAACCAGGATATTGACACACAAACAGTATAATAAGCAAGTAAATAGGAAAGAGGCGCCTTACAGAGTGTGAGGAGGCCCACCAGCAACGCCACCGCCACTTGTAGGTACAGCATGTTCTCTTCATTGAGCTCAGGCACCACGCTCCTGAACGTCTCCTTGAGGGATATCCTCTTCTTGGCCCGCACCTCGTCTGCCATGGCTCACAGAAAGGTAAATATGTTACCTACACCAAGCAGACTGCTCACTCCACACTAACTGCTGGCTGGCATAGGTCCGCGTTAAATTAAGGCTGGATCCGTATATCAATTTTCTAGATTATTGCATTTTTCTTCATATTAGTAACTGATTTTGATTTTATAATTTGTCGTGTTTATTTTTATATTATTTAGTGATAAGTAATTCATGGTTTAGGATAGTATATTTACTTTTCATTGCTGGAATGACAGATGGAGGTAAGGTCGTTCGTGTGGTTATAAATTCGGTTTAAATCACGGATATACTTTTAAATCATTATTCCAAACTATTATGTTTTTTTCTTAATAGTACTATTGATTTTAATTTTATAAGTTATTTTATTATTTTAGTGTTTTTTAGTAATATAAAACTTACAGTTTATGATAGTATATTTAATGATTATTGCTGGAATGTCAACTGGAGATAAGGTGATCCATCAGCTGACAACATAACAACAAACAGCAGACAAACGAGCGGCGTCACGATCATCATTATCACTAATTGCCACTCTGGTCATGCTGGCTGGCGCAAGTGTGGAGTGTGCGATAGCGAGCTGAGAGGCGAGGCAGCTTTCAGTTTTGCTTATCAGAGGAATACGAGTCAAGGGAAACACGTTGGGGTGCAACAAATTAATTTTTTTATTCCAGTGCAAGTGAGTCCCGGTTCTGTGTTATATTTGTCATTAATTAAAGGAAATAGTTGTGTTTTATCATGCAGTTGAGAGGTATCATGATTTATTATTACATTCATGCTAGTAGAAATGCGAGACAATAGTTTTTTTCGTTTCCCTCGCAAGTGATTACAAGCTCTGTGTATCTTTGTCATTAATTGAAGATGATAGCGGTATTTCATCCTGTAATTGAGACGAACCATGATTTATTTTAGTATTATGTTAGAATGTATGACGACGTGCTACCTGGTAGGTACTCCTTGGCATAGTCTGTGATGTATTATCTATGTTATCAATTAAAGGTAATAGACGTAATTTCTTACTTAATTCATATTGAATTGTTGTCGTCGTTTTTTTTTTTTTTTTTGTGACCTGTTTTGTATCGTTTCTTAGGTAGTCCATTCTTTGCTTTTATTGTCTCTTGCATTGCTTCTTTTGATTTTGTTTTATTACAATGCTTCCTCAGTTGTTTTTTTTTTTCTCTCTCCATAAGTTGACATATTACCCACCAGGGACTTCTTGACAGGACCTGTATTTGAAGCAATGCAGGCACTGAGAGACTAAACTGAGGAAAGTTTCATCAAGGTCCTAGAAAGTTAGACATAAGTTCTTACTTGCCGCACTCCAGGATGAGAAAGTTAGAACATATGCTTTCACCTGTCATGCTCCAGACAATACTTGACAAGTACACACCATATTCTAGCCAGAGCCACCTTAGAGCTGTGTCAGTGAGGCAGTCTTGGAAGTTAAGAGTAAGCCAACATTAATTTATATGGTGCTCTTTTATTTGCAGGGATCTAACAGATTATTCTTCTACTGGAAACTTCACTGAATGAGCTTGTACCTCCTCCCTTACTGATTATTCCATATATTTACCATGATTTCTTACTTTGATGATGGTTTTCTTTCTTTCATCAGATAGTGTTACATTTTCTAACCATCGGAATCTTAGAGAGAAACAGAAAAACTACCCAAGTGGTTGGCTAAAACTATTCTTTCTCTTGGCAGGAAGACTCTGAAGGCCTTGCACATCTCCCAGATTCCCCAGAAACATGTCTGTGGCAGCTCACACCACACCCCTGCTCTCCCGGGTGGTGGGCTACTCAGTGGCCATCGCTAACAATGCTGGCAGGATCATAAGGGACATCATGAAGAGGGGAGAACTGGGCATTGTGGAAAAGGAAGTAAGTCTTTGCTGTTTCATCTTTGTTGTTGAAATGAAAAGAGTTATTTTTAAAATTCACTTTAGTGCTAGGCATTGTGGAAAAAAAATAAGAATATTCAAGTGTTATTTTCTTTACTTTTACTACTGTTATGTTATATTTTTCCTGCATCCTTTGTTCTTCATTTGTTTAGCCCTTGTCTTATTTCTGTTAATTTTCTCATGTCATTTTCTTTTGTATTGCAAGTGATATCAAGGTTTATCTTGGCTCTCCCAGCCTTATCTGTGATTGAATAATGATGACTGTAACTGTAATGATAACTATGATAATATGCTCCAGAGATAAGGAGTTGAGTATTAAAAGGTAATAACCACATGCTTCAAAGCTAAGGCGATGAGCACTGTAGCAAAGAATCTCCCCTGACTTAATTATTGTGTCCCCAGAGTGCACGAGACCTGCAGACAGAGGCAGACCGGGCAGCCCAGCGCAGCATCATCACCTCCCTCCAGAAATGCTTCCCAAAATCAACCATCATTGGTGAGTGTGGTGTGCCTCAGGGTAGGGTGATGGTGGTGGTGGTGGTGGTAGGATGTTGTTCATTACTTCACTTGGAATTGATGTTGTCTAGAGGAAGAAATTAATTGATGAACCACAAAGGGATTTTAGGGTGGTGGTGGTGGTGGTGCCTAGGATGCTGTACTTTATTGGGAATTGTTGTCTTTGGGAGGAAATTAACTGGATAGTGGTAGGGTAATGGTGGTGGTGGTGGTGCCTGGAATGCTGTACTTTACTTCGCTGGGAATCACTGTTGTCTTCAGGAAAATACTTGTATAAACCACTTGATGGACTGTTGTCTCTGTTTTTTTTCTTTTTTTTTTATGTAGGAAGGACACTGGCCAAGGGCAACAAAAATCCAATAAAAAAAATGCCCACTGAAATGCCAGTCCCATAAAAGGGTCAAAGCAGTAGTCAAAAATTGATGAATAAGTGTCTTGAAACCTCCCTCTTGAAGGAATTCAAGTCATAGGAAGGTGGAAATACAGAAGCAGGCAGGGAGTTCCAGAGTTTACCAGAGAAAGGGTTGAATGACTGAGAATACTGGTTAACTCTTGCATTAGAGAGGTGGACAGAATAGGGGTGAGAGAAAGAAGAAAGTCTTGTGCAGCAAGGCCGCGGGAGGAGGGGAGGCATTTAGTTAGTAAGATCAGAAGAGCAGTTAGCATGAAAATAGCGGTAGAAGACAGCAAGAGATGCAACATTGCGGAGGTGAGAGAGAGGCTGAAGACAGTCAGTTAGAGGAGAGGAGTTGATGAGATGAAAAACTTTTGATTCCACCCTGTCTAGAAGAGCAGTGTGAGTGGAACCCCCCCCAGACATGTGAAGCATACTCCATACATGGACGGATAAGGTCCTTGTACAGAGTTAGCCGCTGGGGGGGTGAGAAAAACTGGCGGAGACGTCTCAGAACGCCTAACTTCATAGGAGCTGTTTTAGCTAGAGATGAGATGTGAAGTTTCCAGTTCAGATTATAAGTAAAAGACAGTCCGAGGATGTTCAGTGTAGAAGAGGAGGGGATAGTTGTCTGGAAGGTTGTGTCGAGTTGATAGATGGAGGAATTGAGTTTTTGAGGCATTTAACACAACCAAGTTTGCTCTGCCCCAACCAGAAATTTTAGAAAGATCAGAAGTCAAGCATTCTGTGGCTTCCCTGCGTGAAATGTTTACCTCCTGAAGGGTTGGACTTCTATGAAAAGATGTGGAAAAGTGCAGGGTGGTATCATCAGCGTAGGAGTGGATAGGACAAGAAGTTTGGTTTAAAAGTTCATTAATGAATAATAAGAAGAGAGTGGGTGACAGGACAGAACCCTGAGGAACACCATTGTTAATAGATTTAGAAGAACAGTGACCATCTACCACAGCAGCAACAGAATGGTCAGAAAGGAAACTTGAGATGAAGTTACAGAGAGAAGGATAGAAGCCGTAGGAGAGTAGTTTAGAAATCAAAGCTTTGTGCCAGACTCTATCAAAAGCTTTTGATATGTCTAAGGCAACAGCAAAAGTTTCACCAGAAAAAAAGTTTCTGTGCATTACCTTTATGATGAGAGATTCTTACTAATTTTACATGGAAAGTATAATGTTTAAGATCAGTGAAAAAAAAGAAAAGTTTTTTGTGTCTCCTTTTTCAAGATAAGAGGTTCTTATTACTGTTTGGCATTGTACCAATATCTTAAAAATATTTCATACTTCTTGCATTCTTTTATTAAATATAGGCTTTATTATGCATTTTATTATATATTTTGTCTTATGACTTGGCTTGTAGTGCCGTAATCTAAATCTTAATCTAAACTTTAACATTTGAAATAATTCATATTTCTTTTCCCTGATTTAAGTTAAGTTTTATTATGTATTTATTATTATATATTTTGTTTTATGTCTTAACCTGCAATGCTAGTGGGCTGTTTGATTTATGTACTCATTATTCTGCAGGGGAGGAGGGTGAGGATGAAGTGAAGGACCTGAGTGGACAAGTATTTGACCCATCCAGTGACAGCAGCAGCAGCAGCATCAGCAGCATCGCCTGTCCCCCACAGCTGACCACAGTAGCAGAGGAGGAGGTAAACCTTTGAACTTGTTGATGAAAAAATAGTTCCACAGACTAATTCAAGCCTTACTTCAGATTTCTTATAACCATTTTTCACTTTTTTATATTTCAAATTTGAACATGATAAACTTATAGTAAGCATCCTATTCATTTCAATACAAGACAATTTCTATGAGAGACTTTGATGTTTTCAGCTAATCTAATCACTGCTTGGCAAAATCTCATGTTTTCTCTTGAAGAATGGAGATAATATATGTATCTACATTTATAGTGGTAATATAACTCTGCAGTAAATAGATCTTTAATGTAACTTTCAGACCATTTCATTATTTTTATGGATCAACAAGATGTGATATTGGTGGCAAAATTTCATGTGTTCTCTTTAAGAATGGAGATAATGCATGGATATATATTTACAGTAGTATCATAACTGCAATAAATGGATCTTTAATGTCATTTTCATATCACTTCAATATTTTTGCTCATCACATCACTATTTCCCTATAGCTTGTGATATGGGTGGACCCTCTGGATGGCACAGCAGAGTACACACAAGGTAAGGGGAGCTGCCTTGTGCCCCTTGAATCTCATATCCAGGGTCTCTTTGTCATCTCCAGGCACTTATTTCATTGCCAGGTGTGTCTAATGCAGCTGCTGTGACCCTCTAGATGTGGAGCTTGGTTACCTTAGTGATTTATGGTGGTGTAGCATTTTATTGATAGGCTTTCATAGGTGTTGTTTTGAACTGGCAGGAGGACAGTCATTATTTTACTGACAGTGTATGTGTGTGGCGTGGTTGCCGTGACTTGGGATGTGGAGCTTGGTTACTCAGTGATCTGTGGTTGTGTGGTATTTTATTGATAGGTTTTGTAAGGTTGATATTATGTTATTGTGACATGTCATGTATTTCACTGAAAAGTTTATGTGTTACAGTCACAGCAACTTTTGTGAGGATGTGGAGCTTAGTTACTTGGTGGTTTATGGCTAAGTGGCATTCTACTGATAGGGTTTCATAGGTTTGATGTTATGTACCGGCAGGACAGTTAACCTTTTGACTGCCACTTGGTACACCTTTCCCTAATTACCAATCACTCTGAGACATCTTTACTTGTTCTGCTGCCACATCCAGTCTTTAAACTGGGTAGAAATTGCAAAATCTTTTCTTTTCATCCATAACTTTCTTGCAGATACTTGTAAAAACATTGCATGTGGTGGTGATAATTGTCTCATATCAAAGTGAAAGGGTTTAGGCCAATCATAATCCATTTGAGTGTTAGTCTGATCAGTGACATGTTGGTTTTCTCATGTTTGCCTCAAGTTTCTCATCAGATATTCAATTAAATGAAAAGTCCTAGAAATTAAAATTATTATTATTAAAGCATTATTAAATGAAAATGCCCTAGTGAGTGCATTGCATTTCTACTGTTATAGTGTTTAATTTTCATCACCTTAGTCAGTACTCCATTCCATTTGTACTATTAGTGTTTAGTTTTCATCAGCATAGTAAGTGGTCATTCCCATGTTACTGAACCTAATGAGTCTCTCTCCCTGCCACCCTGCAAGCCCATGAGTGTCGCATCAGTGGCCACCTGGGGGTTTGTAAGACTCTTGGACTGTCATGTGAAAGTTAGTTAAGATATCTGCTAATCCTTGCCTGGCCCTCTCCTGCACCCCAGCACCCTATCATCCCATCACCTCCCTCCCCTCCCTGCCATAACTCTTCACCTTAGTGAGACTTTTTAAGTGATAATTGTCTTCCCAAGTAAAAAAAAATAGAAGCAGTTTAGTTATTATTTCCCCTTGCATTTTTTTGCATCTCCCTCTCTTTTAGCAAGATTTTTTAGTTGTAATTGTCTTTCCAGGTTGTTTAGTTATTATTTCCTTATGTGAGTTTTTTTTTTTTTGTAATGCGTCTTGTTTTTTGTTAGTATTTGTATTTTGGGTGTTGACACATTTTTATTATATTAGACATTAGTTGAGCTTGGTTACCAATGTTGTTTATGAATAGTGATATCCACTGAAGGATTTTTTTTAATGTTGTAGTGGTTGTGTGTTTATGTGCACTTATATATATTTTTTTTTTGCATGAAAAGAATGCTGTTACCCACAATTTGCTGTATTTCATGAACTAAAATATCATTTAAGTTTTTCTTAGAAATATGATATACAATATTTACCTACAGTTTGCTGTATTTATTGTACTTAACCAACATTTAAGTTTGGTTGATGAAGAGATGCTATAAACAATTTGTTGTATTTCATGAACTATACTAATATTCAATTTGCAGAGAAGTCTCATGCTCATTGTACTCCATGTCATTAAAATTTGGTGCTTGAAATCAAGTTACAAAGCAGAGAATCATGATAATCACTTTCCAAACCTGCCATCACTGTATTAACCCATCCACTGCTACTTGGCACATTTCTCCTTAACCACTAACCACTCAGGGACTTTCCTCCCATTCTGAAGCCACAGCCAAACAATATAGTAGCTAGAAATTGCAAAATATATTCTTTTCATTCCTTTATTTTTTGTGAATGCTAACAGAGATTTCATATGTTGTATTTAGAGGTGTGAATTGTTGCATATCACACTAAAATGATCATATAGAGGTGCAGTAGTGGAGTAACATTGTCTGTCTCCCACAGGTCTTCTGGATCATGTGACAGTGCTCATTGGCATAGCATCGGGAGGGAAGGCTGTGGGCGGGGTGATCCACCAGCCTTACTACAATTACCAGAACCCAGGGTGAGGATAGGTTAGGTTAGGTAAATATTCAGACCACTGTTGGAGATAAAAGCTTGTGTATTTCTTGTTACTTTGGTCACTGTCATCATCTCCTTTATCTGTTGTCCTGTAGCTTTTGTACTGATGGATATGAGAGCTTGTGTGTGTCTTGTCATTGCTTTGGTCATTGTCATTATCTCACTTCTTGTTTTACTGTAACTAGTCTCTAATAGTGCAGATTAGTGTAGATGGAATTGCAGTAGGACTGTATACTGTACGTCATCTATTCTGTACTACTTTTAGAATGCAGGGATGCTCTATTGTACTAGCTGAACTGTCCTTTGTGCTTCAGGGGTGAGCTTGGCCACACCATCTATTTTGTACTGAGTAGGATGCAGGGATGTTCTGTTGTAGCAGCTGAACTGTACTGCACCTTATCTGTTCTTCAGGGCTGAGCTTGGCCGCACCATTTGGGGCATTGTAGGTGGCAGTGTGGGGGGCATGCCCATTGTGGCGCCTCCTGAGGGGAAGGTCATTGTCACCACAACGCGCTCCCACTCCTCCTCGACGGTGAATGATGCCGTCGCTGCCGTCAGCCCCACGGAGGTCCTCAGGGTGGGAGGTGCTGGACACAAGGTGAGATAAGGGCTTGTATTTCTAAATGTTTTCTCTCATAAGGACTGTTTTTTAAGGCAACAAGGAAAATTAGTTAAGTTCTCATGGTTGTTTTCATAAGAACTATTTTTTAAAGACTATAGAGATAATTAGGTTCTCATGAGGTTTTTCTTAGTGATAGTGTAGAACTGTTAAACTTTCATTAGAATCACAAAAAAATCCTGGAAAACTCATTTATTTCCACCAGAGGCTGTTAAAAGTGGCTTAGATAAGAGTTGTAGGATCATATAGGAAATTTTACTATTAGTGTTTAAAAAGAAGTAGGATGACAGAGGTAGAGTGGTGGGTGTGGAGGTGCAAGACAGAATACATTGAGGAAGAGTAAGGCAGTGGTGGTGAAAAAAAAATACTGCACCTATAAATTCAGAAATACTCAGGGATTTTCACATTTTTACACCAAAAAAAAAAAAAAAAATACTGCACTTATCAACACACAAATATTCATTGACTTTCTCTGCTATACATTTTAAGAAATACTCAGGTTATCAATATACAAATATCCAGTCACTCCCATCACTCAACACCCACACTGCCAGGTGATGCTGCTGCTGGAGGGCAAGGCACATGTGTATGTGTTTGCCAGCCCTGGGTGCAAGAAGTGGGACACCTGTGCTCCTCAGGCTATACTGGAGGCAGCTGGGGGCGTCCTCACTGACATTAAGGGCGACCCAATCCCCTATCACGCCACTGTAGCACACAGGTATGTGGGAGGGAGTTTGCTATTGTTACTAATGAAAACTATGTAGGGATGTTACTTCAATTAGCATGTTAGGTCAGAGGAGGCAGTAGACACCTGCCAAAACAATAATTAGTCCTAGTGAGGTCTGAAACACTGGACCAAGGGTGCTGTGAACTTATTATTAACCTAGCTGTGACCTCACTGAATGTTTCCCTTTGGCTGCTTTTACACCAAAGTGCCACGTCACATGTGGCAAGTACCAAGTGACACATGGCATGGTGATTTCAGACCAAGGTTGCACGTGGCATATGTCAGCCTGCTTTCACTCAGTTTACAAGATGGCATTAAGGAAGGAAGAGGTGCTGGATACATCCATATCTTAAAGAGAATGTAGAAGCTCACAGTGTTTATGTAGTTGCAAAGCAATTAGAGCTGCATGAAGAGAAGTTCAGCAGTTTTACCGAATGTGGAAAAACTTTTCGCTATCTGATGACCATTATAAACCCCTTATTGCGGCAGAAGGATACAAATTACAGAATGTGTGAGTGCCGACACTTGAAAACTGCTCTATATGTGCCATACATCCAAAAGTTTTCCTTTTATGTTATATTTTGTTATTAAAATTTAACATTTTAATATTACCTTGAATAATAATAAGTTTGGGTATGAAAGCTCTGTTAAAATTTAAAAAACACAGTCCAAGGTGGCAAGTCACATGCTGAAAAAAAACAAAAAAAAACAGACTAGTCCAGTCCCAGGATGATACACAGGTCGCGATGTGCCACTCTGGTGTGAAAGCGGCCTTTGTGTCTCATAACACAAGGGGGCAGTCACAGCCTGCCCACTAAAGACAACTTTCTTCTTTCACACAAAACTACAAACACCTAATTCCACGCACATCATTCACTCAAAATTAAAAAAATTATCATGGTGATTCCTACACCAGTCTTGGAGTTCCCATCTGGGGACAGAACCACAAATGTCACCAGGTCGAACTGCTCTTCTGGTATAGACCTGAAGTTTCTTGACACCCCCTCCTTTTTCTTCATTAACTTTTTGCAACATTCGCAGTCTTAGATCCAATTTTCAGTCTGTAGAACACCATCTCTCCTCTACTAAACCTCAACGTCTTTATCTGACTGAAACACAGGTGTCTGAGGCAACTGACAGTAGTCCCTTTTCTGTTCCCTCCTACTTTCTCTATCCTTATTTTCAATCCAAAGCTGGATGTTGTGTCTATGTGCACACTGACTTAACCTGCTCTTGTGCCCACACTCTTGAATCTTCCATGTTTTCCACCAATCTGGCTATGACTACAGAGTCACTCTCAAACTAAATTTATCTGTGCTGTAAATGTCTCACCTAACTCCTTTGACTATAAGTGATTCTTTGACTTCTTAACTTTCAAAGTGGAGCACATTCTGACTCTCTTCCCTTTTGTGGAAATATCCATTCTTGGAGACTTCAATGTTTTTTTTTTTACTTTTTTTTTTATGTGTAGGAAGGACACTGGCCAAGGGCAACAAAAATCCAATAAAAAAAAAGCCCACTGAAATGCCAGTCCCATAAAAGGGTCAAAGCAGTAGTCAAAAATTGATGAATAAGTGTCTTGAAACCTCCCTCTTGAAGGAATTCAAGTCATAGGAAGATGGAAATGCAGAAGCAGGCAGGGAGTTCCAGAGTTTACCAGAGAGAGGGATGAATGATTGAGAATACTGGTTAACTCTTGCATTAGAGAGGCAAAGTTATTGGAGATATTTTTGGCTAGATGCCAGAAGTCATAAGGGGAGTTAGATCTTGAAAGGTTTTGACACTTTCTGTTTTTGGCTAGTTGGAGAACAGACTTGGCATGGTTCCGGACAGAAATATAAAGTACATGAGATTCTGATAATGGAAGGCTTAAGTACCTTTTGTGGGCCACCTCTCTATCATGTATAGCACGAAAACAAGCTGTGTTAAACCAAGGTTCAGAAGGTTTAGGATGAGAAAAAGAGTGAGGAATGTACGTCTCCATGCCAGACACTATCACCTCTGTTATGCGCTCAGCACACAAAGACGGGTCTCTGACATGGAAGCAGTAGTCATTCCAGGGAAAATCAGTAAAATACCTCCTCAGATCCCCCAAACTAGCAGAGGCAAAATGCCAGAGGCACCTTCGCTTAGGGGGGATCCTGAGGAGGGATTGGAGCGATAGGACAAGATAAAGATATGAGATTGTGATCGGAGGAGCCCAACGGAGAAGAAAGGGTGACAGCATAAGCAGAAGGATTAGAGGTCAGGAAAAGGTCAAGAATGTTGGGCGATTTAACACAACCTGTTCTCGTGCTATACATGTTAGAGAGGTGGCTCACAAAGGGTATTTGAGCCTTCCATCATCTGAATCTCATGCTCTTTATATTTCTGCTGGGAACCATGCCAAGTCTGTTCTCCAACTAGCCAAAAACTCCTTCATTAATAGAAAGTCTCAAAATCTTTCAAGATCTGACTCCTCTCATGACTTCTGGCATCTAGCTAAAAACATCTCCAATAACTTTGCTTTTTCTTCTTTCCTTCCTTTATTTCAACCAGATGGCACCACTGCTATCACATCTATCTCTAATGCTGAATTTTTCACTTTGACCTTTGTTAAACACTCTACCTTGGATGATTCAGGGCTTGTTCCTTTCTCTTCTCCACCCTCTTACTACTTCATGCTACCTATTAAAGTTCTTTGTAATGTTTTCCATGCCCTTGGAAGGTTTATCGACCTGATGGGGTCCCTCCTATTGTTCTTCGAAACTGCCTCCATGCTTGCACCTTGCCTAGTCAAACTCTTTCAATTCTGTCCGTCAGCATCCACCTTTCCTTCTTGCTGGAAGTTTGCCTACATTCAGCCTGTTCCTAAAAAGGGTGACTGTTCTAGTCCCTCAAATTACTGTCCTATTGCTTTAATTTCCTGCCTATCTAAAGTTTTGAATCTATTCCAAACAGGAAGATTCTTGAATATCTGTCACTTCACAGCTTTCTGTGTGATCGTCAGTATTGGTTCTTTGAAGGCCACTGTACTGGTGATCTTCTGGCTTTCCTTACTGAGTCTTGATCATCCTCTTTTAGAGATTTTGGTGAAACTTTTTCTGTTAGCTTAGACATATAAAAAGCTTTTGATAGAGTCTGTCACAAAGCTTTGATCTCCAAATTATCCTGCTATGGCTTCTATCCTTCTCTCTGTAACTTCATCCCAGCCTCTTTCTCAGCCTCTTTCTAATTGTCGCAATGTTGCATCTCTAGCTATCTTCTATCACTATTTTCATACCAGCTGCTCTTCTGATCTTGCTAACTGAATGCCTCCCCTCCTCCTATGGCCTTGCTGC
>NC_087173.1:11215485-11257985 GCF_035594125.1 Scylla paramamosain
CCTGAAGATTAACACTTTTCTATGCTGTTAAAATAGCTCACTAGCTTTTTTTTCATGCATTTCTTATACCAGGTTAGAGTTTCCCCAATAGTACAGTATTCTGAAGGCTTATTAAGTACAGGACACATAAAGTAAATAAAGTAGAGTATATTAAAGGTCTTGATGTAGTACTTGTATATAAATGCACATATTGCTCCTAGAGATGGTTTATAGAGGAAGATGCATCAAGGATGAGGGAAGAGATCACTGATAACAGCAAGAAGTGGCAGAGACTCACAAGCCATTTAACCCCATAAGTGAAAATAAGAACATTAAGCCAGATGATGACAATGGTGATAGAGGTATATAGGATCATATTCTGAAACACTTATGTACTGTACTTCCATTACACTCAAAAGCCTGTATTTGAAGTTCCACGGGGTTTTCAAGGGTGTTTTTACGGTCCCAGTGACAGACTAACGAGTTTTGCATTATTAAAAGGAGAAACACTCTTGAGAAGCCAAGGAATCAATCATCTTTATAGCTTTTGAAAATAGTTGTGGTAAGAGCGAAGCATTTTTTAATACAGACCTATATACCAGGCCAGCAATTGTGCATGTGGTGGACCAGACAAAGCACCACACATTCATACACACATCATTCACACTTTCATCTACAGTAATAATAAAAATGACAAGTGAATTAACCAAAGCTTGAAAGAAAGACATTATGTTAATTATAGTTAATTATAAGAGTGCATAATGGTTTTATCAATTGTGGCATCTAATAAATGATATTGTTCTAAGATTGGAATGTGATAAAGTTGCATTCATATTTTGCTATTAGATAAGGAAATAAGAGTACTGGGGTGAGTATGTTTGCTGGTGGTGTGGAATTTGTTCTACACTTAATAAAGTTTGGGGACTTCCTGGTGTTATGATATACTGCTCAAAAATTCTCAGGATCCATAATCAGGATAGAACAAGAAATAATGGGCTCAAGCTTGAAAACTCAAATTTAAAAAAAGAGATAGGAAGAAATTGTTTGTCATATAGAGTGGTGGATGAATGGAATGGACTTAGTTATCAGGTTGTTAGTGGTGAGTCATCAGGGAGCTTTAAAAGAATAGACAAATTTATAGATGAGGATGACAGGTGGAGATAAGTTGTTATGTTGTATACAAGGACTGCCATGTGTAGGCCTGATGGTTTCCTGCCACTTCCTGTATTATGTTCTTATGTTACCAGGGTAAGCATGTTGTTAGCATGGGATTTATTCTCCACTGAACAAAGCTTGGGAACCTGTGGGTGTTATGGCTGGTAGTGGTCACAAGACTACTGTAGAAATGAGTAAAGTTGAACAGTTTTAGCCAAGTGTATTAATAAACCTAATTATGAGTGGAAAGAAATGTTGTGGTAGTGTGATTGTGATTGGTGATAATACTGGTAATCTGGTGTGTGTGTGTGTGTGTACAACAACAGCAGCAGCAGCAGTAGCAACAACAACAACAAGAACAACATAAGTAGTAATAATAATAATAATAATAATAATAATAATAATAATAATAATAAAAGCAACAAGAACAACAACAATAATAATAATAATAATAATAATAATAATAATAATAATAATAATAGTAGTAGTAACAATGAAAACAAGAACAACAACAACAATAATAATAACAACAATAAATAGAGCTCCCTCTCGAGTGTTCTCAGTATCGAATAATAGTTTTAAACAAAGGTGTGCTGAAGTAGGTGAAAATACTCGGGGAAGAAGAGGAGAGAGTGAGTGGGGAAGGAGAGTGCAGTGAGCACCACAAAGAAGGGTAGGGAAGCCCCTGCAGCGTGGGTGGCGGGGAGCAGTAAGTGCATTACGGTGCCGCCAAGCTGGTTAGTGGCGCTTGTGCTGCTTCTGCATTTAGGTTACGTGAGTGAGTCCAGACACGCTGGTTCGCTCACGCTCATCAGGCTGGCGTTCTTTATTGCTGGGTTACGTGACTTTAATTTCTAGGACCGTATTTTGAAACACTTCTGCACCGCACCTCCACTACAACTTTGAAAAGGCTCTAGTTGAAGTGATACGAGTTCTAAGGGTGTTTTTATGGTTCTAGTGAAAGATTAACAAGATTTCTGCATTATTAATAGGATAAATACTCTTGAGAACCCACCTAATCATGTTTGTGGCCTTAGAAAATAGTCGTGGTGAGAAAGCAGAGCGCTTCTTAATAGGGATCCTGATCTGGTTGAGAGGAACCGTGATATCTTGGCTTATTGACACATCCTCAAACATTTAAACCTTTTATCTTGAATACTTTTAACAGGATGTATTGGAAGTTATGGGTTTTCTAAAATATTTCCTTTAATTTCACTGATGGTTTAACAAGGAGTCTGCATCACTATTGAGGGGAAACAGTGATAGTCCGACTATTTAGAAGTTATAGGGTTATATGAAAGGCTTTCCATGATTGTTGTCATAGTCTAACAAGGATTCTGCATAACCAACGGTAACAACACTTGTAAAAAATCAGCTAATAATCTCTGTGGCCTAATGAGCCAAAAGCGTTTCAGAATGTGGATCCATTTTTTTTTATCCCTACATTGCCTAGTGGTCAGCTTCCTATTCTCTCAAACAAATTTCTTGCAATGCTCTGAATGTCAAGTATGATGAAAATGATACCCTGTTACACACTTTGGGGACTGAATGAATATTGAAATTTCCCTGTTATTATGTTAAAATGACCGCATTAGGAGTGAGTGGAGAGGACGTTTGAACCCTTGCGTAGTGGAAGGAGTAAGGTGGTGGTGGCCTAATATGGTCGTTCAGTGAGCCTTGTTTGTCACAGTGAGGAGTGAAACAAGTCTGGTGGGGGCCTGCAAAGGTTGTGCTGCACTGAGAGTCGCGTACCTTCCCGCCTTCCTCGATCACTTGTCTTTGGAGAATAGCGACGTGCTTTTTAATTCTCTTTGCACACACACACACACACACACACACACACACATACAAACAATGATATGTGAATATGAAACCCTTCCTCTTCCTCTCCCCCCCCCCCAAAAAAAAAAAAAGCAACATCAAGAATGAATAAACAGGAATACATGAGAACCTACCACTTATGAATAATGCTGATTGAACTTACTGGTTATGTCATGGGAACCACATTACCTCTCTGAATCAGTAGAATATGAAAAAAAAAAAAAAACTGGCAACATCAAGAATGAATAAAAGGAAAAAAAAAAAAAGAAAACAAATGCTACTCAAAGATAATTTTGATTACGTCAAATATTATTGGTCGTGTTATAGAAAAGACATAAATGAATTTTCGGGTCAGTACAGAAAATAATGACAGACAGTACTGATGCAATAATCTGAAAAATGGCAAGCATTTGCAGTAGACTTAAAGCACAGCTGGATATCTGAGTGAACTATTACTGAAATTGATGGCAGAAAATTAGATAGATTCGGACAAACAAATAGACAAACGTGTTTGAATAGATGGAATTAATTTGACGGATATGAGAGAGAGAGAAAATAAAAATTTAAAGAGGCATACAGTTAAACAGAAACATAATAAATAAAGATTCAATTCACATGAGTGAGTGATAGTGTAAGTTACAAGGATTTGGAAGGATATTTTCATGATTCTAGTGATATATTAGTAAAGGGACCCTGGTAGTAGATCAACAGGGATTCTAGTCATAGACACACACACACACACACACACACACACAGGTGTGTGAAGTGCGGCCTTAGTCACACCTCCCACAGCACTCGTGTGGGGAATACACACACACACACACACACACACACACACACGGACGAAAAACCCGACTAATTATTTCCATAGCCTTTCAAAACAGTCGTGATGAAAGAACCAAACATTTAAGAATTTTTGGTTCAGTCAAACACGTCTTGTCGGTGACTGAGGACCTTCTGACTGCACGACACACTTTCCTGCTTTACGTGGAATTCTTTGTGAAATCATGAAGAGCTGCACGAAACCTTACGTGCCCAGCTTGCCTTACTAGGACACAAGTGGTGGAAAGCCCTGAAAACTTTAACTGCTGATCATTCTTTTCTCATAATCCCTTACAGGTTTTGAGACATTAATTTTTACACTTCTCCTTTCGTTGTTTTCTTAGAGTGAAGGGTTGGCGCCACAGACGAGTCTCCTGCAATTGCTTCTTTCCCATCTTCTGTGCCTCCCATCCTTTGCAATTCTTTCACAATCCATCTCTTCATCTCGCTCTCTCGATCATCTAAATCATGTTAAATATTCCGGTAGTCTAGAAAATGCATGATTAATTTTTTTAATTCTCTCCTTACTCTATCTGTCCATGCAAACTATGTATACTCCACACGAATAGACATCCATTTTCCATAACTCCTTGCAGTTTTTCAGATTTTTTTTTTTTTTACTAAAGCATGTTAATTACTCCTGTATTCTTGAAAATACAAAACTAATGACGTTGAATTAAATCTTATGATATGGCATTCGTAGCAATGTACGTACTTAATCCATGCCATCGTGTTGTGACTCCATGCTTCCGACACGTAAGGAAAAATAAATAGATCATGATCATTAACATTTTTCATATGAATCATCTGCAGCTGTGTTCTGTGAGTGCTGAGAGAGAGAGAGAGAGAGAGAGAGAGAGAGAGAGAGAGAGAGAGAGAGAGAGAGAGAGAGAGAGAGAGAGAGAGAGAGAGAGAGAGAGAGATCATATGAATCATCTGCAGCTGTGTTCTGTGAGTGTTGAGAGAGAGAGAGAGAGAGAGAGAGAGAGAGAGAGAGAGAGAGAGAGAGAGAGAGAGAGAGAGAGAGAGAGAGAGAGAGAGAGAGAGAGAGAGGGGGGGGGATTTTGTGCGCGCGTTACCAACATTCATACATTTTGCAGTACAAACTGAAATAATATCTACCATTGCATGAGTGTGATTGTTTGCTGTCATCTGTCAACAGCCGAGTCATGAAAGGGTTCACACGTGTACGTATTTCCTCTCTCTCTCTCTCTCTCTCTCTCTCTCTCTCCTCTCTCTCTCTCTCTCTCTCTCCTCTCTCTCTCTCTCTCTCTCTCTCTTTCTCTCGTCAATCAGCCATTCAAATCATTGGCTTCGCGGTGTTCCATATCTCTGTTTGATTTGACATTAACCTCCCACAGTCATACCAACCAAAACAAAACATCGACAGTTATTTCATTATAAGAGCAGAAAATAAGGGAATCTGCAAAAAGCCACCAGGCCAACACGTGACAGTCCATTTCAAACATTTTTATCTATTTCCACCTGTCCTTCTCATCCATAAATTTGTCTTATCTTCTTTTTAAAGCTCCCTGATTAGTGAGTCTATTTCATTTATATACCACTCTATTTCATCAGTCATTCCTTCCTGTACCTTTTTAAAACATAACTTTATCAAGCTTGAACTCATTATTTCCTGTCATATCCTGACTAATGACCATGAGAATTTGCCTTGTCTCTCTTGGTATCTACGTAATGCACTGACACATCTGCGCATCGGTGCCTGAAATCTCACCTGATACTCATCGCTTGTTCTTACTGTACTCAAACTCTCCTTCCCTGCCTTTCAAGTACTGGTAATTCCCCCAACCAGGTCTCTGTCGCCTCCCTACCTTCCCCTCCCCTCTCCTGCCCCGGCTCCCCCACCGAGACTGAGTGTTGGAGTGTGTATCTTGCTCAGTAACTCTGCAGCAGCCCTCGTGTGAAGACCGTGAGAACGCAGGCAGGCACGGGAGTGGTGAGAGAGAGAGAGAGAGAGAGAGAGAGAGAGAGAGAGAGAGAGAGAGAGAGAGAGAGAGAGAGAGAGAGAGAGAGAGAGAGAGAGAGAGAGAGAGAATAGTGTTCATATATTTCTGTCCAACTAACCTTCTTTATCTGACGATCAAAAAGGCGTGCATAATTAGAGAGAGAGAGAGAGAGAGAGAGAGAGAGAGAGAGAGAGAGAGAGAGAGAGAGAGAGAGAGAGAGAGAGAGAGAGAGAGAGAGAGAGACCACATTTTTCCTCTATTTTTTGTCCCCCCTGTCCACTTTCCTCAATGCGTGAAGAAAGCAACACAGCACATGAGGATTTCGAAACATTCGTCGTGCCTTACTCTTCTACTTCAATGATCAACATTTATAATTCACGATGCGCAGGTTCAGTGACACAATGGATCTCTCTTGAGCACCGTCCCCACACCAGGATCTGTCACGACTTCAGTCCAAACATCGTTGTGTGTTACTTGTATTTTTGACTCAGCAGAATCTACGGGTTCCCAGCATTTGCTTAGCACTTGGTTGATTTAATGCCACCGTAGCAACGGGATCACAAAAAAAAAAAAAAAAAATCGTTCTCTATGGGATAAAATTAGAGCCATATTCTGAAACACTTCTGTTTGCACCTCCACTACTTTCTAAAAGTCTAACTGAAATATCGCGGGTTTTCAAGGGTGTTTTTACGGTTCTAGTGACAGATCAACAATCTTTTTACATTATAAACAGTAGAAACTCTCTTGGGAATCCGGGTAATGATCTCCGTGACTTTAGAAAATAGTCGCGTTGAGAGAGCAAGCGTTTCTGAATACAGGCCTAAGAAGCCTATGAATGATTTTGTGGTATTTTAAAAGAGAAAAGAGAGGACAATGTTCAAGGACAATGTTATGCGTACTACTACTACTACTACTACTACTACTACTACTACTACTACTACTACTACTACTACTACTACTACTACTACTACTATTACTACTACTACTACTACTACTACTATTACTACTGATGCTGCTGCTGCTGCTACTACTACTACTACTACTACTACTACTACTACTACTACTACTACTACTATTACTACTACTACTATTACTACTACTACTACTACTACTACTACTACCACCATTACTACTATTGCTATTACACACCACCTATCTCTTCCTGTAGCGAGTAAACAACACATGGAATTCTCGTGAAGAGTAGTGTAGAGGATTTAGGATACATATATATCTGTCTGTCCTCTGCTCCTCTTCCTCCTCCTCCCCCTCTCAGTGTGGGTAGAGCCTTCGTTTTTCTCCCTTTCTGTCTTTACTATCCTATATCTCTCACTTTTGACTCGACAGTGTATTTCATCACCAACAGTCTCGTAAGGGCCAAGAGATATGGTAATGTTTTCTCTTCCTTTCTGTTCCTTTATGTTCCTTCTCGTTTTCCCTTGACGAGATGAGACGAACGAGATATACAAGAAATCAATAAAACGTGTGGGTAATGAGATGGATGTTATGAAAATGACAAGTGTAAGATGGCTTGTGCTGTTTGCCCTTCCTTTTTGTTCCTTTGTGTTCCCCCCTCGCTTTCCCTTAACAAGAGACAAACGAGATATACAAGAGATGAAGAAAACGTGGGTGATGAGATGGATGAACTAAATATGGTAAAAGTATATATAGCTGAGTATGTCACGTTACTCGATTACTAATTACGATTGTGCCTAAAAATAACCGTCCATACAAGGTGAGGAATCTAATGTTGCGTGTGGCAGGAATCAACGGAGCAGGCAACACTGCAGCGCTGCACCACTCGCTACTATCCAGATAACAAACAGTAACAGTACAGTGTCGTGCGTAAACGTTTGAAGTCAGTCTCACTCCCCGATGATGAGAAGAATGACAAGATGATGAAAGAGTAAGATGTGAGGGTCAAAGAGCAAGGACCATATTCTAAAACACTCTTGCGCAGCATCTCCACTAAAATCTCTGTTTGAAGCTAACAGGTTTTAAAGGATGTCTTTACGGTTCTAGTGACAGATTAATAAGATTTCTAGATTAAAAAAGAGTGTAGTCAAAAGAATTATCCAAAAGTTGCTTCCGTTTTCCGCTGACTGAGTGTAAATATGTACTGGCAGAAACTGAATGCAGATATCAAATGTATGAATTCAGTGTAACGCTTGAATGTTGATATTTAACGTACAGTGAATGTTGAAATGTTGAATTATATGTAGAATAGATTAGGTAAAAAGTGAATGCAAAAACTGAATGTAGCAATAGAATTTAGGAACTAAATGTAAAAATTTATTACAGCAATTGAACGTAGAAATTGAAGACATAACTAAGTGTAAAAATTTAATATGCTAGCACGTAAACGTGGAATGTAGAGGTTGAATAGAACAGCTAAAGGCAGAAATCGAGCATGGGAATTGAATACGCGATACAGAATGTAAAAAAAAAACAAAAAAAACATCAATGTTAAATGAAAGAAATTAATTGCAATCTTTGCTAGTTATTAGATCGAAACTGTAATGCAAATTTAAACACCACCGAGGAAAAAAAAATGCAGACCGTTTTCGTCCTCGTATTAAGATAATTATGTGTTATTATATCCAGTTAAAAGGTCTTCATGCCTCGGCGATGGCATTTCATAATTATGTGATTAACTGCGTGTTTTACTGACCGAATAAATGAAGAGTGTTTACAGAGAGACTTTTCAGCCCCGTACTGTGTTGTCCCTTCACTGTTATGTTCCACGATGTAACATGCATAAAAAAGAAAGACGAGAAAAAAGTGCATGCATTCCTCCTTCAGTTGCTATTTGAAATGTAACTCCGTGAAAAAGAAAAGAAAAAAAAGGGAAAAAAGAAAAAAAAAATAGCTAGAAAATGTAAATTACCTTCGTCCTCATTCAAAATCTGATTCTACGTTCTAACAAATAAATGAATCAATAAATAAATAGATAAAGAAATGAATAGAAAGATAAACAGATAAACAGATAAACATATACATATAGAAGGAGGCAGTAGGCACCTGCCGAAACGATAATTACTCCCAGTGAGGCCTAAAACACTGGATCGGGGGTGCTGTGAACTTATCATTAAACCCAGCTGTGACCTCACTGAACGTTTCCCTTTGTGTCTCACAACACAAGGGGGCAGTCACAGCCTGCCCTCTAAAGACAACTCTCTTCCTCCACACAAAACTACAAGCACCTAATAACACATACACACTCTTCACTCAAAATTTCAAAATTCATGGCGACTCCTACACCAGCCTCGGAGTCCCCATCTGGGGAGGGGACCACAAATGTCCCCAAGTCAGACTGCCCTTCTGACGACGACCCTAAAGGTCTTGACATCCCCCTCAACTTTTTCTTCATAAACTTCTGCAACATTCGTGGTCTAAGATCTAATTTTCAATCTGTAGAACACTATCTCTCCGCTTCTAAACCTCATCTTATTTTCCTCACTGAAACTCAGGTGTCTGAGGCAACTGACAGTAGCCCCTTTTCTGTTCCCTCCTACTTTCTCTATCCTCATTTTTTATCCAAAGCTGGATGCTGCGTTTATGTGCGCAGTGACTTAACCTGCTCTCGTGCCCACGCTCTTGAATCTTCCGAGTTTTCCACAATCTGGCTACGACTACAGAGTCACTCTCAAATTAAATTTATCTGTGCTGTATACCTCTGACCTAACTCCTCTGACTATAAGAAATTCTTTGACTACTTAACTTCCAAAGTGGAGCACATTCTGACTCTCTTCCCTTTTGCAGAGATCTCCATTCTTGGCGACTTCAATGTTCACCACCAGCTTTGGCTTTCCTCTCCCTTCACTGACCATCCTGGTGAACTAGCATTGAACTTTGCTATCCTCCACGACCTATAGCAATTGGTGCAACACCCTACTCATATTCCTGACCGTCTTAGAGATACGCCCAACATTCTTGACCTTTTCCTGACCTCTAATCCTTCTGCTTATGCTGTCACCCTTTCTTCTCCATTGGGCTCCTCCGATCACAATCTCATATCTTTATCTTGTCCTATCGCTCCAATCCCTCCTCAGGATCCCCCTAAGCGAAGGTGCCTCTGGCGCTTTGCCTCTGCTAGCTGGGTGGGACCTGAGGAGGTATTTTGCTGATTTTCCTTGGAATGACTACTGCTTCCGTGTCAGAGACCCGTCTTTGTGTGCTGAGCGCATAACAGAGGTGATAGTGTCTGGCATGGAGGTGTACATTCCTCACTATTTTTCTCGACCTAAACCTTCCAAACCTTGGTTCAACACAGCTTGTTCTCGTGCTAAACATGATAGAGAGGTGGCCCACAAAAGGTACTTAAGCCTTCCATCACCAGAATCTCATGCACTTTATATTTCTGTCTGGAACCATGCCAAGTCTGTTCCCCAACTAACCAAAAACTCCTTCATTAACAGAAAGTGTCAAAATCTTTCAAGATCTAACTCTCCTTATGACTTCTGGCATCTAGCCAAAAATATCTCCAATAACTTTGCTTCTTCTTCTTTCCCTCTTTTATTTCAACCAGATGGCACCACTGCTATCACATTTATTTCTAAAGCTGAACTCTTCGTTCAGACCTTTGCTAAAAACTCTATCTTGGACGACTCTGGGCTTGTTCCTCCCTCTCCTCCACCCTCTGACTACTTCATGCTACCTACTAAAATTCTTCGCAATGATGTTTTCCATGCCTTCGCTGGCCTAAACCCTAGGAAGGCTTATGGACATGATGGGGTCCCTCCTATTGTTCTCCGAAACTGTGTCTCCGTGCTTGCACCTTGCCTAGTCAAACTCTTTCAGCTTTGTCTGTCAACATCTACCTTTCCTTCTTGCTGGAAGTTTGCCTACATTCAGCCTGTTCCTAAAAAGGGTGACCGTTCTAATCCCTCAAACTACCGTCCTATTGCTTTAATTTCCTGCTTATCCAAAGTTTTTGAATCTATCCTCAACAGGAAGATTCTTAAACATCTATCACTTCACAACCTTCTGTCTGATCGTCAGTATGGGTTCCGTCAAGGCCGCTCTACTGGTGATCTTCTGGCTTTCCTTACTGAGTCTTAGTCATCCTTTTTTTAGAGATTTTGGTGAAATTTTTGCTGTTGCCTTGGATATATCAAAATCTTTTGATAGAGTCTGGCACAAAGCTTTGATTTCCAAACTACCCTCCTCCGGCTTCTATCCTTCTCTCTGTAACTTCATCTCAAGTTTCCTTTCTGACCGTTCTATTGCTGCTGTGGTAGACGGTCACTGTTCTTCTCCTAAATCTATTAACAGTGGTGTTCCTCAGGGTTCTGTCCTGTCACCCACTCTTTTCTTATTATTCATCAATGACCCTCTAAACCAAACTTCTTGTCCTATCCACTCCTACGCTGATGATACCACCCTGCACTTTTTCCACGTCTTTTCATAGACATCCAACCCTTTAGGAAGTAAATTTTTCACGCAGGGAAGCCACTGAACGCCTGACTTCTGATGTTTCTAAAATTTCTGATTGGGGCAGAACAAACTTGGTATTGTTCAGTGCCTCAAAAACTCAATTCCTCCATCTATCAACTCGACACAACCTTCCAGACAACTATCCCCTCTTCTTCAATGACACTCAACTGTCCCCCTCTTCTACACTGAACATCCTCGGTCTGTCCTTTACTTATAATCTGAAATGGAAACTTTACAGTTTCCATTTCAGATTATTGTTTATTATCATGTTTATGGAAACAGTTTCTATGAAGTTAGGTGTTCTGAGACGTCTCCGCCAGTTTTTCTCACCCACCCAACTGCTAACTCTGTACAAGGGCCTTATCCGTCTATGTATGGAGTATGCTTCACATGTCTGGGGGGATTCCACTCATACCGCTCTTCCAGATAGGGTGGAATCAAAAGCTCTTCGTCTCATCAACTCCTCTACTCTAACTGACTGTCTTCAGCCTCTCTCTCATCGTCGCAGTGTTGCATCAGCTGTCTTCTACCGCTATTTTCATGCTAGCTGCTCTTCTGACCTTGCTGACTGCATGCCTCCCCTCCTTCCGCGGCCTCGCTGCACAAGACTCTTCTTTCTCTCACCCCTATTCTGTCCACCTCTCTAATGCAAGAGTTAACCAGTATTCTCAATCAATCATCCCTTTCTCTGGTAAACTCTGGAACTCCCTGCTTGCTTCTGTATTTCCACCTTCCTATGACTTGAATTCCTTCAAGAGGGAGGTTTCAAGACACTTATCCTTCAATTTTTGACTACCGCTTTGGGCCCTTTTCTGGGATTGGCATCTCAGTTTTTTTTTTTTTTTTATTTAATGGATTTTTGTTGCCCTTCGCCAGTGTCCCTCCCACATAAAAAAAGAAAAAATAAATAAATAATAAAAGACAGAAAAGAAAAAGAAAGAAAAGAAAGAAACGAGAAAAAAATGAAAGGGAGAGAAAATCCACGAAAACAAAACAAATGCAAATACATTTTTTTCACTTGTAGTTTTAAAAACCAAATTAATTTAATATAAACGAATTGTTTGGAAAAATTTGAAAGTAAGACCTTGAAAAGAAAATCGACTACAACATTTTCTGACACTAGAAACACACACACACACACACACACACACTCACACACACACACACACACACACACATACACACACGTACCACTGGTAAGGTTTCCGCCACGGGTCACCGCCTCTCGTCTCGTTGTTACGCAGAAAGAACAAAAAATCATAAGAGGCACAAATCGCCCAGACCATCACGTCACATGAAGCCAAACAACACCCGCAAAAGGAAACACCTGAGCGGGATAATTAACACGCAGGTAACGGATGATGGAGATATTAAGGAAGAAGATAATAAAAGTTCATTGATGTTTACCTGTGAAATTTATGTACGTGAGTTAAAAGGTGTTTCTTTGTAGGTTAAAGTTTTCATGCGGGCACACACACACACACACACACACACACACACACACACACACACACACACACACACACACACACACACACACACACACACACACACACACACACACACACACACATCATCATCATCATCATCATAATCATCACCATCATCATCTTTTTTTTTTTACATTTTCAAGAATTCACAAAAAATCTCAGTAACAGGAAAGAAAAATAATGAGTTTGTTTCTTGATAAATATTTTTTTTCTCAGTGACATTAATTTCCGCTCTCTCTCTCTCTCTCTCTCTCTCTCTCTCTCTCTCTCTCTCTCTCTCTCTCTCTCTCTCTCTCTCTCTCTCTCTCTCTCTCTCTCTCCAAGTCGCAATTTCGGGCGATGAGGGAGATTGGTGTCTTCGATTAGGTGTCAGCGCGGTAATTAGAAATGGTAGCACCGCGCAAATCACTATTGCTGATAATTAATTACTTTGTGCTCAGGTGTGATAGCGACTGGCGCTTCCTCATTACCTGGTCTGCTGTGGTCAGGTGTGTGGTGTGTGTGTGTGTGTGTGTGTGTGTGTGTGTGTGATGTAGTATTGTATGGTAGTATCGTTACTGCTAATATTTTCTACATTAGTGTCAGCTAATACATATTTTCCACTATTTAAGTTTGCATTCACCTGTATCTGTCCGTCTGTCTGTGTGTCTGTTTCTCACTCAGTCAGTCAGTCTTTCAGTCAGTCTGTCTGTCTATTAAATCAAAATATGAATGCTGACTGAGTTTTGTTTTTTCGTAAATTCTTCACAATTTTCCTAGATGTGTAACTTTTACTAAGTCTTCGGTGAAAGTTTGTCAAGTTTCACGAACTTCGTCTTCGTCTTCTTCGTCTCATGTTTTTTTTTTTCCTTCTTCCTTCTTCTTCTTCTTCTTCTTCTTCTTCTTCTTCTTCTTCTTCTTCTTCTTCTTCTTCTTCTTCCATCTGCAGTCCGTTATCTTCCTTTATTTAGGACAAATTAATGAGCCTTATCTCGTCTCTTCCTCCTCCTTTTCCCCCTCCTCCTTCCCTTCCTCCTTATTTTCTGACCTCATTTCATCTTGCGAAGTCAACTTTATTTACTTTTCATTTCAATTTGTTCACATGTAGAACAAAACAGTACTTAACATCTGATAGGAATGAAAAAAAGTCAATGATAAACTAAAACTGTTATCATTCTCCTATAATTTCTCCCTTCCTTCATTTAAACAGGACATATAGCATTACATCACTTGGTCTGCCGCGCCAAACCAGCCACTCCCCGCATCCCAAAGACAGAGAAGGTGCCGAGAACATCTGGTTAGCATTGCCTAACGTACCGTCCAGCGCACCGCCCCTTTCCTCCCCGCTACTCCTTCGGTCGGCCACTCAAGATGAATTCCACGCATAGTATTGGCCGACGCAACGCCATCCCGATTCTTTACACTAGCGGGACCTATTACGAAGTCGGCTTTGATGTGGTGAGTTACTGTTCTCTTAAAGGGTTCGTCTCATCCTGCTTGCTTTTTTGACAGGGTTTAGTGGAAGTTATTCAGGCTTTGTTCAAGGGTTCTTCCTCTGCACCAGCGGGATTTGTTATGGGGCTGGTTTTGATGTGGTGAGTGTCAATGTATTCCCAGTGTTTCGTCCTCTACTACTTACTTTTAAACAGGCCGTAGTAAAAGTTTATTTGGGTTTTCAAGGGTGTTACTCTAACAGAGGGGCCTATTATGAAGCTGTTTTGATGTGGTGAATGGCTGTGTTTTCAAATGTTTCGTCCTCTTGCTTACTCTTCAACAGGGTCTAGTGAAAGTTATTTAGGGTTATTTACGTTCTGAAAGGTACACGACCACTCAGCGGTCACTTCTGAAAGATGCAAGAACAATTATCAATACTTGTACTTGTGTGTTTTGTCCTGAAATATGCATGAAAAAATCGACACTTACGTTCTGAAAGACGCTCGAGCCACTCAACCTTTACGGCCCTTCCCACACAGGGGCGCACGTTCCGAGGCCTCATTCAGGACTTCCTCGAGGGCTTCAAGGAGCTTCACGACACGCTGCTGCCGGCGTATGAGACGGAGGCGGGGCGCGCTGCCTACGACAAGACCTTGGCCTGCCTCAACGAGAACTTCCCCCACTACGTCAGGGAGCTGCAGGGCACGGCGGACGGTGCGCAGGTCCCCTTCCATCACGTGAGTTGTGGCCTGCTGTGTGACCTGACCTGTGAGCCGTGACCTTCCCTGCAGTGTGACTTATGACCTGCTTTATGATTTACATTTTGTTCTTCCTTTTGACCTGCCTTGTGACCTTGTCTGTGACCTGGCACGTAACTTTCCCTGGGGCATACCTTAAGACTTTCCCTTTGATATGCTCTCTGAGCTATTCTGTGACCAACTACATGACATTTTATTACAGTAAAGAAAGTGTTTTATATTTAGCGACTTCTGCTACTACTACTACTACTACTACTACTACTACTACTACTACTACTACTACTACTACTACTACTACTACTACTACTACTTTTACTACTACTACTACTACTACTACTACTACCACCACCACCCCCGCCACCACCACCACCACCACCTGCTACTACTACTACTACTACTACTACTACCACTACTACCGAAACAAGAAAACTAACTGACCTTCCCCTCCCCAGCTGATGTTGCTGCACACGGACCAAGCGGTGCCCCAGGCCGCCAACATAGGGCAGGAGTGTCGCGGCGATAAGACCAACGGATGCTCCTCTCTGTGCCTCAACGGAAGAGACCAGGTGAGTGTAATTAGGTACCATATTCTGAAACGTCTCTGCGCAGCACCGCCACTACTTTCAAAAGGCTCTAGTTGAAGTTAGACTGTTTTTTTTTTTTTTAAGGGTGTTCTTTTCGTTTCTAGTGACAGATTAACAAGATTTTTTTTATTATTAACAGGAGAAAGTCTTGAGAATCCGGATATAGTAATTTCTATGGCCTTTGAAAATAGTCGTGGTGAAAGTGCAAAGTATTTCACAATACTGGCCTACCTCTTGACTGGTGTAGCATCTCAGGACTAAAGAAACGATGTGATGCAGGTTAAGAATATAATTTAGAAGGAAGTGACTGAGTAATTTAAACGTTTTAATAATAGTATTTCTTGTTTAATGAGGTTGTCTATAGATGCATAGAGTTAGTAATAAGCTGTAGCATCAGAGCTTGTTAAAACAGTCTGGCGCAGGTTAAAAATATGATTTCGAAGTAAATCATTCAAACGTTTTAGTGTGTTTAATCCTATTTTAGTTCAGTGAGAGTGTCTACTGTTGCACAAACTTAGTAACGATTGTGCTTAAACTTCTTGAGTGCTGTTGCATTCCTTTTTAGTTTCCTTTCTATTTTAATTCGATAAGATCGTCTTCGGCTATACAAATTCAAATCTTTAAATGCCTGAATTTTATCTTTATTCAGTAAGATAGTCATAGTTATACAAATTCAAAGCTTTAGGTGCCTGAATTCTACTTTTTTTTTTTTTTTATCAGTAAGATCATCTACAGTCCCACAAATTTAGTATCAAGTGCGAACTGAGACCACGTGCTAATCCTAAGTAAGTCGATGATTTCACTACAAGCACCCGTTTTCTTTCCTCAGGTTCTTCTGGGCCACACGGAGGACGCTCTGCAGGAGACACTGAACTACGTGTATCTGGTTTCGGCTCACATACGCGAGGACGAGCCACAGGGAAAGCTCGGCACCCAGAGAGAGGGCTTCACGGCGCTGTGCTACGCCGGGCACCTCCCTGGCTTCTGCATGGGTTACAACCACCACGGCCTCGTCTACTCCATCAACGTGATCTTCCCACAAAAGGTTCTGGCGGGAAAAACACGTGAGTGACCGCGAGTGTTGAGGGAAGGGTGGAGGGGATGAAGAGGTAGTGTTTAAGGGAAGGTAGAGGGATTATAAAGGAAGTATTTAAGAGGAAGGTAAGAGTGACTGCGAGTGTTGAGGGAAAGGGAGAGGGATGGAAAAAGGAAGTGTCTAATGGGAGGCAGAGTGATTCGAAACGAAATATGTAAAGGAAGATAGAGGAATTATAAAGGGGAGGTAAGAAGAATTTGGAGTATTGAGGGAAAGGAAGAGGAATGGAAAAGGAAGTGTTTAAGGGAAGGTAGAGGGAAGGAAAAGGGAGTTTTTATGGGAGTAGAGGGATATGAAAGGGAGAGAGGGAGGGAAGGTAGAGGGATTTAAAAGGGAGTGTTGAAAGGAATGTGGGAGATTCGGTAGGGAGTGTTGAAGGGAAGGTGGGGAATTCAGTAGGGAGTGCTGAAGAGGTGGGGGAGTCGATAGGGAGTGCTGAAGGGAAGGTTGTTTCTTCTCCACGAAATTCAATTCCTTACTTAGCCATTTCTGTTTTTTTTCTTTCATATGCATCCTCTGATACCGTGCAGCGTAAAGAACAAACAAGCTAATTGTGTTTAGAAGTAATTATAAGTAATCTACGTAATGATAACTATGCGCATGTAATCAGTCCAGACTCATACCCAGCCCGCCACTTTAGAAGCAATGACAAGTGACATAATGACAGGCCACACTCTGCTTCCTATCTACCCAGCCCGCTACTTACAGGCAATAACAAATGATCTAATGACAGTCCAAACACTACTTTTTATTTACCTAACCCGCCACTTAAAAACAAAAACAAATTAACTAATAACATGATCTAATGACAGTTCACACTTATTTTCTACTATCCCAGCCCGCCACTTCCTCTGCCGGGCGCTGCTATCGGCCAAAACGATGGAGGCGGCACAGCAGATCTTGAGGGACCGCGGCACCGGCTCGGCTGACGGGTTCAGTGTCAACATGAGCTTCACCAGGCAGGAGGGCGACCACCTGTTTCACAACGCCGAGGTGGGGCCCGCCCAGGACACTGACGAAAGTCCCATGTCCATCCTGACCCTCAGCCCCGGCGAGCATCTCCTGCACACCAACAAGTGAGAGGGGAACTGCGCACTGTCTTGTTATATCTTTGAACTCTACGTTTTCTTTGTAGTTATATTTCAGAACTGCGAACTTTACTTGTGTGTATATCTTAGAACTTGCGGTTTCCTTAAAAATTGTGGTTATATCTTTGAGCTTGTGGTTTTCCAGAACTGCGCACTTTGTGATTATAGCTGAGAATTACGCACTTGTTTGTGGTTGCCTTAGAAGTGCGCACTTTGTGATTGTCTTGAAACTGCACACTTGTGGTTAAATGTTGAAACTGCACACTTTGTGGTTGTAGTTTCGAGCTGCGCACTTTGTGATTATATCCTGGAACTGCGCACTTAATTGTGGTTACATCCAGGAACTGCGCACTTTGCTTGTGGTTGTAGTTTGGAACTGCACACTGTGTTTGGGGCTAGATTTTTGGAACTTATCAGTGGGCATTTTTTTTTTATTGGATTTCTGTTGCCCTCGGCCAGTGTCCCTCCTACATAAAAAAAAAAAAAAAAGCTTCCTTGGTTAAGTCTCAGAACTGCATGCTATGAGGTTATGTTTTGGAACTGCACACTGTTGTTGTGACTTAGAACTGAGCACTTTGTTGTAATAGTCTCAGCATCATATCCTTGCTCCCTCACTCACAGGTTCCTACGCCTCACCCACATCCCGGAGGAGGAGGGCTTGTGCATGACCAGCAGTAACCACCGCCATGCTCGCGCCGCGCAGCTCCCCGCCCCCGACAACCGCGAGGATCTGGTAACACTGCTCTCTGATACCGAGGACGCCATGTACCCCTTCTTCAGAGAGGGATCAGCGGAGGACTACGTGAAGACTGTGGCTTTTGGTCAGTAGTAATGGTGATAATGGTGGTGGTGGTAGTAATAATAGTAGTAATAGTACTTTCTTTTATGTAAGAGGGGCACTAGCCTAGGGAGACAAAAAAGAAGGAAAAAGAGCCCACTGAGGTGAGAGTTCCTAAAGAGGTAGTATAAGTAGTAGTAGTAGTAGTAGTAATAGTAGTAATAATAATAATTATTATTATTATTAGCAGCAGTAGTAGTAGTAGTAGTATTAATAGTAAGCAATAGTAGTAGTAGTAGGAGCAGTAGTAGTAATAGTTAGTAGTAATAGTAATGATAAGTAGTAGTAGTAGTAGTAGTAGTAGTGGTGGTGGTGGTATAGTGGTACTGTTGAGAGAGAGAGAGAGAGAGAGAGAGAGAGAGAGAGAGAGAGAGAGAGAGAGAGAGAGAGAGAGAGAGAGAGAGAGAGATGTACGAGTATTATGCAAGGCACAACAAAGAAAATAATATTGAAATAAAACAAGAGGAGAGAAGAGGCGCCATCGTAACTAACCAGTAAATTATCGATCATTACCAGAGAGAGAGAGAGAGAGAGAGAGAGAGAGAGAGAGAGAGAGCTGGCTGGAATGTTGACAAGAGCGGTGCATCACAAGTCTTCAAACAGGAATTCCCGCCCAAAACTTACTATCAATTTCCCAGCTTCCTGTAACATGTGAGGCGCCTCCATTACCTTGACGCCATATGACCCTCTTGTTGTGGCGCATGGAACCTTTCAAGAGGAAGGTTTCAAGACATTTATACTCGTACTTTAATTTTTTGTTATCTTTTTTATTTATTTTTATTTCTTTATTTATTCAGTGGGCCTATCTTTGTTTCTTATTTTTTGTTGCCCTTGGCCAGCACCTCTCATATACACACAAAAAAAAAATAAATAAATAAAATAAAATAAAATAATAAAATAAATAAATAAATAAATAATAATAATAATAATAATAATAATAATAATAATAATAATAATAATCAATCTGTCAATCAGTCCGTCATTAATCAGTCAGCCAGTCAGTCAGTAAGTCACTCAATCAATCAAATAATTTAGTCAATCAGTCAGCCAATCACTCAGTCAATCAGTCATTTAGTCAGTCAGTCAGTCAGTCGGTCAATTTCGATATCCAGAGAGAGACAGACAGATAGATAGATAGATAGATAGATAGAGAGAGAGAGAGAGAGAGAGAGAGAGAGAGAGAGAGAGAGAGAGAGAGAGAGAGAGAGAGAGAGAGAGAGAGAGAGAGAGAGCGTCAAGGGTAGAACGGGTATAACTGTCCTTTCACTTCTTTGCAGGAGTGTTCGACCTACTGAAGAGGACGTGGACCATTTGGATGAGGAACCCCAAGTCCTCTGACCCTCTGCTAGAAATTCCTCTTCTCTTCACCTGGAACACCTAATTAAGAAACACCTAATTTACCTGAGGCGTTATCCCATGACAGTGAAGACTTAACACTTTCCCTTACCTGTACCTCAGCCTGCCTCCTGTAGCGATAGATTACTGTACGTTGAAGTCCTTTCCTCGTCTCTTTTGTTCAGGAGTGTTGAAAAGTTAATAATCTAGTTTTTTTTTTTCTTTCTCTTGTTTCCCTTGTTGTCTTAGTTTCTGTTTCAGTCATTACTTTTATCTATTTTCCTCTTGTTTACCTTCTTGTCTCACGATACTCTTCAGTTTTATCGTCAATACTTTTTTTTTCATTCCTTGCTCATAATATGGAGTGTTAGAATTGACGGTAGTGATTTAGTCAGTTTTTTTTTTATTATCTTTTTATTTCACTTCATGTATCTTCTTACTCTTCTTTCTTATCATCATTATTTTCTTGATTTTGCCTTTCTCCATTTTCTCATCTTTTTCACAGATCTTACAGTGTTCACTTTCCAACTTTACTTTCTTTCCTTCTCCTTCGTTATCTCCCTTCTCACCGTTATGATTTTCTTCTTTTCATGCCTCTCTCTCTCTCTCTCTCTCTCTCTCTCTCTCTCTCTCTCTCTCTCTCTCTCTCTCTCTCTCTCTCTCTCTCTCTCTCTCTCCCTCCAGTCTTCGCTTCTCGTCTCGTGTAGTACCAAAGAGGAGGCAGCGCGTTACCTAAATGTTTATATCGATGTTCTCATGATATTATTAACCTATCAGGACTTTCGGAATATAACGAAGCCCCGAACTGAAGCTGGTCTGACGTTAAAAAAATAAGCTCTGTATTATTAGTTTTTATAAGTACACATTAGTTCCTCTGTGGGTTAAAGATGTGTTCCTGTACTGCCTGCCGATGGTGTGTCTTAAAGAGGAGGAGGTGGAGTAGGAGTGTCGCGTGGTTATTAGTGATGGGAGGATACGAGGCTGGTGAAGAGTTTGCTTGCCTGGTTCGCTGGTTGGTTCTGTTTTGCCGTGTGTCCTCTGATCTCCGGTGGTTCTTCCAGTGTTTCCTTTGAGGTTTACTCTTTAAATTCTGTCACTTCTAATGTTATTCATTTATTTATTTTTATTTATTCAATTTTTTTTTCTGGAGGAGCGTATGTCTCTTCTAACATTTGCCCTCTGCTATGTGGGTCCTCTTGTGATGGTTCTTTCTGGATTTTATCTCTAATCTCTGACACTTCTACTAATGTTTCTTTTGGCATTGTACTCAAATGTTTGTTTTGGCATTGTTCTCGCAAGGGTATGCATGGATCACTCTTCCTGTCATACGGAGGCAAAGAACGAAGGGTTTTGAGTTAAAAAAGGAAGAAGAGAAGGCGGGAAGACGACTGAATAAGGATCGTGATGTGTGTGTTACTGCCAGATCTGATGTGTCTCTCATAGTACTTAATAAACGTATGCAATAGTCTCGTCTCTCTGTCTCCTCTCTGTACCTTGAACTTTCTTGACTTACTCGAAAGCCTAATAGTTGTGAAACGACGCGAAAACATTCGAATACGCTAAAAAGACTGAAGTTTCCCAAACAAATTGAACGTTTTCTGTGATCCATCATTCTGCTCTATTTTCTTTCTGAGTCAGTTGCATCTAGTTCCAATGTTCGCTGAGTCGACTTGATTTTTGAGTGTTTCTTGAGCAATGAAGCTTTAAGATGAGTGACGCACTGCCCTTGGGATAGTGATGCCCTTGGTGGAGTGATTCCGGACTGACGCTGTCTTACCTCCCCTACAACCTCTAACGAAAGTTACTGTCGTTTTCAAGAGTTCGTAATTTCAGTTTGACGAGGCATTCTCAAACACTACTCCGTCGTATCTAGAACACTTCCCTCTAGTCACTATTGGAAGCTACATTGGTTTTCAAGATTGCTTTCATGATTCTAATGATAGTTTGACAAGACATTCTCAAACATTGCAGGATCTTAGAGTACTTTTAGCAGCCCCTAGTGGAAGTTGCTGTGGTCTTCAAGAGTGCCCTCGGGATTCTAGTGATCGTTTGACAATGAATCTTCATCATCAATGGGTAATTAAACACCCAGGAAATACTGACTGTTCATCTCTGTGGCCTTTGTGCTGGTGAGAGGGCAGTGTTTCAAAATAGGGGCCATTTCACTACTTGAAGAAGCTGCGGTAGTGAGGGAAAAGCACCTGCAGCAGAAACACATGTAAGAATGGCGTCAAGAAAGAGAGAAAGAAAGAAAGAGAGAAAAGAAAAATCTACTGAAAAGGGGACGTAAGTTATTATTCACTTTTCATTTACGTCTGTCTCAGTTACATAAAAAAAAATCCTTTGTTGAAGTAGCAGGGGTTTTCAAGGATGTTTTACAGGAGAAACGCTTTTGAGAACTCGACTGATTATATATGTGGCCTCTGAAAATAGTCGTGGTGAGAGAACAAAGCATATCTGAATGTGGGCCTAAAATAGAGCGCTAAGAGTCAGAATTGTGAGCGGGGGTGGGCGGGGCGGGGAAGAAGACGAGAGCGTCATGCGTCAGAAGAAAACGGAGTCGGAGAATGCGCTTAGTAGCCAGGGCAAGGCGGCGAGCCACGTCGCCTCACAACTCCACACACTACCTCACACCAAGCACTCCTGGCCATGCGGTGCTGCGGGGCGCGGCGGGTGTTGTCCAAGGAGGGCGTGAAGGAGGCGTGGCTGGGCCCTTTGGAACCACCCATGCAGACTCCGAACAAGGATCACGTCAGGAAGAAACAGTCTCTTTTGCTACCGCGGATAATTTCTTGTACCTTCCGCGTGCTAGGGATGCACCCGTGTACCTTCGACCGTACCACGCACCAGTACACCATGCGCTGGTGCTCCCCGTCTGCCTGGTATTCCCTGGTGCTGCTGGCGTGGCTGTCGCTCCTCCTGGTGACGTCACTGGTAGGCATGGTGTACCTGTTCTCCTCAGACTTCCCAAAAAGCTCAGGCGCGGACGAGATGCAGCTCCTGGCCGTTCTGATCATCGTGGGCTGCCTCCTGAACGCCTGGGTGAATGTGTTGTGTCGCTTGCTGCACTGGCGTTCATTCTGCGAGTTTATTAACAGGTGGATGCACATCGCATCCACCACAGACCTCCACCCCTTCAGGCGAAGCGACATCATGCTCTTCGTCTACGTCGCCTCCCTTATCGCCTTCCTCGGGTCTGTGGCGGCGATGTCCATGTCCACCTCCTCAGACTTGTTTCTCGGCGCCGTGGACCTCCTGGCGCGTCTCCTGCTGCTGATGGAGGACAAGGCGCCCGACAATGTCTCATGGAAGACTCAGGTGAGGGGAGGAAGACACAGGTGAGGGGCGAGGTGGAAGACTTAGAAGGGAAGTGTCACGGCGAGTGAAAATGTACTGTGATGAGATAGAAAGTAGTTTGTATTGAGGTGGCAAATCAATAATAAGATTAAAAATAAGACTGAAAGTAAAGAGAATAATTGGATGGAGAAGTTAAATAGTAATAAAATCGAAGTAATAAAAAAGTAATGAGCAAAAAAAAAAAAAAAAAGGTGCATTAAATGAAATATAAATTAATAAAAGTATGATAAAACCAAATTAATAAAACAAAATTTTAGAAGCTGATTAATAAGAGTAATGAACTTTAAAATAAGATAAGTTAGACCGAAAAAAAAGCATAATAAACTGCAATAGGACAGAGAAATAAACAGAAATTAAGGCAAATAACAATTTTACCAAAAAATAATAGTAACGATAAACTTAAACATATAATTAAGTAATAAGATAATGGACGGAGACAGTTGCATACCTATAATTATAGGTATGCAGAGGTAATGTTACTGCCTTCAACTCTCCATCGTACACTTTAGCCCTCATTATCGTACATCGTAAATTATAATTAACGATGTACAATAATGAGGGCTAAAGTGTACGATGGAGAGTTGAAGGCAGGAACATTACCTCTCCCTGTGACTGACAGAGTGGCTAACCCTTCTTTGCATAACTCATGAAAAAAAGACCTAACTACTTCTCCTCACCTCCCCTTTCTCCTTCCTCCTCTCCTTTGCTATCTCTTATTCTCTCTTTTCTCCCTTTCCATCATTTACCGCTCTCCTTTCCCTCTTCTCCATCACTGCTCTCCCTGTTCTCTGCTTTTCTCTTCCTTTTATCTCCTCTCCTTTGTTATCTCTTATTCTCTCTTTACTCCCACTTTCCATCATCTACCGCTGTCCCTTCTCTCTTCTCCATCCTTGCTTTCCCTTTCCTTTCCTTTCCTCTCTCTCTTCATCTCCCTTCCTCTTAATTCCTATTGTTTTCTCTTTGCTCTCCTCCCCTTCCACTTCTTTACTTAAATCTACCTTATCATACCTTGCTTTCCCTTCCTTTCCTTCTCCTGCTTCCTCTCCCTCTTCTTTCTCCTTTACGTTCCCCTTACTCTACCCTTTCAATGTAAAGTCAAATTCTTAAAAAAATCCTGCATCTTTTTTGTTTCCCTCCCCTTCACTGCTTCTCTCTCTCTTCCCCTTCTCCAATCTGTTGTGTGTGGTCAGTGGTCAGACAGTCTTAAAATACACCAAACTATTTCCACATTCACTCTAACTTCAGAATTTTTGTAGCTGTCATGGTTTCTCTCTCTCTCTCTCTCTCTCTCTCTCTCTCTCTCTCTCTCTCTCTCTCTCTCTCTCTCTCTCTCTCTCTCTCTCTTGTAATCAGGCAATTTTGAAATTATACTTTAAACTTTTGCCACTTTTTATATAACTTGAGAATTTGTAGCTGTCAAAATTAAGCGTTCATAGTAGACAATCTTAAAACACTAAAATTTCACCATATTTAATCTAACTGCAGGACTCGTAATAGTCAAAATTCAGTGTTTCTTAGTCCTTCCATTTTCTTAGTTATACAGTCTTAAAACACCCGGAATTTGCACTACGTTTGATTTAACTTGAGAATTCGTTGCCTCTCTCCATCATGTTAGTAGTCAGTAGTCAGACAGTCTTAAAATACCCTAAACTTTCTCCACATTATATCTAACTTAAGAATTTCTCAGTCAAGGTGGTGGCCCACTCTCTCTTTCTTCCCCGGCAGGTTCTTCACGTGGTGCTGGCGGTGGTGGTGGTGCAAATCTACCTGGTGTACAAACTGTCGCTCTTCTTCTTCGTGGCTGCATGTCACTTCCTGTACAACTCCCTGGACGGTTGGAGGGGCCAGCTCTCGCGGTGCCTGGAGGGTGGGTGGTGCTGGTGCTGGTCGTGGTGGTTGTGCTGGTCGTGCTGGTGGTGGTGGTGGTGGTGGTTGTAAACATTCACATCACATCATGAAATAGCAAAATAACACCACCAACGAGTGACAGGCATACAAGTTATAGTCAGCTCACGAAGTAACAAAAGTACATCCAATGAATGACAAAAAGACGTAAAAATTTCTATCACATGACGAAATAACAAAATAATACCACCGATGAATGACGAAATGACGAAGTACAGAAACAACAACAACAACAACAACAACAACAAAAGGGTTTAAAGGTTACGAAACATACATCTTACGATATTAAATGTGACAGTGCAAAGATGTGTGTGTGTGTGTGTGTGTGTGTGTGTGTGTGTGTTGCATTTTAATCACTAACTATACCAACTGTAATTTCAAGACCCTTCTCAAATTTTTGGATAATCCCTTTTCACTTTCTAGGGATTGGCACTTCCCTTAGGCATTTTATTTATTTATTTTTGGGGGGCATCTCCCTTTGGCCATTTTTTATTATTAATTTTTGTTGCCGTATGCCAGAGACCCTCTTACATAAAAAGTAATAGTAGTAGTAGTAGTAGTAGTAGTGGTAGCGGTGGTGGTGGTGGTCGTAGTTTATTTCTCTCTCTCTCTCTCTCTCTCTCTCTCTCTCTCTCTCTCTCTCTCTCTCTCTCTCTCTCTCTCTCTCTCTCTCTCTCTCTCTCTCACGGTTATTATCACCATCAATCATATTTGCAATCACCACCACCATCACCACCACCATTCCTTCTCCATTTCAGCCATCTGGAAGGACAACACAGACAGTGGTGGTGGCGGTGGCGGTGGCGAGGCGGACCTGGCTCAATTGGTGAACCTCCACTACGAGCTGGTTCAATTGGTTCGCCACACAGAGCGTCTCTTCTCCCCCACCCTGCAGTGCTTCTACGGGACACAGGTGAGGCCTCGAGACAGTGAGTCCTCGAGACATTACCTGTGGCTTTTATTAACTAATTTATTTACTTATTTATTTATTCATTCATTCTTTCTTTTATTCGTTTATTTAATTGTTTGTTAGTTTGTTTGTTGCTTGATTGATTTAGTAACTGACTGAATGAGTGAACTGACTGACTGGTTGATCTTTTAGCTCCGCGTCAATGAGACCATATAATATTAAGTGATGATATTATAAAAGTACGATGATAATGAAAATGATAATACTACTGCCACTACTACTGCTACTACTACTACTACTACTACTACTACTACTAATAATAATAATAATAATAATAATAATGATAATAATAATAGTAATAATAATAATAATAATAACAATAATAATAATAATAATAATAATAATAATAATAATAATAATAATAATAATAATAATAATGATAATAATAGGTAATAATAATAATGATAACAATAATAATAATTTATCGATTTCTCGACTTAGAAAAAAGACAATTTTCACAATTATCTGAATGTGTGTGTGTGTGTGTGTGTGTGTGTGTGTGTGTGTGTGTGTGTGTGTTTCTCATCCTCTGATCCACTAGAATACGCCTGTAGAAATAAAAAAAATAAATACACAAATAGATAGATAGATAGATAAATTATAGATAAATATAACTGAATAGCTAAATAAATCACCAAGTATCACGTAACCCCAAAGTAACAAATCCCCATGGTTTCCCCCCGAGGTGGTAACACTGTGCCTGGAGCTGTACTTGGTGGCGTACCGCGTGGGCATCGGAGCGCCATTTCATCACCTGGAGGCGGCGTGGCAGCTCCTCGTCATCGTGCAGACCTGCGTCGTCTTCCTCTTCGTCTCCCTCAAGGCCAGCAGGGTAGCAGAGGCGGTAAGGGACTCAGGTGTTTGGGATCAGAGTATCGAGTGAATCTTTTTCGTCATTTCTCTTTCTGGAGCGTATTCAGAAACACTTCGCTCTCTCACCACGTGTTTTCAAAGCCACAGAGATGATTAGTCGGGTTCTCAAGAGTGTTTCTTCTGCTTATGGTGTAGAATTCTTGTTAATCTAACAGTAGAACCATAAACGCATCCTTAAAAATCGTGCAGCTTCACCATCATTATTTTCAAATACCATGGAGATAATTATTCGGGTTCTTAAAGAGTGTTTCACCTTTCTATAATGTAAAATTCTTGTTAATATGTCACAGACTAGATTTTTTTTTTTTAACTGGTGTCCCTTGTTAATAATGTAGAAATCTACACTTCAAGTAGAGGCTTATAAAAGTTATCGAGGTGCGGCCAGAACTGTTTCAGCATATGAAGAACTACGTAAGTAACTAGACAAACAATCATGCAAGTGAACAACGCACAAACTAACTTACCTGTACCTCACCTTCATTAACCCTACACCCGTGCACACTCCTTAGAAAAAAAAAAAAAGCATCGTAATTGGTGTACGTTTCACCCAACAAAGAGTACGATTATTTGTTTCAGACGAGGATACGATACCTTTTTCCTTATCCTCCATCGCTTCCTTATGACACAGACAATTGGAAATCCTTTTATTTATTTATTTATTTATTTGTATTTATTTATTATTTTTTTTCAGAGGAGGATTTGGTACTTTTTCTCTTATTCCTCATAGAACATAAGAACATAAGAACATTAAAAAAAATAAGAAATAAGGGAAGCTGCAAGCAGCCATCTGGCTTATACATGGCAGTCGTATGAAATATACCTACCTATTTCCACCTATCATCCCCATCTATAAACCCGCCTAATCTTCTCTTAAAGCTCCCTAATGTCTTAGCACTAACAACATGATTACTGAATCCGTTCCATTCCTCTATCACTCTATTTGAAAACCAATTTCTTTCTATCTCTTTCTTAAACCTAAATTTTTCAAGCTTAAACCCGTTATTTCTTGTTCTGTCTTGGTTGCTGAGCCTAAGAATTTTGCTTACGTTCCCCTTGTTATAACCTTTATACCACTTGAAGATTTCTATCAGGTCCCCTCTTAACCTACGTCTCTCTAAAGAATGTAAATTTAACAGCTCTCTTATTATGGAACGGGGGCGCGTGGAAACCCATTTCATTTATTTATTTATTTATTCATTTTTACCAGAGGATGATTCAGTATCTTTTTCCTCATCGCATTATTATCAAACAAAGGTGCGTGGAGACCCTTTTATCTTATACATCGATCAGAGAATACATTTACTATCCCCCGCCTTCATGGATCGTTCTTAGCTACTAACGAGGGGAAAAAATAAGAAAAAAATAATAAAAGGAAACCAGCAATATGGAGCAAAGGCGGTAATTATTTTTCGTTTTTTTTTCATCCCTTTGTTTATCCATTAGTAGGAAAAAAGTATGGAATAAAGCTAATATTCCCTCAGTAAAGCACAAAGAAGGAAGATAAAACAGAAAAGTACATAACCACTATTGTGTTAACCTTGAACCGTGTTGCGCCTCTTGATGAGTTAATGAACGCGCAAGCCAAAGTTTGAATCACCTATGTAAATATAAACAATAGGGTAGGCAGCAGAGAGAGAGAGAGAGAGAGAGAGAGAGAGAGACGAATGTTTATGATAATGAAAATGATGATAAAGAGAAGTGTAATAACATTAATATGATCGGAACAGTAATAGAATATGAACGATAAAGTTTAGAGGAAAAGGAAGGAAAGGACATCTAAAGAGAAGAAGAAAAAAACTATGAGAATGAGAAGGAAAAAAGAAAAGAACAGTACCAAGATAATTGAACAAAAGAATAAAAAAAAGAGACTAATTAAACTCAAAACACAAAAAGAACGAAAAAATAAGAAAACAAAAAGCAACAACACAATAAGAAAACATACACACATATAACAAACAAAAAACAAAGACACATACATACACACACACACACACACACACACACACACACACACACATACACACACACACACACCAAAACAAAAAACAAAGCAAAACAAAACGAAAAAAATAAAATAAACCAATAAAATAGATTAACAAAGAAAGAATAGAATAAAAAAAAAGGGAAACAAGTACACAAACAACAAAAACACCCACCAATCGTACAATAATAACAAATAAATTAAATAAATAAAAAAATAAATAAATAAAACATAAAATTAAATTAAATACACAAACATAACGAAAAAAAAAACACCCACCAATCACACATCAAAAACTACCATCGTTTACCATCGTCACCCTTTCCATTCTCCTCCTTCAGGCTGAGAATTGTACAGACATCCTTCGGCGCGGTCTCCCCTTCAGCGCCTCCGTCAGGGAAAAGTACCACGTGAGTAAAGAAAACGGAGACGTGACATTAGCGATCTTCTTTTGTTTAGAAGGTGCGATAGATGGAAGAGAAGAAAAGAGGAAAATGAAGGGAGAAGGGAAGAGGAAAGAAGAGTAGAGGGAAGGAAAGAGGAGGGTTAAAAGAGAAGGATAGAAGATAGGAGAGAAAATTAAAGAAGAATACAGGAGAGTAAAAGAAAAAGTGCAGAGAAAGGAAAGAAAACAAGAGGTAAAAGTTGCGAATGAAGGAAGGAAGGTGGAGGAGGATAAAAGGAGAATGATAAAGGAGAAGAATTGATTGGACTTAAGAAGGAGGATAGAATAAGAGTACAAAAGAGAACAAAGGAGAAAGGAGAAGGTGAGAAAGATGGGAGAGGAAGAAGAAGGGTAGAGGATAGAAAAGAAATAAAAAGAAGAATAGAGAAGGGTAAAAGAGAAGGATATAGAAGAAATGGTAAAAGAGAAGAAAGAAGAGAAAGATAGAGAAGAATGGAAAGATGACATAACATATTCTCTCTCTCTCTCTCTCTCTCTCTCTCTCTCTCTCTCTCTCTCTCTCTCTCTCTCTCTCTCTCTCCAGACAAACCTAACGTTTCCATCTATCTATCTCAATAACTCGCAAAAAAATTGACAGGGAAATAAAAAACGAGGATAGAAAGAAAACGAGCTACCAGTTACCTAACATGGCATGAGGGACTGAAGTATATTAATCTTTTCTTCCTCTATTGATACAGTTTGGCGAGCTGGTTGTGGCCTTGACGTCAGACCGTATTTGCATCACCGGCGGCCGCTTCTTCTACATCAACCGACCCTTCATCATCACGGTGAGAATCGATACAGCCTTAGAATTATTGTCGGTTTTTTGTATTGTATAGAGAAATTTTTTTTTTTTTGTGGGGGAGGCAGGGAGGGGGGTGAAGTGGGTGTGTTATTTACTTGTTTGTTTGTTTGTTTGTTTGTTTGTTTGTTTTTTGTTTGTTTGTTTTATCTAACTACTTAATTGTCTATCTGTCTATCTGTCTGTCTGTCTATCCATATGCCTCTCTATCTACCTATCTATCTGTTTATTAATTTATTCATGTATTTGTTTGTTTGTTTGCTTGTTTGTTTATTAATATATTTATCTGTTTATCTATCTATCTATCTATCTATCTATCTATCTATATATCTATATGTCTATCTATCTATCTATCTATCTATCTGTTTATTCATTTACATATTTATATATTTGTTTGTTTGTTTGTTTGTTTGCTTGTTTATTGTTATAATTATTTGGGTTTATAAAGTTAGAAATATGTACAAAAATTTTTTTTTCTTTTTTTCGATATGTTTTTTTTTCCCTTAAGAATGAATAGTATCTCAAATGATTGCATTTTTTAGCTATAAAGAGAACACATTCCTTTCAAGAACCTCACATATTACGATCAACATAAAAACACCTTTGAAGCCCTTAAAGACATGACGAGACGCTTCAAATAATCAAGATGAAGAGAAGAAATGTTTGGAAGTAAGGAGTATGTTCGCAAGTGCATGGTGGCCCTCATAGTACTACACACCATCTGGCAACCAAAGTCTTTCGTTAGCAGGCGCCGTCTTAACCCTAACAGACTGCAGAAAACTAGATGTAAAAGCGGGAAAAAATCTAGCAGCCTTGGTTTAGCCAGTAGCAAGTCCAATGTTATGTTCACAGGTGGTGGGCGCCGTTGTGTCCTACTTCGTCATCGTTCTGCAACTCAAGTTGCCTTCAGTGTCTGCCCGGATGGCGTCAGGCTAGGGGCGTGGGTCTCTGCGTCAGGAGGACGAAGACTGTAGTAAGAAAGGAAACACAAGGAGAGGGAAGATGTCGAGGAAGGGAAGAGGATAAGGAAAAGAAGGAAGAATGTTTTATGAGGAAAAGGAAGAGAGGCAGGAGGAGGAGGAGGAGAGACAGGAGTAGCAGCGGGAGGAGTGTAATGGTGGCAGTATTGATTTGCTATATTATCATTTCAGATATCAGTTGTTGATTCTGGCTGATTTTGATTTTGATTCCTGTGTATTTTACATCGATTTTGTTGATTATATTTATTTTGGGTACTAATAAAATACGTGTTCATTTCGAGGAGATAATATATATATGGAAAGAAGAGTATGGGAAAAGAGAGGATGAACAGGAGTATAGATAAACAATATAGACAAGATGTATGCTTGATTCGGTAAGAAGAGAATGGATAGGAGTATAGATAAAATGAAATAAACAAAGTGTGTGTGTTTAATGCGTGCTTACTTCGAGGAAACGAGACACGTGGAAAGAAGAATATGGAAAAGTGAATTAATAAGAATATAGGTAAAAGAGCATGTGTTTTATCTCGAGGGGACAAAATGTGTAAGGGCGAATATAAAATGTATAATCAGGAGTATGCAGAGAATGTGTGTTTACCTTGCAAGATGTGAGGGGGAATGTAAGTGGTGTCTTTTATTTCCATTCCATAACCAGTTCTCTCCATCCTCTATTCGTGGAACTGAACGAGGATGATGATGTAAGTTGATATGACACTTAGGATCTGCGGAGGAGAGAGAGAGAGAGAGAGAGAGAGAGAGAGAGAGAGAGAGAGAGAGAGAGAGAGAGAGAGAGAGAGAGAGAGAGAGATTAGGGGTGTTGCTTGGAGTACAAATAAAACTTATGGATTGTTGTGGTTAAGAAACTTTTCACTGTAAAGAACAGGTCGCAAACGCGCGCGCACACACACACACACACACACACACACACACACACACACACACACACACACACACACACACACACACACACACACACACACACACACACACACACACACACACACACACACACACACAAATATGGCACTCACACTAAGGAGATTGGTGAGGGAGAGTGGGTAGAGGTTGCCAACTTTCAGAACCAAGGGTCGCTCCGCCAGTCGATAGATAGTCACCTGTAGGAAAAAAAAAAAAACCCACAGAAAAGCGAGTTAGTCATCATTACCAGAGAGAGAGAGAGAGAGAGAGAGAGAGAGAGCGGGGTGTTAAACTGAAAAGAAAAAGAAAAGGGTTAGTTACTCATCATTCATTACCAGAGAGAGAGAGAGAGAGAGAGAGAGGAATGGGGGGGCGTTACCTGGTGCGGTACTGAGGGCCACGGCAGGGAGGGGTTGAGGTCCTCGTCTCTCGTGCCACCCAGGGTCGTCAGAATCTCGATCGGCGCCTCGGCCTGAGGGTGATGGTGACATTGGAGTGTTGGGGAAGACATGGAGGAAGTGAATTAACTCTTCCACTGCGGTATGCAACACTTCACAGCACTAAAAGCAATGTATGGAATCTTTATAGCGCATCTACAAAAAAGAACTGTATAAAAAGGATAGATTTTTCAATTTCAAGCCAGTACAATGTTTGGAGGTAGCTGGATAAAAAGAGAAGATGCATCAAGGGGGTTAGTAATTAAGGAATGATGTGCCATTAGAGACTTAGAGATTAGTATTAAACGATGTGCTGTAGGGAAAGTACTGAGGGGCGAAGTATTAGTAAGACAGGTATATTCTACAATACGTTAAAGGAACTATTGATAACAATGAATACTGCAAGAAAGATGGAGCAAAATATCAATGAAAACGGAATATTGCACGAACGATGAAGGGAAATATTAATAAAAACGGAATATTGTACGAAAGATGAAGAGAATATTGATAAAAACTTAATGTTCTACGAAATGTTGGACAAGTATTAATAAAAAAGGAATGTTCTACGATAAATGAAGGAAAAATGTTATCAAAAACGGAATATTGTACGAAATATGGAGGTAAATATTAATAAAAACAAAATGCTCTACGAAAGATGGGTCAAAATATTGATAGAAACGGAATATTGTGGGAGGGATTAAGGACACTGTTGACAAAAGCGGAATGTTGTACGAAAGATGAAGGGAACTACTGATAATGACCTAATATTTCACAGAATATGAGGCAAGTGTTAACAAGAAAGGAATGATCTGCGATACATGAAGGAAAATATTAATAAAAACGGAATATTGTACAAATATGTACGGAAATATAAATAAAAATGGAATGTTGTACGAAAGATGGAGGAAAATATTGATAAAAACGGAATATTGTAGGGAAGATGAAGGAAACTGTTGACGAAATCAGAATGTTTTACGAAAGATGAAGGTGGCTATAGATAAAAACAGAGTATTGTACAAAAGATTAGATAAAATATTGATAAGAAAGGAATAATTTACGAAAGATGAAAGGAACTATTGACAAAAACGGAATATTGTACGACAGATTGGGCAAAACATTACGTAATAAAAACGAACTCTAGGCAAGAAGGACAAAGTGTGTTGTACACGTGGAATCAAACTTCCTCTCTCCACCTGCCACTAGCAAAGAATGCCCTAAGTAGGATAAGGTGAAGTAATGATAAATCCAACTGTAGCCTCCCTCTTTGGGGAACCCTTGTCGCCGGAGAAAACTTTTCTCTCCGCCAGTGTTGTAGTGTTAACTGTTTGAGATATTCTTACTGTATTATTTATTGCTTCATTCAAGGGTTTATATTAGTTTACTTTCGAGTCTGCCGTGAGCGTAGGGAGTAAGGACAGTTCAGATTCAACCATGGTGAGCCCTGTACGTACAACCCGCTAGCTGGTGCTTGGGCTTTACTCCTGTACACCGTCGCCTGCCCACTAGCCGCTGTCTGGCTTTTACTCCGCCTGACTAGAGATTGTACGGGGGCGACCTGAGAGAAAAAAAAAAAAAAAAACTTTTTTTTCTTATATGCATTTTTCTGCATTTTTTTTTTTTTCCCGCTGTTTTCGGTATATGCAACATTATGATACAATTATTTTTTTGCGTTATGCAATGAGGCGTCCCTTCATGAATTTCTGCGGTTTTACACGCCGCGATACAGGTATGATATATATATATATATATATATATATATATATATATATATATATATATATATATATATATATATATATATATATATATATATATATATATATATATATATATATATATATATTTCCTTATTTTTCTGAACTATCCTTTTTTCTTTAGTCTCCTGTAAAATTTATGGTTCTCTCTCTACGTACCTCAGAGAGCGAAAATTTTAGCTATACCTAGTATCTGGAATTTATATACGATAAATAAAAATATCTATTTTTTCTTCGTAATTCCAACAAATAATTAATGTATCTGCATCAGATATCTTTTGCATTAATATTTTATCTACTTTAAACAGTGGAACACTAGTTTTTACTGATAAATATGGCGAAATATAATAAAATCCTTGTACCGACCCGCCCCCCACGCGCTAATTGAAACGTGAAGTCATCAGCCGCCTCAGGCCAGTGTACGAAACTGATCAGAGTAACTGAAGAAAACTATGTCTGCTTCTTCCACATATCCTGAAGTAGATATCATGTGAATTTCAAGTCCCTAGCTGCAATATGTAAAGCACACTAAATCCTTCAACTTTATCGTTCGATTTCTCAAAATGTCAGTTTTTGCATTTAAAAATTAACTCCTCCTTTGCACTTGATGTTACACATATATTTTCTATTGCAGCTTATGAAAGTATGAGAGAAAAATAATTCCAACCCTCTGAATTGTTGTTTGAAGTTGATTTAGATTTTTGGCAAATATTTATTTATTTATTTATTTTTTTGTCATTTTTCATCGAACTTTATTTTTTTTACTATTGTATCAAACAATTAGAGGATAGGATTTATTCTCCTATCCTTCCTGATTCAAATGCTTTTTGAATTAAAGAAACTGGCCAATAAATAAGGGAGGAGATAAAAGTTGAATATAAGCAATTTAACATGGGATTCACGACTTTACAATCCCCCTAAAGTCATTACAACCTATAATATAACCAACACCTATAGACCCAAGACGTATAGCGAACACTGCTGACCTGCGCCCTGATGTTGTCCGCCATGCGGCACGCCAGGCCCGTGGCCGCCAGCGTGAGCAGGCTGGACATGGAGCAACAGTACTGGTAGAAGGTCATGCCCTTCTCCTGCTGGGAGGTCATCATGAAAAAGGTGTTGTCGGTGAGGATGAAGGAGACGAATATCTTGCAGCACAGCAGCGGCAGCGACACCACTCGCTCCAGCTCGCCGTACAGCCGCCGCAGCGTCACATTCCGCTGGTGGATTTGTAGCAGGAGCGCCTCGCCGGCCGCCTCCTGCAAGGCGCGGGTGAGGGCGCAATTGTTGGAGGCCAGGGAGTCCAGGATGAGTTGGCCCAGTAACAGGAAGTAGACGAAGGGCATGACCTGCATCACGTGCAACCACAAGTACGACACCAGGAATATCAAGAATATCCCGCGGGGCACATAGGGGCCAATCCTGTGGATGTTGTACAACGTGGAGTACAGCAGGTAGTTAATGGCGTGCGGTGCCACGATGAACATGATCCTGGCGACGTGCGGCCACACGCTGGGGCTGGCAGGGCGCAGCTGACTGTAATGCTGGAAGAGCGCCGCAATAGAGTCCTGGCGGGACCAGAAGGAGGCCGCAATGACCCACCCAGTGAGCGTGAGGCAGCAGGCGAAGGAGACCATCATCACCATGGACACGATGGGCTGACCTATCGTTCTCTCCACGTCCTTCGGCCACAAGTAACCTGCCGTAGAGAAAGTCTGCGTTCAGAAGCAGTAATCCTGCCACGGCCTGTATTCCAAAGAGCGGCAGGTTCTCGTGGGGGTGTTTTCAAGGGTCAGAGATGATTAGGCAGGTTTTCATATGTATTTTCCTCATTGATGATGTAGATTCTTTGTTAAGCTGTCACTAGGATCATGAGGGTACCTTGGAAGGGAACAGTAACCTTTATTAGAAGTAGATGAGATAAAACGGTGAAACGTTTTAAGAAAGCGTTCATGTCTAGGCTGTGACTGGCACACTCAGTGGGCCTTTTATTTCGCCTTTTTTATTGCCCTTGGCCAAGGTCCCTTTTAAGTAACACACACACACACACACACACACACACACACACACACACACACACACACACACACACACACAAACACACAAACACACTAAATCATACCCTTCATTACGTATAATAACAACAGAGGAAAATTTTCTGAAAAGCATTACAATAAAGCACATGCCAGAGCTATCACGATGATGAGTTTCCCTCATATTCTATTCATTGACAGCTATAGGTGCAAAGTCGCATTCTGGGAACATGCCGCGCCATGAAACATTCATGTCAGGAGCCACGACAAGGCATCGACCGGGGAAGTACTGTAGCTATTGGACAGTGCGGCACATGACACATATTTTGAAACGCTTTGCTCTCACCACCACCATTTTCAAAGGTACAGAGAGGATTAGCCGGGTTCTCAAGATTGTTTCACCTGTTAGTAATGAAAAAATCTTGTTAATATGTCACTAGAACTATAAAAATAACCTTAAAAACGTACAACTTCAACTAGAGCTTTTTTCAAAGTAGCGGAGGTGCGGCCAGAAGTGTTTCAGATGGTCCATAACCCTGTATTCAGAAACGCTTTGCTCTCTTACCACGACTGTTTCAAAGGCTACAGAGATGAGTGGCCGGGTTCTCAAGAATGTTTCTCCTGTTAATTAAAGATGTAGAAATCTTATCACTCTGCCACTAAAACCACAAAAACATTCTTACAAACCCGTGTAGCTTGAACTATACCCTTTTGAAAGCAGTGGAGGGAGTTTAATAAAGCAAAGCGCCCTTTAACACCTAAAGATCCATTTTCATGACTGCAGTACTTACACTCGATAATGATGAACGGGGTGCCAACTATTACCACTGCGACAAAGGAGATGTAGAACCTTGCTCTGGCCCCGAAGGACGCCCCTAACTCCGCGGCACGCCCTGGCAGCAGCCCCAGCAGTGCCGTCACACACCTGAGGCCTTCTAGTAGATCATGGTGCGGTTCAGGAAAGTGGTTGTCGGAGTCGCTATTGGCCTGCTTGGCGAGAGTCGGGGAGACCCACCCTTGCTTAGTCTCTCTTTTCTTGTCGAGGTGAATGTCGTGTCCTTCATCGAGGTGGGAGCTTTCTGGCTGCACCTTGGCCTTCAGTCCCATGGTCACTAACACTATGCCTCTGAGGGAAAAGATCGTTAGAGTGATAGTTTCTTCTAATGTTGATCGATATGTGGATAGAATATTGGAGCGTATTCTGAAACACTTTTGCGCCGCATCTCCACTACATTCAAAAGCGTCTAGTTATGAAGTGACCCGGGTTTTTAAGGGTGTTTAATTTGGACCTAGTGATAGATTGACAAGATTTCTACATTATTTAAAGGAGAAACACTCTTGAGAACCCGGCCAGTCATCTATGTAGCCTTTGAAAATAGTCGTGGTGAGAGAGCAAAGCGTTAATTTCTGAGTACAGGTCATTGCCTTGTGGATGAGAGTGGACAGGGTCTGTATTTTGAGATCCTTCAGGCTCTCACAAGGAATATTTTCAATAGCCACAGGGATAATTAGTCGGGTTCCCAAGAATACTATTTATCTCTGATGGTAGTCTTTGTTAAACTATCATTAGAATTAAAAAAAAAAAAAAAAACTCTAAAATCCTAAAAACCCACTTGAGATTGTTAAAAGTAGCCGAGATAAGACGCTGAAGTGTTTGAGAAAGCTGTCAAATACTTCTTCATGCCCCGTCCCTTGGTGAATACGCCTGGCGCAGTGAGGGGCGACGTGGCCACAGCGGCGGGGCGACAAAAAGATATGATGGCGATCGATGGTGTTCTCTGGCTGCTCAAGGGTGCTGATGGATATGCGTCTATTTCATCAGATTAATGAGGTATTGATCAGGTGTTGGGACCTATGACAGCCTTCCTTTTTTTCTTTTTTTGTGTAGGAGGGATACCGGCCAAGGGCAACAAAAATCCAATTTAAAAAAAAGGCCCACTGAGATGCCGGTCCCTGAACAGGATCCAAGGCGGTAGTCAAAAATTGAAGGATAAGTGTCTTGAAACCTCCCTCTTGAAGGAGTACAAGTCATTTGAAGGTGGAAATACCAAAGCCGGCAGGGAGTTCCAGAGTTTACCAGAGAAAGGGATGAATGACTGAGAATACTGGTTAACTCTTGCATTAGAGAGGTGGACAGAATAGGGGTGAGAGAAAAAAAAAGTCTTGTACATCGAGGCCGCAGGAGGAGGGGAGGCATGCAGTTAGCAAGATCAGAAGAGCAGTTAGCATGAAAATAGCGGTAAAAGATAGCAGATGCAACATTGCGGCGATGAGACAGAGGCTGAAGACAGTCAGTCAGAGGAAAGGAGCTGATGAGAAGAAAAGCCTTTGATTCCACCCTGTCTAGAATAGCTGTATGAGTGGAACTCCCCCCAGACATGTGAAGCATACTCCATACATAGACGGATAAGGCCCCTGTACAGAGTTAACAGCTGGAAGGGTGAGAAAAACTGGCAGAGGCGTCTCAGAACACTTGACTTCATAGAAGCTGTTTTAGCTAGAGATGAGTTGTGAAGTTTCCAGTTTAGATTATAAGTAGAGGACAGACCGAGGATGTTCACTGTAGAAAAGGGGGACAGTTGAGTGTCATCGAAGAAGAGGGGAAAGTTGTCTGGAAGGTTGTGTCGAGTTGATAGATGGAGGAATTGAGTTTTTGAGGCACTGAACAATACCAGGTTTGCTCTGCCGAATCAAAAATTTTAGAGAGATCAGAAGTCAGGCGTTCTGTGGCTTCTCTGTGTGAAATGCTTACTTCCTGAAGAGTTGGACGTCCACGAAAAGATGTGCAAAAGTGCAGGGTGGTATCATCAACACAGGAGTGGATAGGACAAATTTAGCTTAGATCATTGATGAATAATAGGAAGAGAGTGGATGACAGGACAGAATCCTGAGAAACACCACTGTTAATAGATTCAGAAGAACATTGACCGTTTACCACAGCAGCAATAGAACGGTCAGGTTGAGATGAAGTTATGGAGAGAAGGATAGAAGCTGTACGAGGGTAGTTTGGAAATCAAAGCTCTGTGACAGACTCTATCAAAAACTTTTGATACTTCTAAGGCAACAGCAAAAGTTTCACCAAAATCTTTAAAAGAGGATGACCAAGACTCAGTAAGGAAAGCCAGAAGATCACTAGTAGAGCGGCCTTGACAGAATCCATACTGGCGATCAGATAGAAGGTTGTGAAGTGTTAGATGTTTAAGAATCTTCCTGTTGAGGATAGATTAAAAAAAATATTTAGATAAGCAGGAAATTAAAGCAATAGGACGGTAGATGAGGGATTAGAACGGTCACCCTTTTTAAGAACAGGTTGAATGTAGGCAAACTTCCAGCAAGAAGGAAAGGTAGATGTTGACAGACAGAGTTGAAAGAGTTTGACTAGGCAGGGTGCAAGCACGGAGGCGCAGTTTCGGAAAACAATAGGAGGGACCCCATCAGGTCCATAAGCCTTCCGAGGATTTAGGCCAGCGAGGGCATGGAAAACATCATTGCGAAGAATTTTAATAGGTAGCATGAAGTAGTCAGAGGGTGGAGGAGAGGGAGGAATAAGCCCTGAATCATCCAAGGTGGAGTTTGAGCGAAGAATTCAGCTTTAGAGATAGATGTGATAGCAGTGGTGCCATCTGGTTGAAATAAAGGAGGGAAAGAAGAAGCAAAGTTATTAGAGATGTTTTGGCTAGATGCCAGAAGTCACGAGGGGAGTTAAATCTTGAAAGATTTTGACACTTTCTGTCAATGAAGGAGTTTTTGGCTAGTTGCAGAACACACATGGCGTGATTCCAAGCAGAAACATAAAGTGCAGGTGATGGAAGGCTCAAGTACCTTTAGCAGGCCACCTCTCTATCATGTATAGCACGAGAACAAGCTGTATTAAATCAAGGTTTGGAAAGTTTAGGTCGAGAAAAAGAGTAAGGAATGTACATCTCCATGCCAGACACTATCACCTCTGTTATGCGCTCAGCACACAGAGATGGGTCTCTGACATGAAAACAGTAGTCATTCCAAGGAAAATCAGCAAAATACCTCCTCAGGTCCTCCCAACTAGCAGAGGCAAAACGCCAGAGGCACCTTCGCTTAGGGGGATCCTGAGGAGGGATTGGAGCGATAGGACAAGATAAAGATATGAGATTGTGATCGGAGGAGCCCAACAGAGAAGTTAGGGTGACAGCATAAGCAGAAGGATTAGAGGTCAGGAAAAGGTCAAGAATGTTGGGCGTATCTCCAAGACTGTCAGGAATATGAGTAGGGTGTTGCACCAATTGCTTTAGGTTGTGGAGGATAGCAAACCTGAAGGCTAGTTCACCAGGATGGTCAGTGAAGGGAGAGGAAAGCCAAAGCTGGTGGTGAACATTGAAGGCTACAAGAATGGAGATCTCCACAAAAGGGAAGAGGGTCAGAATGTGCTCCGGTTTGGAAGTTAAGTAATCAAAGAATTTCTTATAGTCAGAGGAGTTAAGTGAGAGGCATGCAGCACAAATAAATTTAGTTTGAGAGTGACTCTGTAGTCGTAGCCAGATGGTGGAAAACTCGGAAGATTCAAGAGCGATGGCACGAGAGCAGGTTAAGTCATTGCGCACATAAACGCAACATCCAGCTTTGGATTGAAAATGAGGATAGAGAAAGTAGGAGGGAACAGAAAAGGGGCTACTGTCAGTTGCCTCAGACACCTATGTTTCAGTGACGAAAAGAAGATGAGGTTTAGAAGAGGAGAGGTGGTGTTCTACAGATTGAAAATTAGATGTAAGCCCACGGAAGTTGCAGAAGTTAATGAAGAAAAAGTTGGGGGGTGGTGTCAAGACACTTGGGGTCGAGACCGGAAGAGCACTCCGACCTGGGGACATTTGTGGTCCCCTCCCCAGATGGGTACTCTGAGCCTGGTGTAGGTGTTACCATAATAATTTTGAATTTTGAGTAAAGAGTGTGTGTGTTATTAGGTGCATGTAGTTTTGTGTGAAGGAAGAGAGTTGTCTTTAAAGGGCAGACTGTGACTGCCCCTTGTGTCGTGAAACGCAAAGGGAAACGTTCAGTGAGGTCACAGCTGGGTTTAATGATAGGTTCATAGTACTCCCCTGACCCAGTGCTTCACACCTCACTGGGAGTAATTATCGTTTCGGCAGGTGCCTACTGCCTCCTGATGTGACTGTGTGGCGATGACTGTTGTAGAGCAGAAGACGTGTTTCTCTAGGGGTACTGGGTAAGCAGTTGTATGAAGACCAGAACCGATTAAAAGAGCCTGGAGAAAACAAGCTGAGGAAGAAGATCGAGGGGAAGACAGAGTGAGATGGAGGGATGGAATTGCGATAGAACTGCAAAGGATGGGACACAGGAAGATGCAAGGAGAGTCGTACATGGCGCCAACCCCTCACTCTAACGAAGAGGCGAAAGGAGAAGAGTGGGTAACTTCGGGAAGCTTTGGTCTCCCCATCAGGACTGTTTTCAGAGGTCATATTATAGTTGGGATATTATGGAAATAACCTTAACCTACTAATTTCCAGACACTGACCTCTTATATTTGGGCAAAAATATTATTTTTTAATCAAGATCAACACAATGAAGGGATTAGCAATCGAATTAATGATCTGAATTAATCTAAACCCCATCTAATTTAACCTAACTTTATGGTGTCACAAATTTATGGTCTTGACACATAAAGTAGAACTTAATCTTAGAAATTTGCAATAAGAAAAGTAACGGTAGATAAGAGAAAAGGGACCGAATATACGAAAATTAATAGATCAAAGTAGAGGGTGCCATACCATGACAAATAGAATTTAACCAGATAAAGTATAGGAAAAAAATTAAGATAAATAAGAGAAAAGGGACCGAATATACGGAAACTCTAGACCAAAATAAAAGCGCCGTTGGAAACACGCCTCGCCACAAAGATGGAAGACGTGGCAGATGTAAACATTACCCGGGTCCGCGAAAACCTGTCAAACTGGGAGGATGACAGCTCACCCTTGGCTCCCCTCACGCCGCGGGAACGAGACTCCATCATAGAGGTGACGGCGGGGAGTGAGTGGCGCCCGCTGCCCCTGGGAGAGGAGGGAGAGGAAGGAGAGAAGGGGGGTGGGGAGGCCAGGCAAGGCACCCCTGACCAGGGAAAGCACCGCCTCCATGACAGCCTCGCCGCCCTCAAGCTTGGCGAGGTCAAGATCGAGTCAAGCCAGCAGGTCAGTTACGTGGTGTTCTGTAGGATGAGTGTGTCAGTTTGTGTGTATTTAGTGTGTTTAGTGCCTGATTAAGTTTTCGGTGCTATGCTGTCA
>NC_087173.1:11260485-11327985 GCF_035594125.1 Scylla paramamosain
CACTAACATGACATTCCAGGAGTCCTTGCTGTACCTTGCCAAATACAAACACTGCCTCAGTCGAGCACTGGGCATGGTGAAAACATATGTGACAAAATCACTAGAAAATGCAACGCAACAAGTCATCCCAAAGCCTGGCGCGGAGAAACCCACCACAGACAATGCTGCCGTGCTGTACTATGGCAAATTTAGGACTAATGCGCCTCGAATCAAGTCACTCATGGCAGAGATCGAGGACAGGGTTGAGAACAGCCCAGAGTACACTAACCTGCTGAGTGATTGCCACCAGTGTTACTTTGCACAGAGAAACAAGCTGCTGGGGCCGTGTGTGACTGATGCAGTGGCCCAGCTGTCGCAACAGTACCAGCGGGACTACTGCTCCCTGGTGCGCAGCGGCTGTGCCTTCCTTGTGCACGTGTGTGAGGATGAGCACGCACTCTTCCACCAGGTGCGGCAGCATCCACTTCTTGGTGTCTTGCAGTCCACATGTGTATCAGTAAAGCTCATATACAGTGTATAATAGAAGTACATACATACATATACCAAGGCTGTCTCTCCCATAGAAGTAATAGATGTACAAGTTAATCTTTTCCTTTCACCATTTCCCTTGAGTAAGAGGTTGGCACCATGTATGAGTCTCCTCCAGTTGTTTCTGTCCCTTGCATCTTCCTCTGTGACTCCCATCCTTTGCAGTTCTACAGCATCTCACTCTCTGTCTTCTTGATCTTCTCTCAGCTGGTATCCTCCAGGCTCTTTTAATTGGTTCCTGGTCTTCTCTTCTTACTATGTGACCAAACCATCTCATTTTTTATTTTATCACTTCCATAATGCTTTCCACTCCTGCTTTCCTTCTCAGTTCTTCATTTCATAAATGTTCTCTGAGTGATACACCAACTGGCCATCTCAACATTCTCATCTCTGTTCTCTCCAACATCCTCTCTTCTGTTTCATTTAGTGCCCACATTTCTGCTCCACATATCACAGTCTTAGCATTTTATTATATATTTAATGGATGTACAAGTTAACATCCTCATGCTATGATTTGTGTTGCAGTTCTTCTCTACCACCACCCCAGAGCTGGATGCTTTCCTGCAGTCACTGTGCACTGGTCTCTATGATGTGCTGCGGCCACTCATCATCCACATTGACCACCTAGAAACACTGTCTGAGCTATGCAATATTCTTAGGAGGGGGTAAGTTCATGAGTCCAGCTGTCAAAAGGTTCTGTCTTTGTTATGTCTGTGATGTGTTGGTTTGTGTGTGTGTGTGTGTCTTGCAATTTAGACATGTTTTATAATCTCAAGCTGGTTTATGTGTGTCTTGTAGTTTGTTTACATGTGTTTTATGATCTCAAGTAACATTAAAAGAGTGATATCATGATAGATTTTATTATTTTTTTTATGTTTCTCCAACTATTGATATATTGATAAATCTAACAGCATTTGAGCCAACTAATTACACAACAGATCACATATAAATAACAGCAAGAATAATGAAAACTAAAGAAAACTCTTTAACAGTATGGCAGTGTTAGAGGTAGTAGTTGGGTGTCAGACTCACAAGCTTTCCAACACTGAATGGAAAAATAAGAATACTAAAATTGGCAAAGGTGTTGAATGGGAGGTGGTGAGCATTCAAACAGTCTTCATTTACCTCTAGAATGTTGAACAAATTGACAGTGTTGATGAGTAGGTGGTGATAAACATTCAGACAGTCTTGTATTACTTTTAGAATGAATGAAAGAATAAGCAACTAAAAACCAAAAATTAAACAGGGTGAGATTTGAATATACTAACTGCAAGTGAGGTGTTATTTCCAGGATGATCGAGGAACACCTACAGAACAACCCCACACAGCTTGCCCCTCTCACCTCCGTGGTACACCAGATGCTGGAGGACTCGCAGGAGCGACTGGTGTACCGTGCCCACATCTATGTCCAGACAGACATTGCCAACTTTTCCCCATCGCCTGGAGACCTGGCCTACCCCAGCAAACTCCAGATGATGGAGAGCATTGCCGAGAGTTTAGCTAACCAGCGGAAACAGATGCACTCACGCAATGCCTCCATCTCCTCTATGTCTTCCATTAGGTTTGTTTGGTATACTGGTGATACTCTTCCTTGGCTTCTGTTTGGTTTGTTCCTATTACTGACATGCATTTCCCTGTCTTCTACTGTATTTGTTCCTATTGCTGATTGATACTTTTCCTTATCTTGGGTTAGGTTTGTTCCTATTACTGACTATACTTTTTGTTGTCTTCTGTTGTGTTTGCTCCTACTACTAACTGATACTCTTCCTTGTCTTTCCTTATATTTTTTTCTCTTCTCCTCAGTTAAATAAAGAGAGAGATATAGCACTTAGTTATTTTTTCTTCTTCTCTATTAAGTAGAGAGAGAGACAGAATACAGTACTTTGTTCTTTTTCTCTTCTCTTCTCTTCGGATAAATAGAGAGACAAAAATACATAGTTCTTTTCTTTCCTCCTCTTTTTTTATTTATTTATTTATTTTTTTTATGTGATGTTTACTATAATGTTGATGTGACCCTCAGATCTGCCACCAGTGAGGAGGTTGCCAACATAACCGGTGCGGCGGAGGAAAGGTTCTCCCGGGTGGGCACGTCCCCTGCCGACCTGCATGGTATGTGGTACCCAACTGTACGCCGCACCCTCATGTGCCTTTTCAAGCTGTACCGTTGTGTGGACAGGAGCATATTCCAGGTGAGGCTTCATCGAGTGGCCCTGAGATCACCACTTTGAAGTCTGGTTGTTCATAAAACTTCTTGTGTCCTTCCTTGATTCAGGTGTTGTGTACTCCTGTGAAAAGTCCTCTGATATTGTGCTACATCTTGTGGTACACCTGTTAAATGCTAGGTATTTTGATTGTACAAAGTCTATCCCTTCTTTCTTGATTCAGATGTTTTGTGTTCCTCTGAAGAAAATTTATTGCTATAATGTGATATATTTTGTTAAACAGTTATGAGATGACTACTTGGTAATTTGACTGAATTTATAGTTTTTACTATCCCTTCTTTGAGTTTATATGTTCCTTTGAAAATCCTTTGACATTAAGGGTTATCTTATGACACACATAAGAACATAAGAAAGAAAATAAGAGAAGCTGCAAGAAGCCATCAGGTCTAGCTGTGGCAGTCCCTGTAACAGTGAAGTGTCACCTAAATGGGTTTGATATGGAGGACAGGGTTGGCATTAAAAAAACCCACCAAAAGAAAGTTTTTTTTTACTTGGTAACTGCATGCCTCCCCTCCTCCTGTGGCATTACTGCACAACACTTTCTTCTTCTTTCTGTCATCCGTATTCTGTTCACCTCTCAAATGCAAGAGTTAAACAGTATTTTCAGTCATTCATTTCTTTCTCTGATAAAGTCTGGAACTCCCTGCCTGCTTTCATATTTTCACCTTCCTATGACTTGAACTTTTTTTATTTTTTTTATTATATTTTTGTTGCTCCTTCTACACTTCAAACCTTTTGTCTCACTCTAGATTGCTTTTTAATTGCTTACTTGAACTGATTTACTTATAAATATGAGGAATAAACAAAAATAGATAAAACCAAAAAACAATAAAACCTTGCAAAAAATACAAAAAAGCAATAAAACCCAAAAAACCCCATGGGTTGGTTGAAAATTTTATTTATTTTTTTTTCAACCCTGATAGAGGAGTTTATGAAAGGAACATCCTTGACTTAAGCTGGATAAAACCAGACAGGACAACACAAACTTAATTCAGATCCTGCATACTACAACTAGATAAACAGTTAGACAAACACATCACCCTTGACTCTTCATCATTGTATATTTGCACTGATAAACTGATCCTGAAGAGTACCTGCCACAGGGTGTGTCACTGGAGGCCCTGTCAGCCTGCATGCAGAGTCTGAGCAGAGCGTCAGCCTCCATCAGCAAGACATCCTCACCTCTGGATGCTCAGCTCTTTGAAATCAAGCATCTCCTTATTCTTCGAGAACAAATGGCACCTTTCCAGGTTAGTTCTGGTGGTGATTGCTTTATGTGAAGAGTTGACATACTGATTCATGGTTAGTTGACTGGCAGTGATGAAAATATAGGAGAGGATAAATACTAAATCACTGTTAACAAAAATGACCCAGTTTCTGGTTTTTACATTTATATTTTAGCATTTATTGTTTTGCTAATGATGTGCCTGTAGAAGTAAGAGAGGATAGGTACTTATTCACCATTAACATAAAATTGAGATGTTTGCTTGTGAAGTGCCTCTATAAATCCTTGTATAATAATATGGATTGATGAGAACAGTATCAAGATGTCTTCTAGTTTATTTTTTTTATTGTCTCAGATTTTGGCAATTTGTTATATTCACTTCATTAATCAGTCTTGCTCTGTAATTTGTATTCTTATTTTCTGTTGCTTTTCTCTTTTACAACCTTAGCAAGTAAAGAGACAGTGGAACCATTAGTAAATGTCTCATTCCTGATGGTATAGAGGCATTTCCTGACTTCTTGTATTCAGTGTCAGATGTAAAATTTCTCCACTGTGCATCTTCTGTCTCCTCTTTACCTTGTACTGATCTGTGGTTCTGGCAACACTGCACAGGTTGATGCATGTCTGCATGAGACAAGTCTGGACTGGAGCAAGGTGCGGACAGCTGCGCTGGGCCTTGTGCAGAAGAGAGGGCGTCTCTTCTCGTTGTCATCCAATAATGCCTTGCTGGAGTTCATTGTGGAGGGAACACCACAAGTAACTGTTTTCATTGTCTTCATTTTTAGCATTAGGATTCTACAGAGATCACTTACAATAGCTATTTTTTTCTTTTTTTATGCTACTGAACTTTTTAACACAAATCATTGTGTAAAAATTATTGTCTTAAAAATGTAGATGATGAAAAAAAAAATGTCTACTGGTGGAAGGGTTGTGCCTTGTTTATGGATTGTGTTTTTATCACCTCATTGTCAGAAAAATCCCAATCTACCAACTCATTTTTCCTTTCCATAGGCCTGATCACCAAAAATAACACAAACTGACAACTCACTTCTTTTCCAAGGTGACGGAACAAAGGCTGGACTCCAAGAGGGATCTGGATAACCGGCTGAAGAAGTTGTGTGAGTTGCTGATCCTTACCTGCACAGAGACGCTATCCGGCCCCATCACTGTGTTCCTCGCCAAGGCGGAGGTCATACTGCAGATGAACCGTGAGGAAAGCGTCAAGCCCATCATACTCAAGAACCAACCCTTTGCTGTGCCGGAGAAAGTAATGTTATTTGTTGTTTTGTTTTTTTCCTTTTCTCTTCTTTTGTCTTCACATGGATCCCCTATCTGTCTTCTTTCTCTTTCTTCCTTTTTTTTCTCTCTCATTTAGTGTACTCAAGAACCAAGTCTTTGCTGTGTCAGAGAAAGTAAGATGTTTTTTATTATTCTATTCTCTCCTTTTCTCTTCTTTAGTATTTTCATGGTGGCTCCATATCTGTCTCCTTTCTCTTTCTTCCTCCTCCTTTTCTCTTCTTTAGTGTACTCAAGAACCATCCCTTTGCATTGCCAGAGAAAGTAAGACATTTTTTGTTTTATTTTCTCCTTTTCTCTCACTTTCAGTGTTCTTTTGACATTCATTCCTCTGTTTCCTTTTGATTCCTCTTTCTCTTTCTTTTCAGCATAGTGAGGAGTGTTTGATAAAAGAAGTTATTTGCTGTTTATTTCTCTATTTTTTTTTCATTGTTTTGGGACACATTCAGATTCCCCCTTATCCCTTCTCTCCTTCCTTGAAGATTAGACAACAGGAAAAAGTGAATAAGGAGAAGTATGGTTTTCCATTTTAATCCGGCCACCAATGCTGTGAGCTTAATTTTACTTTAGACCAAAAAAATGCAATAGAATAACAGTAGAGTGGCAGCAGAGTTAGAGTGCAGTGAGAGTAGGACAACAGTAGAGTGATGTACCATTCCCTCACCCAGACTGGCGATGTGGTGAGCAGCTGCCTCAAGAACATCCGCACTCACCTTCCCAACATCCAGCGCAGCATGCAGCTCTACCTGGCCAACCGAGACACAGAGTTCATCCTGTTCAAGCCTGTCCGTACAAATGTCCTCACCTCATTCTCCAAACTCACAGAAATCATTGCCAGTAATTACAACGAGGAAGACAGAACAATAATTGGGTGTCCGTCTCAAGAGGAAGTCTCGGCACTACTGTCATCACTGTTCAAGAGTTAATGATTGTGTGTTTGTAAGGTGCGGCATATTTTAAAATTTTTCTAGGACTCTGTTGGAGAGATTGTACATACTTAATTTGTTTTTTTCCTTCAGATTTATTGCTGTGTTTCTAAGCGGGTGCAGAATGATGGTGTGCCGTAATTTAATCTGGTGAAAGCAGTGCTGTTGTTATATTTCACTTGCATTGTTTGTAAGTCTATGCAAATTTGAGCTTGTGAGTGATTTGTACCACACTGAAGTCCACAATTTTGTGTGCACTGTCAGCACAACAGTTACAATGTGTTTGGCTTGAAGATTACCCAGAATAGCTATTTATGATAACTGTATTCCAGCTACTTCCCTGAGTGGCTAAGCAAATCTGTAGCATCTTTGCTAAGGTGAAGCATTCCTGCGCATGGGAGCTGCAGCACAGCAGGTGGGGGGACGCCAGTTGTGAGGCAGGAAATCTTTGAGCGCCATTGTAACTCCCTCTAGAGTACAAGCATCTTTGAGGTGAAAAGTCCATGGATGAGATGTACCAAAGTATGAGCTGTAATTCAAAGTATGCTTTGTAATGATGTGTAATTAAATTAATTACACAGTTTACAACAGATTTTCAGATTTACAGAAATAGGGGTTTTTTTAGCAATAATTTTATGGAATGAAGTGAAGGGGCAAGAAATGGTGATGTGGAGGAAGAATGGCAACTATGTAAAGAGTGGTGTGGTGGAGTGTGCTGAGGAAGTCCTGGGGTGCTGTGTGGAGGTGGTGGGGTGAGGCAGTAAGTATGGTTGGAACTTGAAAATGTGTATATGAAGTGTGGCTTCAGAGGAAGGACTACATGTTATAAAAATTACAGATATTAAGAGGAATATGATGAAAAAGAGTGTCAAAGCTAGAGAGAATGGTAAAAGTGTAATTGATAAACATGATAAGACCTGATGTAGAGATGTAAGGGTGAGGGAGGTCATAGAAGGATATTGTGAAAGAGAGTGCTAGATGCAAGTGCAATATCTATGGAGCAAGGAAAAGTGGTTGCACATCATGGATTAATGATATCAAGTATGCTGTGTAACTGGCCCTTATGTAGAGTGGTGCAATGGGTTCTGTCCTCTCTCCCCTAGGCTTACTATTGGGAAAACTAACCTGGTATAAGAAAGGCAAGAAAAAAAATGAAAGCTGGGGAACTTTTGACATGAAACACACACACACACACACACACACACACACACACACACACACACACACACACACACACACACACACACACACACACACACACACACACACACACACACACACACACACACACACACACACACACACACACACACACACACACACACACACACACACACACACACACACACACACACACACACACACACACACACACACACACACACACACACACACACACACTTTCCTGTAAAACAACTAGGTAAATACAACTAGGTAAACACACACACACACACACAGTTCTGTATTTTCGTCATGTAGACTTATCCCAGGTTAGAGTTTTCCATTAGTACCAAAGACTAATGTGAGGGAATGCTAGTGAGTGTATGTGTGTAGAAACCATATCTTGGCTGCCTGCTTATAAGGTGGACATCAGCCTGTTATGTAGATTGAAATATGACCAGTGCTGCTTTCCTATTTCAGGAACCTGGGTATTCACTTCATAAATAGTAACTGAGGGGATGATGTGAATAAATGAACATACCAGCTCAGCGATGGAGAAGCCAAGGATGAGAGGGAGATGAGGTGATGGTGGTAGGAGATTGGAAGTGATGGTGCACAGGGTGAGAGAGAGAGAGAGAGAGAAAGAGAGAGAGAGCCGTGTCATGGGAAGTGATGGTGCCTAGGATGAGGAAAATGGGTGGGGAGTGAGAGTGCTCAGAGATGGGAAGTAATGATGCCCAGGGTTAGAGAAAGACAGCTTGAGAAGTGAGAGTGTTGGATGATAGGAAGTGATGGTGCCCAGGGTGAGAAACAGGTGAGGAGTGAGAGTGCAAGGAGATGGAAAGTAGCAGTGGTGCCCAGGGTGTTCTGGGTGACAGGAAGTAGTGAAGGTGGCCAGGGTGAGAGGGAGTGTGGCAAGTGGTGGCAGGAAGTGTCCAGTCACCACAAAAGTACCAAAGTTTCCTGCTTCATTTGTTAAGTGAAATCAAATCAAATGCATTTTATGAAGTGATTTATTTATTTATTTTTTTTTTTCTGGGAGCATTTAGGTTGGAAAGTGGGGTCTATTAGTTCTACCATGATGGATGAAGGGAACACACACACCATTTGTCATTCTATTTATAATGAGGAAGCAGAAATCTGTGATGCAAGACTGTAGTTGTTAAGATAATGTTTTGATTAAAGTTGTTTTCAAATATTTAAATATGTTGTTTTAAAAGACAAAATATATAAGGATATACTATTATGGCTGCTTATTCCTTTTTATAAACTTGCATGTGTTTTTGAGCATTGACACCATCAGCATCACCACTATCATCATCATCATTATTACCATCATTATTAACAGCAGCATCCAGCGTCATCATATCAGCAGTTATCACTAGTCATCATCATCAGCAGCAGCAATATCACTAAGACGGAAATTCAGAAAAGGGGAGAGAGGAAATGGGAGAGATAGCGTTAGAGAATATTATACAGAAAAAAAAAAATGTATGTAAAGAAGAACAGGAAAGGAGAGGGGGAAGCCTCAACAGTCATAAGGAATGGAAAAAAGAGAGAGAGAGTTCAAGGACAGAAAGTTCAAGCGTTGAGAAATCATATGTAATAAAAGGATCAAGAGGGAAGAAAGTTCGAAAGAGAGAGAAGGTGAAAAGTGAAGAAATATAGGAGATGAAGAAGAGAGAGAGAGGAAATAGAAGAGATAAGATCTACTTCAAGTGCTAAGGAATCATGTGTAATAAATGTAAGGAAGGAGAGGAAAAAAATCGAAAGTTTTTACAAGAAATTAAGAAATATAAAGAGAGAGAGAGAGAGAGAGAGAGAGAGAGAGAGATTTCGGGGGAGGGCGGGTAAGGAGGGGGGATGGAGCTGACAGGGTCAGCAAGAGGTGCGCCGCAGACTTGGCACCACTGCGGAGTGTAAACAGTAAACAGCTGGTCTCACGCCCCTTCTCTCTGCCACCTGTCTGTGTCCCCCCCCCCCTGCCGCCCCTGCCATGACGCCCACGCCCTGTCTCGTCATCCTCTCCACCCCAGGGAAGGACGGGCGGGACATAGTGAAAGGTGAGGGATCAGAGTATTGTGGTAAATAGTTGATAGTAGTCATAAGGAGTCGCAGTTATTAAGAGTGCATTACTCAACAGACCTGTCATGTTGTCTTCTTGTTAGCTTATGTAGTGTGTAGTGATCGGAGGACGTGTTTTCATAGTCGATATTAAAGAGATATTGGCTTTTAGTAAGTCTGTGGTTTCATACAAATCCTATTTTTCTGTATCTCTGTCAATGCACAACTCGCCGCCGTACTGACCAGGACCTGTTTTGATGGATGTTAAGAGATGTGGACTCGTAGTAAGTTTGCAGTTTCATACAATACCTAATGTTTTTTTTTCTCTCTCTTTCTCTTATTAGAGAAGCAGGACATTAGGATGGAAGTAAATGTGTACTGGGTCACACAAATTAGAGGCTATGGCGTTGCTGGAATCCCACTGTTATTTTGTCTCTTTCTCATTGCATGGCAAACTTGGAGAAGTAGTTTTTAGTGTGGGGAGAACCAGCATGTACTATTTCACACTAATTACAGGGTTTTGATTTGCAGGAATCCCTTTGAGTCTTACTAATCGTCATATAGACATGTGACACTAAGAGGTTTACTGAATCTGAATGTTTATCCTTTTACTGCTAACACTGCACTCCTTGAAACCCCTAAAGTTGCACCTTCTGCTGTGTCTCTGTCTCTCTCGCTGTGCAAATCAAACTAACTCTTTTACATATCAGAGTGAAGTGCACACATGATTTTACTTATGAGAAAAATAAGTTTTATTTAGAAGAGTGCAGCAGATGTGATTCTGTAAAGTCACTCAGGATTCACAGATTAATTATTAACAAATTCACTCAGGATTTGCAGATTTATTATTGACTCTAGTTTTGGTTAATTCTTTTCACTCTTCTTTGTGGACTGGCACTTTAGTGGGCCATTTTTGTACGAGTATATAACTTTTGTTGCCTTTGGCCAGTGCCTCTCTTACATAAAAAAATAAATAAAAAGATATATATATATATATATATATATATATATATATATATATATATATATATATATATATATATATATATATATATATATATATATATATATAAAATTATCATTGTTTAGGTATTTTGGACAAAGAATGCCTGCCGGAGCCAAGCACAGTGGTGGAGGGTGTGGAGTGCTGGGAGTGGTGGGTGGAGAACAAGTACTACACAGCCACTGTCCAGCTGGCCAATATCTCACAGCCTGAACGGTGTTTGCCATGGATCATGGAGCACGGGGAGGCTTGTCTCATTTATTGTGATGCCACACAGGTCAGTACAGTGCCTTGGGTTTGATTAATACATTTTTTTTCTATGTAATAAGGGACACTGGCCAAGGGCAACAAAAAGAATGAAAAAAGGCCCACTGAGAGTGCCAGTCACATTTTAAAAAATTATTTACTGTATTTCCTTGAGTATATATATATATATATATATATATATATATATATATATATATATATATATATATATATATATATATATATATATATATATATATTACATAACCATGTGTGTGTGTGTGTGTGTGTGTGTGTGTGTGTGTGTGTGTGTGTGTGTGTGTGTGTGTGTGTGTGTTCTGGGAAAATGTGAGAGAGGTTGGCACATGACCTGACTCTGGGTCAGGTCATATTAATAAGAGTGGTCATATTAATAAGAGTGTCAACTCATTAGTACATTCGGGGTTTCAGCCCAGCAGGTGCTTGGACTGTGTTGTGTTTAAGGTCAGTGGTTAAATGAGGCAGTGTGGATACTGGCCAACACAGTCACTTTAAAGATAAAGCTAGATATATATATATACTGAAAATTACTAAACTTGTATAATAATGATGATAATAATGTATTATTGTTATTATTATTATTATTAGCAGTATTATTATTATTATTATTATTATTATTATTATTATTATTATTATTATTATTATTATTATTATTATTAGCAGTAGTAGTAGTAGTAGTAGTAGTAGTAGTAGTAGTAGTAGTAGCAGCAGTAGTAGTAGTAGTAGTAGTAGTAGTAGTAGTAGTAGTAGTAGTAGTAGTAGTAGTAGTATCATTATCATCATTATAATAAATAAAACATGAGTGATATAGAAGATATGTGTGTGTATTTACCTATTTACAAGAAAAGAGCTATGCTCGTGCTGTCCTGTCTCCACTTCTAGCTTTAAATTCATGAATATTCCTTGCATGAACTGCTGTTTCATGTAAATTGTTCCATATTTCTTTGGTGTTATTTGGGAAACTATATTTCTTGACATCTCTTCTACAAGCTGTCTTCTTTAATTTCATACCATGTCCTCTTGTGTATCTTGAGTCCCACACAAACAGGTCTTCTTTGTCAATTTGGTCTTTCTCTTTCAAAGCCCTCTATATAGCAATCAGGTCTCTTTCTCTTCCCTGCTGTAATATTGGAAGTTCTAATCTCTTCACTTTATCTTCATAAGATAAATCTCTTAAACTTGGAATAATTTTGGTTGCAGCTCTTTGAATTCTTTCTATATTTCTTATATCTTTTTTATTATGAGGTGACCAAACAATTGTGGCATATTCCACTATGGGTTAAATCATAAATTCTATCAACTTTTTCATCATCTTTTCATTCATGTAAGTAAATGCCCTTTTCATCATCTTCTTCTGAAACTAAATTGACATCCAGTCAATGTGTATGATTCTTCTAGATAATTCATCCACCTGTCTTTAACGTATTTTTCCAGCAACACTTGTTAGGAACACCAGTCTGTAATATAGTGGTCCTTCTTTATTACCTTCCTTGAAAATTAGTACTATATTGGCTCTTTTCCAGCACAGAGAAACATTTCCCTCTTTAAATGAATATACTATGACATTGTGTATTATCTCTGCCAGCTGTTTGCTACATTCCTTCATTATCCAATTCAACACTCCATTCAGCCCTTGAGCCTTATTTGCATCCTGATCCTTCATCATTTTCTTAACTTTTTGAACATTCACTTGAAATTCCCTCAACACTTTGTTCTTGTGCCATGCTTTTTCTCCTACAAAGTTGTTTTCTCTGGTGAATACTGATTGGAAGCATGTGTTCATTAATTCAGCTTGTGACAGAGCATCTTCATAAATAATGTCATCTACCTTTAATCATTCTATACTTTGTTTATTTTTCATTTTTCTGTTTTGAGTTTTGTCTCATTCATGCATTTGTCAACTACATCTTTCTTAAAATTCCTTTCCTCTTTTCTCAAGATTTGGACATACCCATTTCTTGCTACTTTAAATTCTTCCCATTTCTTACATCATCCTCTTTTTCTCCATCTATTCCAGGCTGCTTCTTTTTCTCCTCATGCCAGGAGCAAATTAAGTTTAAGAACTGAGGTCCACTGTACCTATTTCTCACCTCATTATTTGCCTAGCTTGGCTACAAAATACTCATATTTTTATTGAAATTACAGAATTGTTTCACCTTTATAAACAGAATTTTTATTTTTCTATTGTTTGTTCCTAATTTACCTGAAAATCTTAGTCTTAATAATAGATTGTCTGATTTTTTTTTTTTTTTTTTTATGTAGGAAGGACACTGGCCAAGGGCAACAAAAATCTAATAAAAAAAATGCCCACTGAAATGCCAGTCCCATAAAAGGGTCAAAGCAGTGGTCAAAAATTGATGAATAAGTGTCTTGATATTAATATACCATTAATATCTTTTCCTTGTATTGACAAACATAATAAAAAAGTGTTTGAAGTGTTTAGTTCCTATTGATAATAAAGCTCACATTATTGCTTTCAGAATGATGTTTTGGAGAGAATTAATAATTTAGTTGAAAAAATTGGAGACTTTGAGCCAGACGTGCAGCTGCTGGTGTGTGACTCTCTGGGGGATGACGACAACACTGCCACTCTCTCGGCCCTCACAGGTGTGCTGAGCTCTTACCACATGTGTGCTATTAGAATTTGGTTTGCTTATCAGGTACTGCATTCTAAATTACTTCTGTCCACTCCTCAACTACTTTCAAGGGGGTTTAGGTCAGTGCTTCTAAACATTTTCTGATGTGTACCACTTAGAGATCCTTTACTGTTGTCATGCACCACCTGGTTCCAGGCTCCATTACTGAGTAACTTGCTTGTCTAGTGAACACAGTACTGAGTAACTTGCTTTTCTAGTGATGACAAGTGACAGCACATGACAGGAGGGAGGGGAAGGGAATTGATGTGTGTGTGTGTGTGTGTGTGTGTGTGTGTGTATGGGTATATGTATTGTGTATAATGTATGGATGGATGCATGATTTGCATAAACAATCTACTTATTAACTAGCAATGATAAATATTTACTTAATATTACACTTGAGAAAAATTCAGAGCACTTTAGTAAAGCAAACATGCTAAACTGCTGAGGTTAGCCAGAATTTCTGTCAAAGAAATTAAAACTACATATGGTATTAATACAGGGGCACATAGGGTGGTAAAAATTTACCTGGAGAAGAAACAAAACTAAAAATTGCACATATCCCCAAAAGTGTTTGTGTGCCATCTGGAAGCTCCTTGTTGTGTATATATATATATATATATATATATATATATATATATATATATATATATATATATATATATATATATATATATATATATATATATATATATATATATATATATATATATATATATATATATATATATATATTAAGAATTAAGAGAGGAGTTTGCTATGGTGCCTATGATGAGATGGGAAATCAGTGCTATGTGTGAGTTCATGCAAGATTTTTATTTATTTTATTTATTTATTTTTTTTTTTATGCAAGAGGTGGACTGGGTTAGGGGAAAAAAATCCCTTTGAGGTGCCAGTCCCCAAAGAAAGGTAAAATGAATCATCCAGAATTAGAGGATAAGTATCTTGAAACCTTCCTTTTGAAAGAATTCAAGTCATAGGAAAGAGAAAATACAGAAGCAGGCAGAATTAAGCATTAATTTCACACTGAAAGGAGAAAAGATAAACTTTAATCTTAGACTAAAAGGAGAAAAGTTGAGTTTGCATTAAACTCTTAAACAAAACCAGAAACCAAAAACCAAATACCAAAAGTCAACAGAAACTTTTCCACTAAACCAATAATTTTAAGGATAAACCAGTAATTCTGATGGGAAAACACCATCTTAGGCTGAAAGGAGAAAAGTTGAGTGAAGCATTAATTTTACACTGAAAAAAATTCTCTCTAGGTCAGCAGTGGTGCATCAGCAATGGGTGGGAGTTGGTGGAGCTGCAGCCACACCAACCCCAGCCTGACCCAGAGGAGGATGACTTCCGAGAGTCGTGGGGGTTCAAGCGCATCTCCCAGGCCCTGCACGCTTGTACCTGGTCCAACCTGGCCATGAAAGGTAGCCTGCTGTGTGACTGACTGGCTAATGGATTGACTGACTAATTGATTGATTGGCTGACTGATTGATTGATTGATTGATTGATTGATTGATTGTTTGACTGACTGACTGACTGACTGACTGACTGGCTACTAACTGAATGTACTCGAATTTATGTGCTGGTTTTTCTGTAGTGACTGATTGGCTGATTGATTGGCTAACTGAATCTACTCAAGTTTATGTGCTGTTTTTTTATGGTGTGACAATGACTGACTAAATGTACTTAAATTTATGTGCTAGCTTTTCTGTTGTGACTCTGATATGATTGTGCATGTAGTCATTTATGTTGCTGCTTACTATCACCTCCAGTTCTCATCTGTGCCATAATTCCAGACAGCCAGGGAAACACGCTGAGTGCTGTCCTGCAGTCAGTATCGTCACAGGAGGACCGGAATAACAGCAGCCCACATGAGACAGAGGAGGTCATGTACACACAGCTCAATGATCTCCATCTGGGGGAAGAAGATGCTCCAGACATTCCAGGTCAAGGTTTAGGTGAGTGATTAGGTGAAATGTTCCAGTTTTCAGTCTATACATAGGCTTCCAAGGTTCTGTCCACCTCACTAATGGAAGAGTTAACCAGTATTCTCTGTCATTCATTCACTTTTTATAGTAAACTGAATCTCCCTGCCTGCTTCTGTATCTCTTCCTTCCTTTGTCTATGTCCCTAGTGCAAGAGTTAAACATATTCTCAATCATTCATTCCTCTTTTTGGTAAACTCTGTAACTTCCTGCCTTGCCTGCTTCTGTACTTCCTCCTTTCTGTGACTTGAACATTTTCAAGAGGGAGGTTTCAAGATACATATCCTCCAATTCTGGATGATCCTTTTTGACTTTCTTTTGTAACAGACACTCTTAGTGGGCCTTTTTATCTATCTATTAGTTACTTTTTGTTGTCCTTAGCCAGTGCCCCTCAACATAAAAAAACTTTATTTGTTTTTAGATGTAATTTCCTATTAATGGAACAGGGAATAAGGATGATGCTGGAAGAGGGAGAGATTGCTGGATATGTCTTGTGCTCTGCAAACACTTTGGATCTGAAGATGCACGAACTTGTGTATTTTTCAGACAATGTTCTGGACCCGTCTGTGCTTCAAGACTGCATGAGTGGAGAAGACGGTAGCTTTGAAAACTTGTTCTCTAGCTTTGAACACCTGAAGAAGACAGCAGCCTCCCTCCCCCCAACTCAGCGCAGGGACTATGCTGAGAAGGTGGCTGTGGCTTTCTGGAGAGCCATGGGAGGGGACGAAGACGAGGTGGACGGGTTAGATTCAGACTGATGTGGGTGTTGGTGTTAAGACATGTTTATTGTTATGAATGTGTTGGTAAACCTTAGGCCTAGAAGCTCTAAATGTTGTTTTCATATAGTAATATTAAAGAGTGAAAAGTGTTTGATATTATATAACCACTTTTATTTGCAGCCAAGATTTTGTTATGCTTGGTACTACTCCTGTGTTGGAAGGTGCTTAATGTGACTGTACATTATAACTTGGATGGAAGAGTATGCCATCATATTTTCTCTAACTTGGATGGAAGAGTATGCCATCATATTTTCTCCATGTTGTAAAAGGCAACTGAAAAGATGATCACTCAAAGGGGAACTCAGGTCTGGTATAGAGAAATTTAGATGGGTAGGTCTAGAGAAAACCTGTTGAAAGAAGATGATCAAGGGGAAGACAGAGAGTGAGATGGAGGAATGGACTTTTGGTGTAACTGTAAAGGATGGGAGTCACAGAGGAAGATGTAAGGGACAGAAACAACTGGAGGAAATTCATACATGGTGCCAATCCCTTGCTCTAGGGAAAAAATGAAAGGAGGAGCTCTAGATGGGCTAAAAACAGTCATGTCACTTGCCGGCAAGTTTATTTTGCCTTTTAGAGCACATGGTGTCCTGCCCTATACAATGAGAAATACAGTGACAAGTATTATACATATTCAATAAAATACAAGCAATACAAAACACTTAAGTTAAAATCTATGACTCTCCAAGCCACCACAATTTAACAGTATTCTCTGGAAGCGTTCTGCTGCTGGTGAACAAAACCTTTGGCTCTTCATTTTCTGAGCAGGAGCCCAAATCAGACTCCGACACAGGCTCTGGGAAGTGCCGCTGTCCCGAACTGGTGGCAAGGAGTGGACAGTAGGGGTGGATGCTGAGGAGAGGAGGTGGTCAAATGAGATATCCCCATGGCTGCTAATAGTTCATAGTATAAGCGACTGCATGTCACACTTAATTCCTTCACTATGATGTATAATTGACAACATTGGAGGCATTGCACAAAGTCATGACAGACATCTACAGAAAAGGGAAAAAAATTGAGATAATACATTTTCCATTTACTACCCAGCAAGAGGTTTAGCGACTTTAGAGCAAGAGAAATGTTCCAAGAGCAGTTTGTGATTAAGAAAACATGTGCCAAAATGCAGTGAAAGAGTTAACTTGGCTAGAAACACTTATGAAAGGAAGGGAAGCCAGATGTCTCTATTCTCCACAATAATCTGTCCAACTTTCTTGATGTCATGTACAGCAAGTGATTCACACACTGGCAATGTTAAGTGATGAACATGGAAGTGAAGGGCACTGAACATAAGTTAGCATTTCAGTAATAAAGACAGACAGGCCACATGTGTACCTTACTCCGTTGGTGCAGTCTTTGTGGGCTGTGAATAGTGATGTTGGTTCCTTGGTAACACTCGCATCAGCTGCAGCCTCTTGGTCATCTTCCAGGTCCCACTTTAACACATAGCCTCTTGTGTCTCCTGAAAAAATATTATCTTTATGTGATATATGCATCAAGAAATAAGATCATGATGATGACAGTTGTGGGGTCTGGTATGTACATGATCAAACGTATAACTTGTGAATAATTCAGTATCATTTCTATGTAACACTAGAAAAACATTAGTAAGATTATGATGACATGATGAGCTTTAAAAGATTAGATAAATTTATGGATGGGGATGAGAGTGGAAGTAGGTGGGTATATTTCATACAGGAACTGCCACATGTAGGCCTGATGGCTTCTTTCTCCTTTCCTTATTATCTTATGTTTTAATAAACTTAATGGTGGTGGGATCTGTTATATGCAAGATGAAACATGTAACTTGAAGAATTTAGTACAATTCTTACAAAGTACAAGAAACAGGATATCAGTACTTGCCAGAAACAAGGAACCTGCCATAGTGTTGCTCCAAGTCAAAGTATATTCTCTGGCTTGTTGAAACTTCCCTGCCATAGCCACACAACAGCATTCCTGGGTTCCTTATGTCCCAGCACAGGATCTCATTATTCTACAGGAATGAGAGGCACTTAAAGAATATATATAATTATAAAAAAAAAATACAGCAAATAGAAAAAAGAGTCAGATGACATGACAGCTGAAGGACATCTAAACTGAAAGCCATTAATAGACAGTCATAAGATCTCCCAAACATATCTATACATTCAAACAGTATTGAGATAAAAGAATGATCTCTACCTCTAGTATTATATTGTAAACTGGTTCAATGCAAATCTTTAGGCAGCATTATCTATCTGTTTATATACAAGACTAGTTTCTCGTATAAAACACACTCAAGATGCCCATGTGGTAACACTTAAACACACACACACACACACACACACACACACACACACACACACACATGCATTCCATGATATTGTGATCTCTATTCATAGTCTCTACAATTGTAGCTAGCACTACAATTAAAGTACCTTGCGAGAGCCAGAAAAAAGCTTGGTACCACACGAGGAAAACTTGACTTGTGTAACGCCACCAATGCTGCCTTCCATTCGGCAAAACAGGTTGTTTCTCTCCAGGTTATAGAGGCCTGCAAGAGAGAGAGAGAGAGAGAGAGAGAGAGAGAGAGAGAGAGAGAGAGAGAGAGAGAGAGAGAGAGAGAGAGAGAGAGAGAGAGAGAGAGAGAGAGAGAAGTGGGATTGGGAGATATCAATTACAGTATTTGATGGCTCATAAGACGCACCTTTTCTCCAAAAAAATCTCAGGAAATGAGCCTGCATCCTATGAGGCCAAAGTTCAGCACTGAGGCAGTGGTTGGTGGTAAATCTATGGCAACAGAGGCTCTAAAATCAAACCCCAGACATCTTCACACATGTCAACAAAGTGATGACTGGTACTGTGCCACAAAACAACTCTTTCTTTCAAGATAACAATATATAATAGGTCATACTTACCAGTAATTCACATAGAATGACACCAGTCAGGAAGAATTTGCCTAAGTGACCATGCACCACGCATTGCATGTACCAAAACAAACATGTGGTTGGTTATGCACCGAACCTGGTGACATGGGCAAGCTTCACTGAGTTCTTTACAGTGTGATGCCATTACTCCTTGAGGTAAGACACACTTTCTTACAATTAAAATTGCACCTATCTTTTAACATTCTTATAAACAAACTTTATTACCCTGTAGTCTCTCACAGTCACTGCCGACGCCATATGCCAGGTACATGCTTACATCTCACAACAGGATTAGTACATAGGCTACTAGCAAATATTAAAGTTTTTAAATGCAAAATATTGGGATCTAATAATGATCTAAATGCATGTGAGAGTCTTCAAATGTCAGGTGAAATCCTTCACTTCATATTCAGAGCTTAAATCCATTCATTTATCTTTTTTTTCACTTCAATGTCTGCCAAAACTGGGTACATCATATAAGCCCATGCATCCTATGAGCCATCAAATACGGTAAACAGCTTAACAGTTTCCCTGATGAGTGTGGTTCAGTTGGGGTTTTGTCTGCTGACGAACATACTCGAGCAGGGATGGTGTTTCAATTCCTCACACATGATCAGTTTCCATGCATCCTCCACTTTATAATGAATCATCACACTTGCCTACTGATCATGTGACAAGGGCTTTAGTTATGCAAGATTCAAACAAGTGAACCTCATCTTACCAATAGAGCCAAGGTAACTACCGGCGGCAAAGACAGAAGGCAGCTGAGGGTTGAAACTCATGCAGGAGATTATCCCCGGCTGGTCTGAAACAATCATTACTCATTTCAAACAGACCAGAAGAATGAAATCTATCAGAAAAATTAGAAAACTTGACAAACTGTCTCTGTGGCCATTGAAAACAGAATACAGATTGTGCTAATATATCATCAAACATTTCAAACAGCAGAACAATGGAATCAGAAAAATCTGTAAACCTGACAAACTATCACGATAGCCTTTGAAAATAGGATATGGACTTTGCTAGCATATTATTACACATTTCAAACAGCATAGCAATGGAATCATCTATCTCTGTGGCCCTTGACAATAGGATACTGACTTAGCTAACATATCATTACAAATTTCAAACAACATAGTAAAGGAATTCATCATCTCTAAATATGCACTTTGTTAAAATACCACCACCTTCACTGTATCAGGCATTGGCAACACTCACTCTTTGCTTCTATCTGTTCAAAGACTCTGCCCGGCCGTTGGGTGTAGAAAGTACGGAGGCACTTATTGAAGCCTGTCACCAGTCTTGAGCCATCTATGTTGAACTCTACACTGTAGGCTGCTACCATTTCATCAAGGCTGCAAGGCAACGATAGTTGTTATGTAATGTTATTGTGATTAGTGTGAGGGAGTTCCAATCATTCACAGTATCCAGGATCAAAGGTTGTGCAGAGAGCAAGTTTATTTCAACATAAGTTTATATATATATATATATATATATATATATATATATATATATATATATATATATATATATATATATATATATATATATATATATATATATATATATATATATATAGCAAGACTGCCTCTCCTGGAAAGGAGGGTAGCCAAGACAAGGCACACAACCTTCACATTCACACTCATTCACACCAATCCCTTAGTCTCTTGTCTCCAACAAAGAACAGAAAGTACTCCTGCTCTCACTTAACAGGGATGAATCACACAGCTTGGACTGCAATTGATACAAGCTCCAAACACTGACAGGAAGTAGAATGAAGGGTCGTGAGTGGTATTTTAATTCTTGACCAGCAGTCATATATCAATGAGATGACTAAATTTGAACAGCAAGGCTTACACCAAGGCTAAAACAGAATTTGTCACTGTAAATCCAGAAGCTACTCACTGGTTGTACGGGTGATAGCTGCCTATCAGGCTGCCATTCCACGCATCCCATAAGTGGACTGGATGGTCTCTGCATGTGGTGGCAAAACTGAAAAAAAGTAAAAGGACATTGTACATTAAATTTTACCCTCCAAGAATCTGCTCTTCCACCTAACAAGCCAAATTTTTTGTACGACTTGCAAATGGAGACAAAGCCCTGTATTTAGAAACACTGCTCTCTCACCATGAATATTTTCCAAGACTACAAAGATAATTAGCTGAATTCTCAAGAGTGTTTCTCCTGTTAGTAATGCAGAGATCTTGTTTATTTGTCACTAGAACAAAAAAAACACTTTTATAAAGCCGTTTAACTTCAGCTAGAGCCTTTTCAAGGTAGTGGAGATGCAGCACATAAGTGTTTCAGATTGTAGTGAAAAGTTATCAGTAGCCAGAAGTATTCTGATTTGGTCAGCTGTGACCAGTTACTTTAGTTCCATGCAGCAGCAAGAGCTGCAGGTGACACATGGCACCTTACCAGCAGGAGGATGGCAGGTCAGAGCGCATGAGTGGGTACCAGCAGTAATCATACACTATCTCCTTCTCCCTGACAGTCACCGCAGGCTTGGTGTACTTCTCAGCCTCCTCTGCAAACCACGACTCACCTAAGGAAAGTTGAACATCTCAAATGAGGTCTTTTGATACAATGAATTGTAAGGAAGTTATTAAGATAAAAGATAATGAAAATTAAACATCTCAGTTCAAATCTCTTGGTACACTGAATTGTAAGAAAGTCATTAAGATAGAAGATAAGCTGACATGTTCTCAGAGCCATTAATAATTCTCACACTGAAAATGTCCCTGAACCACTGGCGTGGGAAGGTTGAACAAGCGGATCTTGGAGTCGTTGGCTGTCACCAGCAGACACGATCCATCGGGGGACCTGAGACAAGATACACAGGGAACACGATTCAAAATAAGAGATTCTTCACATATTATGATGCTCACCACTAAAACTAACAGTGTGCTCCAGATGTGTTATTATGAATTGTAGAATAAGTTTTGATATATGAAGAAAATCAACTTGCAGTGTGCTCCAGATGTGGTTTTATGAATAGTACAATAATTTTTGATATATGAAAAAATAAACTAACAGTGTGCTCCAGATATGTTGTTATGAACTGTAGAATAATTTTTGATATGTGAAAAAATTGAGGTAATCAAATCTGTTTAAAGCAAAATAAGTGCATATAGGTAAGGTACTACGATGGGTAGAGATCTCTTTTACCATGTAAGGCAATGGAATGAGAAGAACTGCAATGTGGCACAACTAATTCATGGACATGATATCAAAGGTCCTCCTACCATGACTCTCAACATAAAAGGAAGACATAAACAATAAAAAGATCCATGGTTGGGTACTAACCATTTACATCCCTTGGTGAAATTATCATGTGGCATCTTGAATTCTGCCATGTAATTCAGAGCCATCAGTGGACTAGCAAAGTTGTGTCTAAGAGGTGGTAGAGGTGTTTCATCTTGCTCCTCGATGGGCTCTCTTGAGTCATCCTTTTCTGTTGCATCTGATACCACTATTTCCTCACAGACACTCTTGCTCACGCTATTGCACTGCTCATTTTCAGTTCTCTTTAACGTTCTTTCACTTGGTTTATGAATGTCCATCTTTTCAACTACAAATTCTTTGGTTTCAAGGGCACTGGTTCCATTTTGTATAGTGTGAGTCTCTGCCACAACTCCAAACTTGGCCAGACTTTGGGGAGTCAAGACAGCAGCAATTGACCCGTTGTGGTTTGCTGTGTGGCTTGCTGTATGGCTGGCTGTATGGCTGGATGCATGGCTGGCTGTGTGGTTTGCAGTGTGGCTTGCTGTGTAGCTTGCTGTGTGGCTTGTTGCATGGCTGGCTGTGTGGCTTACTGTGTGGCTTGCTGCATGGCTTGCTGTGTGGCCGGCTGTGTGGCTGGGTGCACAGCTTGCTGCGTGGCTGGCTATGTCTGAATTGCTGTCGTCACTTATTACCATCACCTCACACTCCTCCTCCTGGATGATTCTCGGCTTCCCTACAGCACGGATGTTCTCCAGGAGAGCCCCCACACCTGTGCCTTTCCTCAGCTCACTGGTCTCAAGTTTCAACCGCTTATTGTTTTGAATGACTTCCTCCATTGTAACCACACCTATAAAGTGACACAATGAAATAAAAAGACCATTATATATATATATATATATATATATATATATATATATATATATATATATATATATATATATATATATATATATATATATATATATATATATATATATATATATATATATATATATATATATATATATATATATATATATATAATGGTATATATATAATATATATAATGGTAATACAACTGACTTAGCTCAATCTTTTTTATTTTGCTAAAGCTTCTGACACAGTGAACCATCAAATACTTTTTACCAAACTTCAATGCATCAGTACTGAAGGTACAATCTTAACCTAGATTAAAGCTTTTCTCATCAATAGATCTATGGAGGTTGTAGTGGATGGCTCTTACAGTTCTTCCCTCCCTGTTACCAGTGGAGTTCCTCAGGGCTCTGTTTTGGAACCACTCCTTTTTCTAATCTATATAAACCACATATCTGCTGACCTGATATCAAATGTTAAAATATTTGCTGATGATCTAAAACTGAATCTGTTAATTAGACCTTTAAATCTATCCTCTGCTCTGCTTGATACATCACTTGTCCAAAGAGATATTAACACTCTCATAACAGTTGCAGAACTTTGGGATCTAAGAGTTAATGCTGACAAGACAAAAATTATTAGGTTTGGTGTCCCCTTTGTGTCACCTTTGATTTACATCTGAACTCTTCCTACCAAATTAATGGCCAATCTCTTTGCATAAGTCACAGTGTTGATGATTTTGATTTAACAACTGACTCAACTTTGAAGTACCACAATCACATCTGTTCTATTGCTTCCAAAGCAGCAGGTTTAGCCAACAATTTGCTAAAGTCCACACAATGCCGCTCCCCAAAGTTTATGGTCACCCTCCTCACTACCCATTTACACCCACTTCTGGAGTTTGGATCTACTGTCTAGAATACTGGTTATGTCACTGACCTAAAGCTGGTACAATGAGTACAATGACAGTGGACAAGGAGGATTCAAGGTCTGGAGAATATGTCACATGTTCAGCGTCTTATGGATCAGGACTTATTTTCAGTGAAGAGGAGACTGTTACAGGCAGACCTTATTAAGTGTTAGAAGATTTTTCATGGTCTCTCCCTAATTTCTCCTACTGATATATTTACTTTGGCTACTACTATTGGCACGAGAGGACATCGTTATGGAATCCTTGTCCCTTACAGTTGTTGTGATGCCAGGCATAGATTCTTTTTAGTCAGAGTAGTGAAAATCTGGAACTTCCTTCTCAACAATGTGGCAAAATGATTCTCTTGATGGTTTTAAAAAGTGACTGACTAACTTCTTAAGTGACCGACTATTTGATTTCTGATGCCAACCTGCCAACACTTGTTATGAGCTTATAGCACACTTTCTAGCCTTTTTTTTTTATTGTTACACATCCCTTGGTGATTCTCTTTTGGGCTGGCGTGCTAGCCGTAATGGGGTGCCCTGTTGGAAGTCCATCCAAGTAAGAACTCTTTTGGCTGAATTCTTTGGGACTGCCACCTCAGTGGATCTTTGTTTCTTTTCCTCACCTTTTAGTAGTCCTCGGCCTGAGCCCCTCTTATTTAAAATATAATATCTAAATAAAAAGATAACAAATAAATAAATAAACACGTGGTTACATAGACATTACGGAAGGAACATTATCACTTAATTTACAGTCACCTCATTTAATCTTTAAACTAACATTAAGAATACAGACCATGTCACCTTATAAATTAATAAGAAAACATGAAACAAGACTAACTACCTGACAGGTACACCTTTCACTTCAATTATTTACTAACTGTATTGCCAGCAACTGTATTGCCTTCCCAAATGTTCTCCTTTTTCCTTAGTGACCGTTTCTTCAAGTCCTTCAGTCGTGGTGCTTCAATTTCTCCTTATTTTTCCTGTATTTAAGCTTTGTGTTTTGTGTGTAGTATTCTTTTCAGTGTTTTGTTGATGTCTCGAGTTTGGTTAAGACTTTTCAACAGTTTCCTTTTCAGTGTCTCTTTTCTGCTTTCTTCTTTCCTCTAGTACCTCCTAATTTTCAGTTTTGTCTTTTGCTGCATTTTTTTTTTTTTTTCAGCGTCTCCTTTCCTAATATCTTATAATATTTTCTAGAGAGAGAGAGAGAGAGAGAGAGAGAGAGAGAGATTGTTTAAATGATCCTCATACAATCATCGTAGCCCTTATAACATAAAAACTAAGGGAGAGAGAAATAAATGAAAGAAAAAAAGAAGAAGAAAGGAAAACTAGTAAAAGGAAGACGAAATCGCACCCCCCCCAAAAAAAAAAAAATCAAACACAAAAAAAAAAAAAAAACAGGAAAAGGAAAATAAATCCTTTTTTTTTTTTTTTCAAGGAAGAAAAAGAGGGAAAGAGAAAGGGCGTATGTAGAAGACAGGCGCCGTTAGAAAGACAGAATTCAGAAGTACATCTCAACTGAACTGAAACTGAACATCAACAAACCCAAGGCAGCGGAGACTAGAGGAGGGAGGCCCAGCACACCATAGCACAGCCCAGTCCTGACCAGCCACCGTGAACTTGAGGCATTGAGAGGAAGGTTCAAAGACCACACCACCTCTTAAAAAAGAAGAAAAGGCCATTCAGAGGAAATACAGACGCCATGTATCTCTTCGAACAAATCAAACTGCTTCACGATAATGGCTTGCATTCAAACCTCATTGCTCTGGTACGCTTGTTTTTATGTTCTTTTTGTTATGATGATATTGAACTAACATTAGCGTTGCAGTCCGAGGGCTACGTTAACGCTTCCACTGCGATACAACAGTTCGCAGCAAAAACAATACATTTGTCAGCATCTACAAGAAAGAAAATGATAAAAAAAATAATAAAATAAAAAGTATAAAAAAAAGGATGGATTTCGCAGTTTGTATTCAGTTTAGAGGTGGCTGTATAGAAAGAGGAAGTGTCTCAGTGGGGTTAGTGATCAAGGAAAGATGTACCAAAAAGGGGTGAAATATTAAGTTAGGTTTCTATTATCTCAGTAATTCAGTGTGACTGCTGATCTTTTCACTGTGTAGATCACGAGTGGAAGTAAGTAGCCAGTGTCTGGAAACTATTAGGTCAAGGTTTTATTGAGTGTTTTGGCAGAATTAAATCCATCTTAATCTGGAGTAGGCACACTAGGTCAGTAGTTACAGGTGATACACCTGCCCATGTTGCTTACTTGTATCAGAGGTAAGACACCAGGACAGGAAAAAGGATGACAAGACACACTGACAGACACAGATGATAATGAAGACCCATTATTGGTTGTCCTTGGGAATCCCACCACTTCTGTTGTACAAGAATATGGAAACCCTCTTATTCTGCCATAGTGAAGGGAAGATGACAAGACAGACACAGAGATGATAACCAAGACCCAGCATGGTTGGCCCTAAGAATCCTGTCACTTTGTTGTATTCTTCTGCCCATATTCTGTTCATCTCACTAATGCAAAAGTTAGCCAGTATTCTCAGCCATTCATCCTTTTTTCTGGTTAACTCTGTAACTCCAAGTCTGCTTCTGTATTTTCTCCTTATGACTTGAACTCTTCCAAGAGGGAGGTTTGAAGTGACTTATTCTCCAGTTTTGGATAATCCTTTTGACCTTTCTTTTTTTCCCCCTTGGACAGTATCCCTCTTGCACACACACACAAAAAATTAAAAGCATCTTATTTTCTTTGAGCAAAGTAAAGTAATCAAGCCTCAGAAATGTTTGTCTTTGAGAATCCTGTCATTTCTATTGTATAACAAATATGAAAACCATAGATATGATAAACAACACCAATAATTGACTTTAAGAATCCTGTTACTTTTGTATAAGTAATATTAAAAAAAACATATAATTCTACCACAGTGAAATAAAGACAGTGTCTCCTCCACCACAGGGCAGCCTGGTGCTTTCTGTGGCAGAGAACCAGCCCGAGAGTTATCTGCTGCCAGCTGCACGTTACCAGACCCTGGTGTACGTGGGGCGGGCACTGCAGAGCTTGGGGGAGTACAGGCGCGCCGAGGCCACGCTGAAGGAGGCCCTACAGTATGCCAAGGCAGCCGCCAAGACCAAAGTGGCCAAGACAACTGACATGTTCAAGGAGGGACTCACAGAGATTGGTGAGAGCATCAATTGTTTACTCCTCATTGATATCATGGCTTGTATACTGTAAGACAAAGCAGAAAAGTTCACTGGTAGATGGCAGCATAGATACATATGCATATGTTGGTTTGTGCATTCCTTCAAAAAAATAGGATATCACTGTATGTGAAGATGTATTATATTTTACGTACTCGCAACTTTACAAAGGTAATAAAACTGAATAAAACTGAGCGTCATTATGGCACCAGAACACTTCACATTGATAGTCAGCTTTGTTACCATGATACTTACATAGGCTGCAGGTACACACCTAAGATGCATGACTTAAGTACTAATTAACGCTTGGACTGTTGATAACACTCATCGTTATTATTGTTATATTCAGTAACCAAATATGTTTGTGGAAAGTAACCTTTTATGTCTGCTTGCAAGGCACTGTCTGACTCTCCCATGACACACAGATGTGAAGTACGCCATGGCAGAGTGCAACATGGCAGTGCGGCAGTACAGCCAGGCCCTCACCGTGCTGGAATCCATCCCGCAGCGCCACCGCACCCCTAAGGTCAACATGAGGATGGGCCGCCTTTACCAGCAGGTGGGCATGGAGCGCCCTGCCATCACCGCATACAAGGAGGTGCTCAAGGTAATTGTGGCCTTGCTTTGTGTGTATGACCTGATGGGGTAGCCCAGGTCACAGGGGAAGGTTATCACTGGATTTGACTAGTGTTTGAATGTCATTTCTTCTCATTTTTCTTGACCTGTTTCCTCCCACAAAGCATAATAAGACTGTGATGGAGTTAAATTTTCTGTCTTGCATTTTTTTTCTTTTCTTTTCTTTTCTTTATTTTTTGAGAGATTATTAGGTTTTTATTTGTTAATACTGAGTTTTGCCTTAAAAGTACAAGAACAAAATGATCTCATTTGTATTTATAAATCTAGCTTTTGTAAATTAAAATGGATCCATATCTTCCTATCTAAATCTCTGGCTGCATAATAGGATAGTCACTGACACTTGCATATTAAAATCAGTCCATGTATGTACCTTCTTAAATCTCTGTCCTTTAATAGCAGTCATTGACACACACACACACACACACACACACACACACACACACACACACACACACAGAGGAGGTTAGGGACTGACCCTTCCTAAATCTTTGCTTCAATATTAAGTCACTGACACACACACACACACACACACACACACACACACACACACACACACACACACACACACACACACACACACACACACACACACACACACACACACATTGAGGAAAGGAAGATGTTTAAACAATACAAAGAAGAATAGTTTTCCACAAAGACACATTGAAGTTAGAGATGAACTAGAAGAGGAGATAATATTGGTGATAAATGTGCACAAACTAAGGGAAAAATTCGACATGTGTAGATGTGGATGTGGGACCACTTAAGTTCATTTCTTGTAAATTGCAATTAGGAAAGTACAACAATGTAAAATACACACACAGCAGTTAAGGAGTGATTTAGGTACTTTTGTGTCTCAGGAGTGTCCCCTGGCCTTGGAAGCTGTCCAGGAGCTGCTGAGCCTCGGGGTTCGGGGTGCTGAGGTCGCCTCTCTCATGATAAACATACATGGGAGTTGTGCCGGAACTGAGTGGTGAGTGCTTCTGTTGACACTGTCTGCACTACATCTCCACTCCTTTCAAGAGGCTCTAGTTGAAATTACATGCGTTTCTACGGATGTTTTTATTCTGGTGACAGGTTAACAAGATTTATACATTATTAAGAGGAGAAACACTATTGAGAACCCAGCTGATCACCTCTCTGGCCTTTGAAAATAGTCGTAGTGAGAGAGTAAAGTGCTTCAGAATCCAGGCCTCCCTGTCTCTGTTAATACTTTCTTGATGTCAGTACTACAAGTAGGCTTATTATTATAATGTCACTTTATGTTTTTGTTTCCCTTGGTCAGTCTTTTCATATAAGGATGCCTTAAAAGGACATGTATGTGAATACTGGAGAAACTGTGTAGAAAAAATAATTTGACAGTTAGGTATTGAAGAGAGCAATGTTTGTATAGTACTTTCCCCAGCAGATATAGTACTTGTGTGTTATTTAAGTACTGTGAGAGAAAGTAATGATTTTAAACAAAAAGGTGATGATGAAAATGATGGTAATAATGATGCTGTTTCTTGTGTTGTTTTCTCTAAATGTAGATGTATTGGCAGATTACTATTTTCCTAACTGCTTTGATGGTGATACTGTCTTAAGTAATTTTTTCTTCAGTTTGCACATATAAGTACATTACCATTTTTCTGATGGTGTTTCAAATATTTCCAGTTTGCCAGTGTGGGTGAAAAGTACACATATGCAGCTTTTTTTTTTTTTTTTTTTTTTTTTCAGGTTACATATACAACTACTGTGCATTACCATTTTTTGTGACTGTTTCCTAATATTTGCAGGTTGTCAATGTGGGTGAAAGGACATGCATATTTACACAGTAGGGACTATACCAATGCCATCAGTTCTTTCAAGCACCTCGAGGAGAACTCTGCCCTGAGTCGTAATGTTGACATTCTGGCCACCTTAGGGGAAACTTACTACCTTGCTGGGGACTCCAAGAATGCACTCACCTACTTACAAAGGGTAAGAAGACACAAGTGTTACTTCTTTCGCTGTTTCCATAGAGTCAGGGCACCATGTACAGATTTCCTGTAATTGTTTCTATCCCTTGCATCTTCTTCTGAGACTCCCATCCTTTGCAGTTCTACCATAATTCTATCCCTCCATCTCATTTTCTGTCTTCCCTGCGATCTTCTTCCCGCTTTTAATTGGTTCCTGGTCTTCATACAACTGTTTACTCAATTCATCTTTCACTGTTTCTCTGGAGTGAGGAGTTGGTGCCATGTATGAGTGTGTTCCAGTTGTTTCATTTCCTTGCTTCTTACTTTGTGACTCTCATCCTTTGTATTTCTACCACAAGTACATGAGATACTAAGGAATGTTCTTGTTCCTCACACAGGCTCATGTACTGAACCACCTAAACCTGCGGGGAACAGACCTGCTGGCGTGTCTCCTGGCTGCCGAGAAGAGGAACCGTGAGCTGGAGGAGCTGGCCATGTCCACCACAGCAGTGACAGACACAGCCCCTCAGCCCTGGATCACAATGGGCTACTACTGCCAGCTCAGTAAACGCACCACCAAAGCTATATATTTTGCTCATAAGGTAGAGCTTTCTTACGTTTTATTTTAAGTGATACTCAGTATTTTTTTTTAATTGTTGGAAGGTTGATGGGTTGAGTCATGTTTGCCTGTGTTCTCTGGTAGTTAGGTTCTGCTCAGTAAAAGGGCCACCAAGCTATATATTGTGCTAAAAAATTGGGTTTGTTTTAATTTGTGATTTTCAGGAAATTGTTAGCTGTTGAAAAGATTATGGGGTGTCAAGTTTGCCTGTGTACTTTGCTAGTCATGTTCTGCTCTGTCTCTGGAACACAAGATTGTTGAGTTTTCTGAACATAATGGTTAGGGACAGGAGGTTCAGAGGGGAGTGTGCAAGGGTAGTGTATGAAGAGGAACTAGTGGAGTGAATTTTGTGAACATAATGGTTAGAGACAGGAGGGAAAGGTTAAGGGTGATGGCGCGTGCAAGAGAAACATATATGAACAGGAACCAGTGGAGACCTTTCTGTCTTGGTCATTCCCTTGATAGAGCTTTGAAAGATGAACACCTGAACAAATTAGGTTAAACTACTTCTGCTACTCATAGAAAATAATGAAGACAGATGATCAGTAGAAATATTAGTGTCTTTAATTCTTATCTCTAATTAATCTTGCACTCATATAGATTGAGGACAACAAATGAAAGCAGAATTCTAGTTTCATTGTGTTATGGAATTAATCTTACACTCAGCACAGTTTGAGAACATAAATGAAAGTAGAATTCCAATTTTATCAAGTGTTACGAAATTAATCTTCCACTCAGCACAGTTTGAGGGCTTAAAGTAGAATTCCAGTTTCACCAAACTTGATGCACTAAATTATTGAATGTTTTCCAGGCATGCTCAATCAACCCCCGCAGTATTGAGGGTCTGCTGCTGAAGGGAACGTTACTCCTGGAGCTCAAAAAGCTGCAGGAGGCCGTCATGCACTTTAGGGAAGCTATGCAGATCGCACCACATCGATTTGAACCCCATAAAGTAAGATGCTCCTGAGGTTTTCTTCAAAGTAGCATCATCTCTCTTACATACACACACATACATACCAGGGCTGTCTCCACCAAAAAGAAGGGTAGCCAAGACAAGGCACACAACTTTCACAATCACACTTATTCACACCACTCTCTTATCCCCCCTTGGTCCCCAATGGAGAAAAGGAAGTACTCCTGCCCACGCTTTATGGGATCAGTTGGAATTTTTTTATTTATTTATTATTATTATTATTATTATTATTATTATTATTATTATTATTATTATTATTTTATTTATTTATTTTTTAAATTGTGTGTGTGTGTGTGTGTGTGTGTGTGTGTGTGTGTGTGTGTGTGTGTGTGTGTGTGTGTGTGTGTGTGTGTGTGTGTGTGTATTGGTTTCCTGACAAATTAGTTGTTTGCATGTTATTGGTACTGATCAATTTTAGTTTGTATTTCATGTATTTATTCAGCCTTGGTATGTAACGTATCTGACAATACAAAGCCGTGTTAATTTTGTTTGTACTTTATCTATGTATTCAGCCTTAACTCACAATACAGTGATTAAGTTAAAGTTTTTTTTTCAGAATTATTTGTGAGTAAAACATTGTGAGAATTACGAGGCTGACCATGACAATGACAAACTCTTGCATTCATAAATCTAATGCCTCTTTTTTCCTGATGTGTTTGCAGGGATTAGTTGATTGCTATCTCGCCATGCATCGGTCCAGAGAAGCTGTGGCCATAGCCAGCAATACCTGTAAACTGTTAGGTCAAACTCCACGTGCCCTCACTGTGAGTACAAGTTGTCTGTCTTCTAAAGGAGTCATGGAATCAGATGTGCATTAAAAACACATTCCTTTAATTCTTTGATTGCTACAACACATTTTTTTTTCACACTAATTGATTTTACTGGGCCAAAAAATAAACCTGCACAAATTTAATTTAAATTCATTCAGGTGTCTGGTGTTATTCAAAACGATGCCCTAATCTTGCACTTTGCTATTTTCTTGAGTAGAAGTCACAGCAGTCAAATTAAAGGTTTACAAGTAGGATAAGAAAAAGGTGATAAGAAGACTCAGGCTGAAGGAGAAGTATTATAATATTTCTTCTTAACCACATGTCTTCTGAGAGAGAAGAAAGAAAAAAAGTGTAGTTGAAATGTAGGAGAATAGTGTACTATTTCATTCTGAGTTTCTATATAAGTTTTACTTGTGTCTCCTCTCAGTGTGATAAGTTTGGTAAGGACAAGTGTTGTACTGTTTAGAGGACATCACAAGTCTTTACTATGTCTGAGTTTACATGTCATTTCTCCCACTTGTGTCTTATTTTGGTGTGAGATTTGATAATGAGTGTTGTACTATTTAGGAGACATCATCAGTCTTTCTCTCCACAGTTGTATGCATCCGTTCTGGTCAAAGATTCACTGACAGTCAGCAAAGGGAAAAGTTTATTAGAAAAGGCATTGAAAGAAGACTCATATCATCTTCCAGCTGTTTATCTTCTCTGTGAACTGTATGAACAGGTGAGTGGTGGCAGGTGGAGCTGTTGTGTTGTTCTGCTGGCCTCCCACCCTACTTTTCCTTTTCTATTGCTTTCTCTGCCTTATCCTCTACATCCCTGTTAATTCCCTTTTGTTCCAGGCTGCCCTCACCCAGGAGGTTTATGGCCCTCTTCCTGTTGTTGTGTCCTATATCCGTGTTTTTTAGATTTCTTCTCCAGTGTTCCCTCATTTTTGATATCCGGTGTGAATTTCTCTTCTGGTGACCAGCTTGTTTTCTCCTATTTTGTCCATCCTCTAAATTTTTTTCTTTCTTATTAACTATTCTATCTTCTCTTCTTTCTTATGGTAGTGTGGGATCACTACAGAAAGAAAAGAACATAAGAAAATAAGGGAAGCTGCAAGAAGCCATGAGGCCTGCATGTGGCAGTCCCTGTATGAAATATGCCTACCTATTTCCACCTATTATCCCCATTACAGTAGCCACATTGGTTATAGTTGCAATAGTCGCTTATGGATACTATTTACTACTCCTTTTAACATTTTATCGTACGTCACAGGATTTGCGATATGAGTCGGCAATTGAGTTACTAAGGAAGCAGGTGGCGGTGCAGTCAACGAGTCGCTTGCACCAGATGTTAGCAGATTTCTTCTCCCGGGTGCACGACGAGGAGAAGGCGGCGCACCATTTTGGCATCGCCCTGAAGTGAGTGACCAGCAAGGGCAGTGACACATGTCTTCATATAGGGTCCAAGCAAAGCTAATTTTGTCCTGGCTCCATATCTATCTTAATCCATTTTCTCTTAAAGTATGTGTACACTGCCGTAATTGCATCTCCAGATGTCTATAGTTCATTGTGGGATACTATGTTTCTTGATGTCACCAGAACACATACTCTTCCTGATCTTATTTTTGTGTCTTCTCAAATGTCTCTTTCTTCCATTTGTGGCACCAAATCATCTCTGTGTGTGCCTTAACCTCAGTTATCATTCTTGTTATTCAAGCATTGGTTTCAAAGCTTGTTAACAGAGTGGATATCAAATTTACTCCAGCCATGAGCCAAGCAACACCAGAGCACTAGAGGGGATGCAGAAGATGGAGGCTGCGCCAGATGCCGTGGAGACGCCTCCCTACGACATGGAGGTGGAGGACATAGGAGACTCGGAGGTGAGCTAGGATTCCTCTGTGACTCCAAGATGAAGTAGTAGGGATGACAAGTTTTCATATATAGAAATGGGCACACAGTCTGACCAGGTTGAAGGAATTTTGCCATTGTGTTCCCTAGTGCATCATAGAACGTTAAAAGTGACGTAGCAAGTAGACTGGGAACGCTTTCTATATTCTTACTTACACAGTGAAACAAGACTTGATGCCATGTCTCAGTTACCTCACTTCAGTACTTGCTATCTGTCTATTTATATACCAAGCTGGCAATCCCACATGGGGTGGCCCAGAGAAGACACTTCTTGCACCTTTTCCTTAGAAAGAGGGGTTGGCACCATGTACAAATCTCTTCCAGTTGTTTCTATCCCTTTCATTTTCCCCTTTTACTCCCATCATTTGTAGTTCTACTGCAATTCCATCCCTCCATCTCACTTTCTGCCCTCCCCTCAATCTGGTTTTCTTTAGGTTCTTTTAATAAGTTCCTGGTCTTCTGTTCTTATTAGGTGACCAGACCATCTCTTATTTTCATATTACCACTTCCATAATGCATTCCACTCCTGGTCTCCTCACTTCTTCATTTCATAGAAGTATTCTGAGTAATACACCCATTATCCTCCTCAACATTCTTGTTTCTTTATGTTAGAGAGTTGCATGTAGGAAGGAATTTCTCAAATAGTGTGGTAGACAAATGGAATATACTCAGTGATAAGTTGTTAATGTTGAGTCATCAGACAAATTTATAGATGGAAATGAAATAGATATGTTTTATACAGAGACTACCACATGTAGTATCACTTATTTTCTTATGTTCTTATGTTCCAAGCTTCCTAAAGGTTTGATCAACTGTCTGTTCCAGGGGGAGGTGGAGGAGAGCGACCTGGAAGCCGTTTGGTCTGATGTAGATTTCTCATTCAGTGGACAGTAGCACACGTCTCCCTGTGTGAGCCGCAGCACTGCCCTGTGAGTGATGCTGCTGGGCCACCAGTGTGCTGTGCCCTCATCCCACCTGTCATGTGGAAGCCTCCCTGACTCACCTCACTGACATGCCATGCTGGATGTCGCCACTGTCACTGCCTCCTACCATTGTCTGCTGGATCAGCTGGGAGGTTTGTGCAGATACTTAGCATTGTCATTGTTTACACCAATTGACCATAGTAAGAATATTCCCAAAATATGCAATAGTGAGATGAAGGCAATGGTTGAATGAAGGTTATCTGTAGTGCTGGAAAATAAGCGATTGGTTACACTAATGCCGTATGACCATAGTAAAAATAGTAACAAAATATGTAATAGTGAGATCAAGGCAGTGGTTGAATGAAGGTTATGTGTGGTGCTGGAAAATAGAGTAAACTAGGATCTGAGGCAAATAAACACAAGTCACATCAGGAATGCAAGCAGTGTGGAAGGAACAGTGGGGGATGAGTGAAGGCGGTTCCTCTTAATGGAATGGAGACTAAACGTCACACTGTACTTGAATACTTTAAAGAACATTTTGTATTTGATGCCATTTTATGTGGAAGTGGAAGGCCAGCAATCTTGCCTGTGTGTAGTGTGTGTCTGTGCCTAGCGTATGTATGCATAATGCATGAGTGTAGTGTGTATGTGGGGTGTGTGTAGTGTGAAAAGTGTGTGTGTGCTAAAAGAGACTGTACATGTTCTTTATCACACCCTAAGGACAAACTAATGAAGATTTTTAATAATAATAATAAACAATGTATCAAGAGACCAACTAATGAAGATTTTTAATAATAATAATAAACAATGTATCAAGAGACCCCTGTGCAAGCAGTCCCAAGGCCTCCCAACCTCTGGGTAATAGATAAATGCCAGAATGTACACCTCAGCACCTGGTGGAAGGCTGCAGCTAAGCAACACTTGAAGAGCCAAATACTATGTTAATATCTTTTATTTATTAATCTTAAAACACTAGTGAATGGCTTTCATGTAACTCAGCACAGTGATTCAGGAGCTGTACATATGACTTGGTATTTCCTTGTATGTTTACGTGATAAGATTTATATTTATTTTGTTGAAATATGATACAACAGTACTGCTACATATTATTAACCTTTGTGGGTGCAGTGCATTATTTTGATTTTGAGTGTTCCTCCCAGTGCCTTACATCTTGCAATCTTCCCACATCATGTAAGGTCAGGAAAAAAACAATTAGGGCATAATATACATTACAGAAATTCTTTATACATTAAATATTAATGATTTTTTACACAGTCAGAATTAACCACACATAATCACTTCCTTATTGTTTCCACTCTCGGGTCATCTGGGCGATACACTGAAAAGAACAAGAAAATATAAAATTAGGCCACAAATGCTGAAGTAAATTATAAATAAATAACCTTAGATTAATCTATCTTTCAAAGATTATGGTGATTCTCTACAATATTCAACATATAGTCTGTAATGCAGGTAGCTTTTCTTCTTTCCTTTCTTAAATATGATATCTATCACTTGGTCTGTCTTCCATTATCAAAAAAAGAAACCAGGGATATGTATCAGAGTTGTGCATATTTTCATTTGCAGAAGATAATGTCTGCAATTATAGATATGTGTTTATGGAAATTAATGGAAGCAAGGAGCAGAAACAACTGGAGAAGACTCACATGGCACCATCCTGACTAGGGAAACAGTGAAAGGAGTAGTAGTAGTTTATGGATATGAATTCTGAGTATGAAGGTGGTAAGGAAGATAAATATGGAATGGAAGGTTTTACCAGAGGCAGTGCACAACAGGAATGAATGAAAGCAGGTAAGGAACATCACATGGATAAAGCTGAAGCAGGAGGAAATGAACTCTGGTATGCACAAATAATAATGTTATTTGTATAGTGTTCAAAAGGTTTACAAGAGGCAATGCACAACAAGAATGAATGAAAGCAGCTGTATGGATAAAGCTGAAGAAGGAAATTAACTCTGGTATGTACTAACAGTGTTACTTGTATAGTTCTTACATCATCCCTGAAGAAGTTTGACAAGTGGTGGTCAGCATCCAAATACAGACACAACAGTAGCCACTCATTAAAAAGATTAAATGCAAAGTTAAACCATTTACACTGAATGCTAAGACCAGTCAATGCTAAAACTTATTAAAATGAGTACAGTGATCTAAAAAACACTGGTCAACTCTGATTATGTGTCACTTACTTGATTACTCTGGAGATTCTTACATGTACTCATTATAAATGAAAAGTTAAACCACTTATACTGAATGCTAAGACCAATAAATACTAAAAGCTACTAATTAAAATAAGTAGCGACCTAAAGCCATTGCCCAGCTTTGGTTGTCATTTTTATTATGTAAGAGGGGCACTGGCCAAGGAAAACAAAAAGGATGAGGAAAAAAAAAAGGCCCATTGAAGTGCCACTTCCCAAAAAATGGTCAAAAAGAATCATTCAAAACTGGAGGATGTGTCTTGAAATCTCCCTCATGAAAGAGTTCAAGTCATAAGGAGGAAACACAGAAGCAGACAGGGAGTTCCAGGGTTTAGTTGATTACTCTAGATTCTTACCAGTGTACGTGAAGCGGTACTTCTTCTTGTCTCCATCTTTCTTGATGTATGTGTAAGCAGAAAGGCCCATCAATCCTAAGCCTGTGGGCGTGGAGTGTCTCTTAGCCAGTACAGGGTATACTGAATCAAAATTCTCAAAGTAATCAGGACAGAACTACAAATAATGTGTTCAAGCTTAACAAAGTTAGATTTTAAAAGGAGATAAGAAGGAACTGGTTCGTAAATAGAGTGGTATATTTATGGAAAAGACTCAGTAACCAGGTTTTTAATTACTGGGTCATTAGGGAGTCTTAAATGTAAGTTCACTTAGGTAATGTTAGTCAAATATAGCTTTGGTCATAATGGGGACAAACCTAGAGTAAAAATTTAATAAGCTGTCAGTAGTATCTTTCACTTCACTCTAAACTTATACTAGACTTAAAGAAGATTGAGAAATAGCTTTGGTCTCTAGAAATCATACTCTAAATAAACCTTCACTAAACTTAAAAAGCTTCTGAGGTTAGAACTTTCAGCTAGGTAACCTATTCCTATGATCTCCAATAACTTTTTCCTATTAAGTTAGAGAGGATTCTGGTCAAGGCTATAAAAATAAATCAATAAATAACAATGAAGGTACCAGTCTCCAAATAATGTAGTCAATAGGGTTATCAGATAATATTGAAAGAGAGTGTAGTCAACAGGGTTATCAGATAATGTTTGAAATATCATTCGAGTTTCCATTCAAGAGCTAGTTAAGTTCAAATTAATTCAGCTCATTAATTTTATTCATTCATTGTGATGACATGATAAAAAAAAAAATCATCATATTTAAGGCAAGAAATAAATACTCAATCTCAAAACTAATAGGCATTTCCATAAAATCTGGGATATCCAAAATCTGAGGATAAGAGTTGTGTCCCTACATCCTCTCACCTAACACCATGATGTAGGAAGACGCCATCACCTCAGGGATCTCATTCCATCCCTGCCGGTACAGCTGTGCCACTGTGGGAGTAGGAACAGGGTGAGCGTGGAGCCAAAGCTGCACTCAGGTATAGAAACCTCAGGAAGCTTTCTTCTCAAAGTAGTACCAGTAACTATTGAAAAGTTGATATAATTTGTTCATATCTGATCCTCATCTTATTCTATTCCTTCACAAATGTTCCTAAGCCAAACAAACTCCATCCTGAACAGTTCCCCAAATCTAACATTGATCACTCTATGGAGAAATATTGTGGGCGAGAAATATTTCTTCCTTAAAATAGCACAAGATATTTGTTAGGGTGAAATCATTAAGGAATCTGTGGCAGTAGGAGTGACATATCAGCACAAACACGTACACTGACACATCTTTTCTTACTTAGCACCTAAACCACTCCAATATTTGACATTAGCTAACAAATTCTTATTCACGTAATAAGTCAAAATGAAAGTCCAAACACCGGATGCAGTTTCTCCTCCACACACACGATTACTTGGCACATAAGCAACACCTCTACCTGAAAACTTATTCATATACACTAAACCACTATTAATATGCACAGACTCCCTATTGGCGAAGAAATAAATGAGAAAAAGTAGTTTGTTTACGTGTTCTTCTCCCAGCTGATGCCGCCATCTTGCCTCCTCTACTAATGGAACTTGGAATTTTTTAATATTCATGATGATTTATACCGTGTGCTGCTGCGTTGTATCAAATGGTATTTCTAGTTATTTTATATGGTATCTGTTGTTATTATTATCTGTTTATAGGAACAATATTTGCGTTTTTCTCAATCCGGAAACTCTACCAAGAATTTAGTTCACTCCTGATTAAATTTTCTCTGCCAGAAAAAAATACATTTTAGAAGTAATGAATGAAAGCCACCATGTAATAAAACAAATAAATGAAAACAAGGATAAAACATTTCAAAATAATGCCTAACTTGTATATCTGTAAGAAAGCAAATGATTGGAGTTCAATATTATACTTTCTGAACCTTTCAAGGTCCAAGGTCCTGACACACAGTCTCCCAATCTTTCTTACGAGCTCAACAAAAACTCCTTACACACAAAAAACTATTATAGTATTAAATTAATATATCAAAAAAATAATAAACACCTAGGTAAGAGGGGGCAAAAATTCTAATAAGTTCTGACCATGGAGGTATTATTGTACTCCCATGGTTCTGACACATTAAGCTTGTTATCTGATAAAACATGCCACATTAAGTGTATTACCCCTTTCACAAAATGCTGTCAATACATGTGTCCAATACTTTATACGTCGTGATCAGCAGGGTCGCTGAATTACTGACACTACAACTTTAGATACTAAGACCTATTTAACATTAATCCTAATGCCAGATACTGGAATATTTTCTGGAAAATAGATACTTAGCCCAACCTTATAATACATAAAAGACAACAATACTAATATATAAATACATATCCAGAGGAGAGTGAGCAGGGACTCGGAACAGGGAAGTAAGCGCCGGCAACCTTCCGAGTGTTGTCTGCCAAGTGGGGAGTCAAGGCCGTGAGTCACCCGTGAGTCACAGGTGAGTCTCCCCAGCGCGGGACACACGACACGCGGGGGAGGTCACGGGGGGCAGGTCACTGAGAGGGGGGCGCCGCTCCCTCTCCCCGGGGTCAGGTCAAGTTGGGATCGAGGTCACTCGTTGGGTGTGCTTGGCGAAAGAGGTCACAGGTGAGGGTTGTGGTGGTGGTGGTCAGATGTGGACAGTGTAGTATTTGTTGTTGTAGTTGTTTTGTCTTTAACTCAATGGTTACCGTCTGAACAGGTGCGGCCAATCCAGTACCTGTACTTATTGTTGTTTGCTTTGTTTCAATGTCTGGGTGTTTTTTTCTTTATTTAACTAATCATCTCATCAGCAGGTGTGGGTAGTGTTTAGTTATGGGCATGTAGAGTGTTGCAGGTGTGGGCAGTTGTGTGGTGCATGTATAGTTTCACTTTGCTTGTTTATTCCTCTCTCTCTCTCTCTCTCTCTCTCTCTCTCTCTCTCTCTCTCTCTCTCTCTCTCTCTCTCTCTCTCTCTCTCTCTCCTTATGGAGAGGTGCGGGTTGTGTCCTGTCTGGGGTAGCTGGGCAGTGCTGCAGGTGTGGGCTGTTTTCTACATGTAGTCACACCTGCTGATAAGAAAGAAAAATAAATAAATAAATAAAACAATGCTGATAATAATTACATGTATTGCATTGCCCCACACCTGCTGCAACACTACCAGACACCCATTACTCAACATAGCCACACCTGCTGATTAGGTGTAAAAAAAAAAAAAAAAAAAAAGTGAAATCTAAAACAAACTACATTAAGAATTCACTAAGTCCCTTTAACCCTTTCACTGTGACATGCAGCACCTCACAGCATTAGAAGCAACAAAATCTTAATATGCATCAACAAGAAAGAGAAAAAAAAGGGGAACTGAAGTAATAGATTTAGCAATTTTTAACCAGTATAATGCTGAAAAATGACTGAAACAAGGAGAACTATCTGTGAATGGTTAGTACGGTAAATTCTATATGCATTTTCTCACTGACTCTTTCACTGTGATACAAGACAATTAACAGCACCAGAAATAATGCATAAAATCATTGTAAGCATCTGTAAGAAAGAAGGGAATTAAAAAGAATAGGTTTGGCAATTTCTACCCAGTTTAATGATTGGAGGTGGCTGTAGAACAAGCAGAGATGTCTCAGAGGGGTTAGTTATTAAGGAAAGATGTACCAAGGAGCAGTCAAAGGGTTAAAGCAGTGTATTATTATTTGCTCACTTTAATGTGATGTAAAGCTGTGGCATTCTTGATGTTCACAAAATACTATTCATTATCAGAAATCAAATAAGGTGGAATTTTGTACTGACTAGGAACATAACCCCAATTATCATCCATTATTACCATTGTTTTATTTACACATTCTCTATTCAAGAAGTGTCTTTAGGAACATATCCCTGACTTAAATGGAGAGTGATTAAGGAAAGACTATACCAATTTGTAGGGAAGATGTTAAGTTGAATATGGGTTAAGCTGGGCACTTGTAAGGGAAGGGAAGGACCTGTGTAGAGTGAGGAAGGTGTAGCACGAAAGCCATTATGAATTGTGCTACAAATGGAACGTGTAAGAAAGAGCTGAAGTGGTGACAGGGTTGAGAAATTTAAGTGGGGTACTGGTGGTTTGATGATAAGTCAGATTTTCAGTGTAGTTAGATTAGCCTTTCTTGCATCATTTAGTCTGACTTTGTGAGATTTTACTATAAACACACACACACACACACACACACACACACACACACACACACACACACACACACACACACACACACACACACACACACACACACACACACACACACACAAAATACACACACACACACACAAAAAAAAGATAAAAAGACATGAAAAGAAACTTAAGATACAAGAAAAAACACATGAGAATACACTTGAGATACAAAAACCACACAGAATACACTAAAAACAGACAAACACAAATGAAGATACACTTAAGATACACAATAACACAATACACTGAAAATAGACAAAAACACAGGAAAAAAAAAAACAGAAAATCTACAAAAACACTTAAGATGCAACACACACACACACACACACACACACACACACACACACACACACACACACACACACACACACACACACACACACACACACACACACACACACACACACACACAATACATTTTCCCTGCATTAGGTTTCATTGTTATTGTTTTATTTCTACTTTATTACCTCCTAATCAGCAGGTGTGGCAAGTGTGGATGTGTTGACTAATGAGTATCAAGGTAGTGTTGCAAATGTGGGCAGTGCAATACATGGAATTATTGTCAATCTTTATCTGTTTATAGCTTTATCATTAGCAGGTTTGACAGATGTGTTGTGTTATGTTGTGTTGTGTTGTGGTGCAGGTGTGAGCAGTGTAATATATTTAGTTGTCATTTTCATGCTTTTTAAAGAATTGTTTATGTTTTTGTCCCCATTTAAAGAAGGGTTAATATTTTGTCTTTAAATTTTTGTTTACATTTCTTATTTTTATGCTTTCTAAAGAAGGATTAATAATTTCTGTCTTTATCTTTTGTCTCTTTTTTATTTATGTTTTTTTTGAAGAAGAATTAGTGTTGTCTTACTATTCCTTTCCATGTTTCTTTTATACTTTCATAGATGGATTAATATTCTGTTGCTATTTTTCTGTCTTTGCTTTATTGTTCTCTTATAATGATTGCATCTCTCAATTCACCAGCAGTATTTTATAAAGGAGATTCTAAATATTTTTTACACCAAGTCTCTTGAAACTTTATTCTAGTATATACACCTTTTCAGAGTAATACAATGACTTCCTTCTCATTATTTCATCAAGCAGCCAATTTGTCCAAACATACACATGTTCTCATAGTAATACAATGATTTCCTCATTGTTTCATCAGGTAATTATTTATCATGTTAGTTTTGCAAAATATGTGGAACAGAGTTAATATGGTATTGTTCAAAATATTTAATGTTGAGGAAAGGTGCTTCTGTTCTTCCCATCAATGTTGAAAAAGTTCTCACTAATTTACATCTATTACATTTCTTTTGAGGTCTGTAAATACTGCACTTCCACAATGAAGTGTCTTACTTGTAGAGATTTGATGAGACAGTTATTTGTAGGTTGAAGCAGTGATGAGTGTGTGAAGGGAAGGGGAATGTGTGTGTGTTCATTTATAATTGTACTTTTGCAGGATTGAGTCAAGCTTATAATGTCCCAGTGTCTCATCTTTTAAAGTTAATTTGTCATACTTACTTTTTAAAACTATGAATGCTCCTTGCACACATAACTTTGTCAATCTATGTTCCTTTTGTATATTCATTTTTTTTTCTTTTATGTAGGAAGGACACTGGCCAAGGGCAACAAAAATCCAATAAAAAAATTGCCCACTGAAATGCCAGTCCCATAAAATGGTCAAAGCAGTGGTCAAAAATTGATGAATAAGTGTCTTGAAACCTCCCTCTTGAAGGAATTCAAGTCATAGGAAGGTGTGTGTGTGTGTGTGTGTGTGTGTGTGTGTGTGTGTGTGTGTAGGTAGGTATATAAGCAACACTGCAATGCTTATACAACCATAAATTTTCCTAGTGTTGTGAATGGGAAAATTGCCTGCTGTCAAGGCCATAGAGGACACACACACACACACACACACACACACACACACACACACACACACACACACACACACACACACACACACACACACACACACACACACACACACACACACACACACACACACACAGATGAATATACAAAAGGAAGATAGATTAATTTATTATCTTAATAGGATGTTTATATGGAGAAGTTTGTGAGTTATCAAGTTACCTAGAGAGAGAGAGAGAGAGAGAGAGAGAGAGAGAGAGTAGTAGTAGTGTTATGATGGACGAGCAGGATAATTCTGCCACTCAGTGAGGTAGTGGCCTTGGGCAGAGCATACCACAAGGTCTCACTGACAGGACCACTAAACTTTGAAAACTGCTATTTCTTCACTCCCTCTGCACTGTTACCACTACCACCACCATCACCACCTGAAAACTGCTATTTCTTCACTCCCTCTGCACTGTTACCACCACTACCACCATCACCACCCTGACCCCTACAGCCTTTTAGTGCATTATAGTGACAACCTTTCCACAAGTTAATGAACATTCTCAGAGTCCAGCTAGAGATGAGTAACGAACATAAGAGTCATCCCTGGTGTGGTAAGGGTCAAGATAGTGACATTCTGGTAAAAGTCAGTTGTGGGAGACCAAACCTACAGGATGTACTTGAAGTTGTGCAGGATGTTTGGTGCTGTGAAGGAGGAGGAGGGGAAATACAGTTGATTCTTATCTCTCTTTAAGTGTGGTGACAGTTTGTATGTATAGTGGTGGTGGGGTGTGGTGTGCAAACAGTGTATGGGGCAGTATGATCCTTGTGGTGGTGTGTGGTGGTGTGTTGCAGTGGTGTGTGGTGTGTTGTGGTATTATGTGGTAGTGGTGTGTTTTATGGTATGGTGATGTGTGGTGGTATGTGGTAGTGGTGTTTGGTGTGTTGTGGTAGTGGTGTGTGGTGTGTTATGTTGTGTGGTAGTGGTGTGTGGTGTGTTGTGGTAGTGGTGTGTGATGTGTGGTGGTAGTGGTATGTGGTGTGTGGTGTGTTGTGTTGTGTTGTGTTAGTGGTGTGGTGTGTTGTGTGGTAGTGGTGTGGTGTTGTGTGGTAGTGGTGTGGTGTTGTGTGGTAGTGGTGTGGTGTTGTGTGGTAGTGGTGTAGTGTTGTGTGGTAGTGGTGTGGTGTTGTGTGGTAGTGGTGTGGTAATGGTGTTGTGTGGTAGTGGTGTGGTGTGATGTGTTGTGGTAGTGGTGTGGTGTTGTGTGGTAGTGGTGTGGTGTGATGTGTTGTGGTAGTGGTGTGGTGTTGTGTGGTAGTGGTGTGGTGTGGTAATGATGTGTTGTGTTGTGGTGTGTGGTGTGGTGTGGTGTATGGTGTGTTGTGGTAATGGTGTGTTGTGATAGTGGTGTGGTGTTGTGTTGTGTGGTAGTGGTGTGTTGTGTGGTGTTATGGTGATGTGTGGTAGTTATGTGGGGTGTGTGGTTGTAGTGGTGTGTGGTAGTGATGTGTGATGTGCTGTGGTGTTGTGTGGTAGTGGTGTGTGGTTTGGGTTGTAGTATTGTGTGGTAGTGGTGTGTGGTATTGTGTTAGTGATGTGTGGTGTGTGATGTGCTGTGGTGGTGTGTGGTAGTGGTGTGTGTTGTGTTGTAGTGGTGTGTGGTGTGGTGTGTTGTGGTGGTGTGTGGTAGTAGTGTGTGGTATGTGGTAGTGGTGTGTGGTGTGTGATAGTGGTGTGTGGTATGTGGTAGTGGTGTGTGGTGTGTTGTGTGGTAGTGGTGCGTGGTGCCTAAACAAAGTAAACATGCAGTGTGATCCTTATTGACTATTGAACATTGTGACACAGCAAAGAAGAAACCTGTGTTGAAGTTTTGTGTGTGTGTGTGTGTGTGTGTGTGTGTGTGTGTGTGTTTTATGTAAGAGTGTCTTAGGTTATGGGCCACAAAAAGTAGAAAAAAAGTCTTTCAGAGTGCCAGTTGTAAAGAATGGAGTGTGAAATAGCTATCTGTATCCTGAAATATAGTACACATTGCAGTTACTGTGTTACAGATGTTTTATCTAGAATAGAGGAAATGCATGTCACTATCATTGAAGCTTTATTGTAAATGTTCAGATTGACACATTTTCATAAATATATTGTAATTAGTGATGTTAATTGAAAGTTCTATAATGACAAGTGGTGGTACTACATGTTTATTATTTGAAAGGATATTATTTATAAGTTGACAAGTGATGTAGAGTATTAAAGTATATCTTTAGTGTTAAACTGAATTGGTATTCTCTCTTTACAGAAACATTTTTAGAGTAACAAGATAAAAGAAAACCGCAGCAATGCACAGTAAGTCATTTGTTGGTCTTCTTGTGTTGGTATGAGGAGTGTGTGCTGATTGAAGTTTTAAATTTCAAAACAAAAACAGAGGACATATTCTCTTATCTTCCCTATCTTTAGGTTTTCCTGTTTTCACCTTGAGGTCATTAAACTTGACTGCTGACCCTTTTCATTCATTCATGTTGAACATATTATCATCTTCTCAACTTTTCTCTCACTGTATTTTGATGTGCACTTTCAATCTATTTTTTGTCTTTATATTTTTATTATTATTACTATTATTTATCATCATTCTATTTTCCTGCATCTTTATACTTCACTACTTATCATTCCTTTCATCACATCTTCCTTTCTCCCTTACATTCCCATAGCACCTCAGTCTTTTCTTCTGTATTTTCTTAGATTTTTCTTCCACTCTTAAATATTTCACTAATTTTGGCCATATATTCATGCACATTATAATTATTTAGTTTAATGATCACTATTTTTAATATATTCTAGTAATTTGGCCATTTATTATTTTGAGCACCACTGAAGGATACTGATATGAACTTTGTCTCCATGTACCCACTCACATCATAGTCATCCAGTATTTGAATTACCTCTAAAGATTATATGGACAACCTCTCCATTACTCAATTGACATCTAGCATTTTGAACTCTAGTAAGAGATGCTCATATGAACATTCTTCCCATCTACCCTCTCACTTTATTGTTATCCAGCATTTGAATCACCATTGAGAGATTATAACATGAACTTCCCTCCCATTCCATCAGACCGATCAAAGAGGAAAGGCCCAGACCTCAAGTTTAGGTTTACAGAAACCCAGCCAGCACAGCCTGTGTGAGTATACTGCAAGTTTCTATAACTCCCCCTCACACCTGGCCTCCCTTTGGTTAAGTTCTGACAGTAATGTTTATTTGGTTTTATTAGATGACTAGACGAGGAACTGTTACTTTATGTCAGCTTGGGATGTAGATGGTTATTTTTTAGTGCCCATTTTTATCTCATTAAGGACTTCCCATTCTCTTTATTTTCATTCCTACAGTATTTTTTCTTTACTATCCCTTTTTTATCACCCTACAGTGTTCTCCCATCATGTATATTCTTATCCCTACAGTGATGGTTTATCTCAGCTACTTTCTTTTAATGGAGCTCAGCCTGGTACATATACACTGTAGATACATAGGTACATTTTTATTTTCATTATCTTTTAGTATATACATCTTTCAAACTGTGCACTCTGTGACAGTTAAGATGCAGCTAAATTGTGTGACAGTGAAGAGGCAGCTTGGGATAATATTAAGGAATCAATAATTGGACTCTGGTTTATAGTAAGAACAAATGAAGAGGCAGCTGGGATAACATTAAGGAACATTAGATTTTTTGGTGTATAGTAATAACGTAGACACAACACAAGACAGGAGAAGTAAGACCAGCTCTCTATCACACTCTGTCTGCGCCACAGGGAGCCTCCACGGAACCTGGACAGCAGAACCACAATCACAATGGATGGGAAGGAGGTGGACGTGTCAGCTGATGACCTGGAATTGCTGAAGGAGCTTGGGCGGGGAGCTTACGGCGTGGTGGAGATGATGAGACACAGGCCCTCCGACACCATCATGGCTGTCAAGGTGAGGAATGGAGGTGAAATAGTGATATGTTTTATTGAGAATTGAGGATAACAGTATTAGGTAAATTTTTTCCTGTCTTTACGTTATTATTCAGCGGTGTGTTTCTTTGTCTGTGCTGTATGTAATGCTGTGTCTTGTTTGTGGAGAGCTGAGGAGGGGGTTAGGTAAATATTTTCTGTTTTTACATAATTGTTCACAAGTGTGTTTGTTTATTCTGTGCTATATCAAGTGCTTTGTTGTGCTTTCTCTCTCTCTCTCTCTCTCTCTCTCTCTCTCTCTCTCTCTCTCTCTCTCTCTCTCTCTCTCTCTCTCTCTCTCTCTCTCTCTCTCTCTCTCTCTCTCTCTCTCTCTCTCTCTCTCTCTCTCTCTCTCTCTCTCTCTCTCTCTCTCTTAAAGATTACTGAAGTGTACTGTAACATGTAAAGTCAGATTGTAGGAAAGGTCAAAAAAGCATAAAAAAAATGGAAAAGAAAAAAGTGTTATTGACTTGTTGAAACTGTGCTATTCCTTTGTATGTAGTTTTTAGAATGCATATTGTTAGGTGTATATTTACTTTCTGCACATAATCATTCACTGTTTTCTGTTTATTTGTCCATATATCCAATGCTTTGTCCTACTTTGGGAATTTCTCTCAAGGATGGCAACAGCAGCAATAAAAAGGTCTCCATTGTTATCTCTTCTGGCATTCCCTTGTTGTAATGTTATCTCTCTTCCTCTGTTATTCTTGTCTACACTATATCTTATGCTTTATCATGCTTCAGGAATTTCTTACAAGGATGCCAACAATAACCACAAAAAGTCTCCATTGTTTTCTCTTCTGGCATTCCCTGACTGTAATGTCATCTCTCTTCCTCTGATGCTCATCCTCTTTGCTTGTCCAGTCCACTCTAAACTCTTCTAACCATTTATTGAATTCTTGTGTTCTTATGTTTCCAGGAAAAAAACAAAAAAAACAGAGGATGCTGGTCTCCAAAACGAAAATCAAACGAAACATCCAGAACTTATGCAGCTTCCTTTGTTTTTTTTTTCCATTCTTATCTTTCCTGATCTAGGGCAACAAAAATGCTGGAAAAATGGTCCATTAAAGGTACCAGTCCCCAGAGAATAATTAAAAGAAAAACATCCAAAACACAAATACTTTCCGTATATTCTTAAGTCCTTATCTTCCTTGTCATGGCAGCACATCACTAACAGTGGTAATAAAAAAGCTGAAAAAAAAAATCCACTGAAGGTAACAGTCCTCAAAGAGTAATCAAAAGGAACCTCTGAAACTAATGCATCTTCCTTGTGTTCTCATGTCATTATTTTCCCTGTCTTGGCAGCGAATCACCAGCACCGTGGACAGCCGGGAGCGCCAGTACCTCCTGATGGACCTTGATGTCTCAATGCGGTCCGGCGCCTGCCCCTACACAGTACACTTCTATGGGGCGCTCTTCAGGGATGGGGATGTGTGGATCTGCATGGAGGTGATGGAGACCTCCCTGGACAAGTTCTACCCCAAGGTGTTCTCCCAGGGCCAGACATTCCCTGAAGAGTTCCTGGGAAAGATCGCCTTCTCTGTACGTAGTGGGTGCCTTTGTGGCTGCTGCTTGTGCTACTTCACTTGCAATGTTCTTTTGTTTATAGTTTTGTTTTGTTTTTTAAGTGGAGGTGGCTGTCTGTTTCTTGGAGTCAGGTTAAGTTATTTGATCATAGATTTCATTATATAGGTTTTAATAATTTTGATTAAAAGTATGTTTGAGATATTCAAAACATTTTTGATTAAGTATTACCTTTCATCCTTGCCTGTTATTATTATTATTATTATTACAGTAGTTCATGTTTTGCTTTGTTGCTCCATCCCTTCTAGTTATTATTTGTGAAGCAGTGAATACAGCAAGTGCATGGTTCCATCTGAGAGAAGTACTGACGTGGTGTTCCTCCCACAGGTAGTCAGTGCCTTACACTACCTGCACACACAGCTCAAGGTCATCCACCGCGACGTGAAGCCCTCCAACATTCTCATCAACAGGCGTGGGGAGGTGAAGATGTGTGACTTTGGCATCTCAGGCTATCTGGTGGACAGTGTTGCCAAGACGGTGCAGGCAGGATGCAAGCCCTACATGGCTGTGAGTATTGTGAGGTGTTCTCATTTCACTGGACTTTCCTCACACCCAATACATAAGAATATGAAAAAAGTAAGGGAAGCTGCAAGAAGCCATCAGACCTTTGCATGGCAGTCCCTGTATAAAACACACATACCTATTTCCATCTATCATTCCCATCCATAAATTTGTCTAAACTTTTAAAGTTTTCTAATAGCTCAGCACTAACAACCTGATTACTAAGTCCATTCCATTCATCATATTCTTTTTTGAATAACTTTTTTCAAGCTTGAACCCATTATTTCTTGTTCTGTCATGATTACTTATCTTGAGAATTTTGCTGATGTCATCCTTATGTCATCCCTTATGGCCTGTACCACTTGGAGACCTTCCATACTCCCAATTTATGTACATTCATTAGTCATCTTGCTTTGTCAACTTAGTTGGATGATCATTGCACTAGTGACCCTTTAGAAACATGTAGCTAAGTCTCCCTGTGTCTCTTTGCAGCCTGAGCGGATAGACCCCCAAGGTGTGCCCTCGAGCTATGACATTCGGTCAGACGTGTGGTCACTGGGGATTTCCATGGTGGAAATAGCCACAGGAAAATTCCCCTACAGGTCATGGGGGACGCCCTTTGACCAGCTGAAGCAGGTGGTGATGGATGCTCCCCCACGCCTCCCTCCTGGCACCTTCTCCCCTGATTTTGATAATTTTATAGAACAAGTGTAAGTTTCAAGCCTCTCTCAGTGTGAGTGTTCATCTGTCTCAGTCTGTCAGGTCTTAATACCTAGTCCTGTCTTTCTGTGTATTGATATATATGTGTATGTTTGTGTGTTTGTGTATTGATCTTTTTCTGTAGGCATGTTCCTGTGTCTGTCAGTCTTCCAACTCTTGTTACCTGTTTATTTCTGTGTGTTTGTATTGGTATATCTTACTCTGTATATGTGTGTGCATGTTCATATGTCTGTCAGTCTTCTGCCTCTTGTTACCTGGACTTGTCATCATTTCCAGGCTGGTGAAGGAATACAAGCAGCGGCCTAACTACATGCGGCTGCTGGAACACCCCTTCTTGGTGGCCCATGCAAACTCCACCAATGACTCTTTTGCTGACTTTATCAACTCCAATCTACCGCCGCCTCAGGAGTGACGGCAGCCTCCTCTAGCCTAGATAATCTTTTTTTTTTTTCTCTCTCCTGTTACTAATGATTTTTTCTAAGATTTTAACCTAGGTGACTTTTTACCTGATACAAATTTTACTTTTATTTGTTAGGCAGGTGTGTGATAAGACTAAAACTAAAAACATGAAAAAAAATAATATATAGAAGAATCCTCATATGTTTTGTTCTGTATCGTATGATGTACAAATACCCAAACTTTCTCTCTCACTGTCTCCCAACCCTCCCTCCCTCTCTGCCCTTTTAAAGATTACTAAAGTGTACTGTAACATGTAAAGTTAGATTGTAGGAAAGGCCAAAAAAGCTAAAAAAAAAAAATGGAAAAGACGAAAAAAAAGTGTTATTGACTTGTTGAAACTGTGCTGTCCCTTTGTACATAGTTTTTAGAATACATATTAAACCAGCCAGCTTTTTACCAGAGGTCTTTTATTAATCAGTAAAGCAGGTATCTGAGTCTGTACCCTTGTAGTAGCACACAACTGGTTGCTGCCAGCAGGTGAGACAACATGTGGACAATGTATGTACAGTGTTTTGTGGTCCTTTGTTGTCATGAATTAGAGTTAATGACTTGCCATCACTTATTCCTCTTGTCTTTCTAATCATTCTATCTGTGTATTGCTGTCTTTGCAAAGGTACCAGGCTGAGACAGGAAAGACTAAAGTTCCACTGCTTTGATGTTTTATGTCTTGTGTTTTTCATTCTTTCTTTCTTGTACTTTTGTTCTGTTTTGTCTAGCATTGGATCTCCAGGTTTTTATTGTAATGTATGATATAATTCCTTTGAGATCCTGTGGTCAGTAAAATTATCTATCTATTCATCTAGTATATATAAGAAACAAGTGTGTCTGGAATACACTTGGTTCCTGTGATGAATTGACTGGGTTTTAATTTTGGATTTTGTTGTATGGTGTGGAACTGTAGGTTTTGTTATTAACTTAGTAGTAGTTTTAAATTATTGTAAAGCTAACAATAGTAGTGGTATGTAGTAGAATTAGTAGTAGTAGTGATAGTGATTGTAGTAGTGTAGTAGTAGATATCATCAGAAAGCAATAGTAGTAGTGGTATTACCAAGAAGTATTAGCTCTCTAGCTACAATCCATTAGAAAATAGTTTGTATATTATTTATTATCACATAGACATATAAGCACATGAATATCAGGAATATTCACTATAATAAAAAAAAAAAAAAAAAAAATAGTGGATCAAGTGCAGCATTATGAGGTAGCTAGGCTGCAGGGAATGCATTACAAACAATGAGATAGCAATGAATGCATAAATAAATATGAAGGATGCTGTGGTTGCAAGGGATGACTTATGAAGTAGCACAGCGTTGAAGAGAGTAAGAGAAACGAAAGATAGGATCAGAGTATGCTGGGACAAGAATGAGTGGGAGATAGAGAGCTGAAATATGTGAAGGGGGAGAGGAAATAAATGAGAGAATGGGGATAAATAAGGAGTAGAATGCTTGGGTATGTGAAAAGCGAGTGTTAGAACAAGTAAGAACAGATATAAATAGAGGTTGTAGTGCTGTGAAAAGCTTAAAAGAGAAAGAAAATAATGAAAAGATTAGAGCAAGAATAAGACAGGCAAGAAAAAAAAGGAAAATAAAAACGAAAAAATTATACATTCAAGAGTAAAAATCAATAAAGAAGAAATATGGAAAGAAAAAAAAATGAAAAATAAAAACAAAAGAATAAACAGGGGGAAGAATGCATTGCAATGCGAAAAGAGCAGAATGGGAAAATTAAAACAAAGAGAAGAGGAATAAGATAGAAGGGAAAAGGGAAAAAGAAGAATGAAAGGATTTAAACAAACAAAAACAAGGATAAATAGAAACTTTTATTACAATCCTCGTCTTGGGAAAGCCTTTAAGAAACACATCAAGCATAGGACAATATTCTGAAACTGCTGTTCCGCCCCCTCCACTAGATCCAAGATTCTAGTTGAAGTTACTCGGGTTTTATATGTGTTTTTTACGGTTCTATTGACATATTAACAAGATTTCTACATTATTTACATGAAAAACACTTGAAAATCCGACTAATCATCTCTGTGGCCTTTGAAAATAGTCGTGGTAATGGTGCAAAGCGTGTCTAAATACGTTCCACTGACAGATAAAGAGACAAGTACCACAAACTCCGGACCACAGACAGAAACCAACCGCAGCTTTATCAAGACCCATAATAAGGATATGATTCATTCAGGGACAGCGGGGACTCCATGAACCACTGCTTCCACTGGGACATGTACAGGTTAGACTGGTTCTGAATAAATGAAGACACAGGTGAAGTAGAGGAAGGTTACTACAGCGAAGGGAAGGAGGCGTGGGTGTGCGCGCGGGTAAAGAAAGAAAGAGACCCACATATGGCAAGACTCGTCGGGCAGGTGTTATATTATGTGTATACCAGAAAATATACACCTGTTCTTGCTTTTGAACGTTACCTTTGCTAAAAAACAAAATTAGTAGTTTCATTCAACCATCAAAGAGATCTATTTTGGGTGTTATTTGGCGGATAAGAAGGGGATTAATAAAGGGTTGAGGTCTTGAATTGGTAACTACACCGGGAGTTTCTTCAGGAGGAGGAGGAGGAAGGCAAGAGTGAGTAGTGTCAGTGTTGTAAACGCAGTGTTGTGATGTGGTAGTGTGTCTCCTGCTCCCGGAATCTACACTAGAATGACATTGTATTGGATTTACATGAGTGGTCGGTGAAGCAGAGAGCTGAGAAGAGCAGAATGGTACGTGTGTGTTTGAGTGTTTGAAGGAAGTGGAGGAGTGAGTGAGTGGGTATCTCGTGTGTGTGTGTGTGTGTGTGTGTGTCCAGCCCTCCAGCCTCCACCACCTCACCTGGGCTCGTGTTACCTGGCGTGGGCTGCAGACTGTTTGGGGTTATTCCTGGGTTTCCTGGGTATGGTGCGGGAACCTTTTTAAATGTGGTAGAGGTTTTTTTTTTTTTTTGGGGGGGGGGTATGAGATGGGGACATGTTTTTGAATGTGGTGAGAATTTTTGGGTTTATTTTATAGTTTGTTTGGGGAATTGGGCATAGAGTGGGAATCTATTTTTTTTTTTCTTTTTAATGTGGTGAAAGTTTTTGGAGTTATTTTTGAGTAATTGGGTGCGTATAATTTTTTTTTTTTTTTTATGTGGAAATTTTGGGGCTGTTTAGGGTTTAAGGAATTGGGTATGTAGGAAACTTTTTTTTTTTTCACAGTGTTTTTGGGTCGTTTGGAAATTCAGATATGAATTGTTTGCTGTTCTTTTTGAAGGGCGGGTATGGAATTATATATATATATATATATATATATATATATATATATATATATATATATATATATATATATATATATATATATATATATATATATATATATTTATTTATTTATTTATTTTTTTTTTTTTTCACTGTGATGATGGACGTTTTTATTCATGAAGGTGATGATGGTGGTGGTAATGATGGTGAATATTTGAATAGATTCGAATAAACAGTTGTGAGTGTTTCTTGATGATGATGATGATGATGATAGATAGAATATGTGATGGCAATAAACATGCAGTGCGTGCAATAGCAGGAGTGAGCGTCATATTTCAGAAGCTCCTTCCTCGATTTCTCAAAGACTTTCTAATCCAAACACTAAGGGTAAACTTCATATTCATTCCATTAAAACTGAAATAACGAAGTACAATAGTAACACACAGTTCGTACGACAATTGAAAAAAAAAAACGAGTGTATGCATTTGAAACGTTTCTTCCTTGATTTCTCAAAGACTTTCTAATTTAATTGCTAAATGATACACAAAAAAGCTTCATATATATGCATTCCAATAAAACCCAAACAACAAAGTACAATAATAACACTTAATTCGTACGATAGCAGAATAAGTGAGGGTCGTGTTCCAAGATTCTTCCTCGATTTCTCAAGAACTTTCTAATATGATCAGCGCAGGATAGCCAGCCTGCCGGGGTACTCAGTCCTCTTATAGTACAGGCCTTGCGGAACCTTCAGTGTTTACCGCGCATTACTAATGTTTCGTATTTATTGTGAGGGTGATGATGGTGGTGGTGGTGGTGATGATAGTGGTGGCGGTCGTAGTGGTGGTGATTAGAGTCAGGCGAGGTTATATTTCTAATTCTTCTTCTTCTTCTTCTTCTTCTTCTTCTTCTTCTTCTTCTTCTTCTTCTTCTTCTTCTTCCTCCTCCCCTCTTACTCCTCTTCTTGTTCTTGTTCTTGTTCTTCTTGTTCTTCCTCCACCTCCTCCTCCTCCTCCTCCTCCTCCTCCCCCATTACTACTACTACTACTACTACTACTACTACCACCACTGCACCCTACAACAATTTAAAACCCCACATTGGAAATCACAAGTGAAACCCAACTTATGAACTAAATCTTCATCAGTTAGCATCCGATCCCACAATAAATATCCTAAAGAGATTCAGATCCCCTAAAAGTCCAATGAGGGTTGAAAAGATGCAAAATTCCATGTGTTTTAGGAGGCGTGGAATGCTTGCAGAGTGTGTGGCGTACTGGCCGGAATTCTGAAACGCTTCGCTCTCTCCACGAATATATTTAAAGGCCACAGAGATGGTTAGCCGAGTTCTCAAGAGTGTTCATCCAGTTAATAATGTAGAAATCTTGTCAGTCTGTCACTAGAATCGTAAAAACAAACAAACAAACAAACCTGTGTGTAATTTTAATCGGAGGCTTTTAAATGTAGTGGAGATGCGGCGCGGAAGTGTTTCAGAATATGGTCCAATGTGCAGTGAGTGGGGAGCGGTAGTAATGACCTCGATAGGGAGTCAAGAGTGAAATAGGAAGTCAATAGTTAGCGATGCTTAAAAGTGTTTGCATGTGGAGTGGTTTTGGTGCTTAATTTTTTTGGGGTTTTGTGTGAATGGGCGCTTCCTGTGTGTGTGTGTGTGTGTGTGTGTGTGTGTGTGTGTGTGTGTGTGTGTGTGTGTGGTTGAAATGCGTATAGACAGATAAAATAGAAAGATAAACAGTTAGACATAAATAGATAGATAAGTAGATAGGTAGATGCATACATACATACTTAGATAAGTAGATAAATATATAGATAGATAAAGTGATAGATAGATAGATGTAGAAAAAAATAAGTAAATAGAAATAGATTAAAGTAGGTGAAAATAAACATAAGAAATATATATCGATAGATTAAAACAAGTAGATGTGGAGAGAGAGAGAGAGAGAGAGAGAGAGAGAGAGAGAGAGAGAGAGAGAGAGAGAGAGAGAGAGAGCTAGCACACAGGCAGGTGGTTATTTCACCAGTCACAAGTCGGCACGCTGACCTCCCCCCTTCCTCCCCATTCTCTCTCTCTCTCTCTCTCTCTCTCTCTCTCTCTCTGGACGACTTTTCTAAAAACTCATCTTTTCTTTCTTTATTCAACTTTTATTCCATTTTATCCAAGCTTCGTATTAGGGTTGTTAATTCTCGTCTATTTCAACTTCTATCTAACCTAACCTACCCTATCTTACCCTACCCTACCCTAACCTAATCTAATTTAATCTACCCTACCCTATCTAACCTAACATAATCTACCCTACCCTAACCTAACGTAACCTAACCTAACCTAATCTGATTTCACGCCTTCACACCCCTACTGCACACCATCCTCCTCAGTTTCAGTCTGTACAGTCCACCGAACCTAACCTAACCTAATCTAATGCCTCCACATTCTTACTCCACATAATCCACCTCAGTTTCAGCACTCCACTTGATCTAACGTACTTCATATCCTTATTCCGCATGATTCACGTAAATTTCAGACTTCTACACGCCTCCACCTAGCCTAACCTAACCTAACTCCTCCACATCCTCGCTCCACATCCCTCGTCACCTCCACCTTGAGCAGCAAGTGTCGGCGTTTCCTGCTCCACAGCCTTGGCGGGGCGGCGGGTGTATGTGTGTGTGTGTGTGTTTGTGTGGAGTGTGTGGAGGAAAGGTCAGCGGGCGAGACCACTTGAAGGAAACTTAAGGGATGATTTTCTAAAGCTGAGATCGGAAATATTTGTCTGTTCGTATGTCTGTCTTTCCTTCTTTCTTTCCGTGTGTGTGTGTGTGTGTGTGTGTGTTCTTTTCTTGTCTATCTTTGTTTCTTATTTTATGTCTGTCTTTCTTAATTTATGCCTGTTTGTCTGTCTGTCTCTCTCTCTCTTACCTTCTGTCTGTGTGCCTGTTTGTCTGTTGTCTTCTGTCTGTCTGTGTCTGTTTGTCTGTCTGTCTATCTTACTTTTTTGTCTTCCTATCTGTCCGTCTGTTTTATTTGTCTGTTTCTCTATCTGTTTGTTTGTCTGGTCTGTCTGTCTGTGTGTCTTTCTTTCTTACTTACTTTCTTTTAGTTTGTCTTTCATTCTTATCTTCCCCCTCCCCCCATCTCTCTCTCTCTCTCTCTCTCTCTCTCTCTCTCTCTCTCTCTCTCTCTCTCTCTCTCTCTCTCTCTCTCTCTCTCTCTCTCTCTCTCTGTAGTATTATGAGATACGTGAAAACATTTGAACAACAAGTATCATGCTCTGCTGTTTTGTATGTATCAAGAAACTGTGCTGCATTTGTCAACACTCGTGGAAGTTGATCTATTTATATGATCGATGAATTGCATAGCCAGTTTGTTTATGGTAATTATGAAGACGCTTTTTTTTTTTTTCTGTGCGTGAAGGAGGCGGAACGAGAACATGGAAAAAGAAAGAGTGGGGGGAAAAAAATAAACTAAATACCCGCTAAGACTGCCACTCCTATCAATAGTAAAACAGAAAAAAAATAAATAGATAAAATGGAGGGTAGTTTAGTTTTGAGTGAGTATTTAATAACATGCTGTGAATCTGCCTATCTGTCTATCTATTTATCTATCTGTCTATCTATCCAGCTATGTACTCGTATGTATGTATGTATGTGTCAAACTAATAATCTGTCTACATGTCTACCTATTCACCTATCTATCTATTCATCCATCCATCTATCTATCTATCTATCTATCTGTGTCTGTCTATCTATCTATCTATATAACTAACTAAATAGCTAACTTAACTATCTGACCATCTAACTGTCTACACGTCTACCTATTCACCTACCTATGTATCTGTGTTTCTATCTATCTATGTATCTATCTATCTATCTGTCTATCTATCTATCTATTCATCTATATAACTAAATAACTTTACTTTATCCATCTAACTGTCTTCACGTCCACCTACTCACCTAGATATCTAGCACTGCCTGTTTTTGTGACCATTTACTCTGGCACGTCCGTAACTGTACTCCTGGCCACGGTTTTTGTCGCCGTGGTCAGCCAGACTCACACGGACATTCTAGTACTCATAGTTGTTGTTACTGGCATTGCTAAGGTACGTTGTTGCGTCTTTTTAGCGGTACCTTCCTGGATTTTGTCTCTTAATGGGTTCTTGTCTCAGTTTGTGATGCATTTTTCTTATATCTGGTTCTTGTTTTATGTTTTTCAGTGTTATTTTTAGTGAAGGTATTTATTTGTTTATTTTTTTTTTTTGGGGTCAGTACATAGTTTTCAGTAGTTTTTTTTTCGTAGCACTGTTTTTTTTTTCACTTCTTTAGGTGGTAGTAGTTCTCTTCACTACGCTTGTTTTCTTTTTCTTTGTTTCCTCTTCGTCATTAGCTAGCACTCGTGTTTTCTTTCTTTTTTTCTTCTTCTTTTTGGCTGTAATTCTCATCACCACTCTTGTTTTCGTTTTTGTTTCGTCAGCAGTTCTCCTCAGCACTCTAGCCTTGTTTTTTCTCCACCAGTAGCTTGCCCTTCGCCTTTCGCTCCCCCGCAGTACACGCACATACTGTCCAGGGCAACAGGTCACGAAGGGTGCAAGTTTTTGTGAGGCAGTGGAGTGGCGTGGAATGTTTAGGCCACCGCCACGCCGCCACCTCATCAAAACACGACTTATTGGGGTGATGATGGAAGACTTTATGCTTGTTTATGCCGCGTGTCCGTGAAGGTCCGTTTGTATTACTGTTAGTTGTGGTATGCGTGTGTGAAGTTGTCTTGATCTTGTTCTTTAGTTAGGCGTGTTCTCTTTATCATCCAAATCATATCTTCAACTCATCAATCAAGTTTCGCGTATTAAAAGCAGAAGGTTAACTGACATCTTGCGGTCCATTCATTAAGTATTGTCTTAGTTATTGTTTTATTTCATCTTTCTGTATTTTATATATTATATTTCATACTCATGTTTGTGTACTGAAAGGACTATGTTGTATGTTTCGTACAGAGACTGCCACGTGTAGGCTAGACAGCTTCTTGCACCTTCCCATGTGTTTTCATGATTCTGCTCGGGTTTACAAATTATACAACTTTCTCCTTCATACCCCTTCATGGCTTCCCACAGCAATACAAATAATGAATAACTTCTTGACAGGTTGACGTGTTAATTATCATGTTTAGGTATTTGAAGTGAGTCGCGGAATTAGTGAGTTAGTATGTGTGTGTGTGTGTGTGTGTGTGTTTGGAAGTGTGTCGTCTCTCAATCGTGGTGTGTAGGAGGTGGTGGAGGTCGCGTGGCTGTGAGGGATTTCAACAGGACAGCAACTAATGATCCGTGCCGAGCCTTAAGGAGCTGCAACGTCTGCCTAATCTAATAATTTTGAACCTGTAGTTTAAAATTTATATCTGTCTAACTTAATGATTTGTAGCTGTGTAATCTAATAATTTTGGAAGCTCATGTTAAAAAAATTTGTAGTAGTTTAGTTTTATAATTTTGAAACCCTTATTTTCAGTGAACTCATGTACTGTGCGTAGACTGATGAAGAAAATAATTATAGTAACAGTTATGCATTTCTAACATGTAATATTAAGGGATTTTGGCGTTGTATTATGTTTTTATCTCACTTCCATCACTTCCATTAGGTCTTTTGATTCCAGTGGTGGTTTAACAAGAATTCTGAATCAAGTAGGAAGCACACACACACACACACACACACACACACACACACACACACACACACACAACACACACACACACACACACACACATGAGAACACGCCTAATCATCTCACTGGCCTTTGGAAACAGTCAGAGAGAGAGAGAGAGAGAGAGAGAGAGAGAGAGAGAGAGAGAGAGAGAGAGAGAGAGAGAGAGAGAGAGAGAGGCGTTTCAGAATACAAGTTCTTATTTCATCTTTGCCTTCACTTACTCCTCTGCAATTGAGTTCCGTTCACTTCGTCCATCATCATCACAACGCGGAGGAAGTGGTGTCATATACGTAATGCTATCAACTATTAAGGGAAAGTGTGCGAAGGGAAGAAAGAAAATGGATGATAATTAAATAAGGTGTAAATTTGCTATTATTATTGTGTTTTTATGTGTACTTTTCTACTCTCTCTCTCTCTCTCTCTCTCTCTCTCTCTCTCTCTCTCTCTCTCTCTCTCTCTCTCTCTCTCTCTCTCTCTCTCTCTCTCCTCTCTCAGTGGGCAAAAAGTAACTTTGGGTGTGGTATTGGCATTGGCATTCCTCCTCCTCCTCCTCCTCCTCCTCCTCCTCCTCCTCCTCCTCCTCCTCCTCCTCCTCCTCCTCCTCCTCCTCCTCCTTATCCTCCTCCGCGCTTCCGTAAACAAACCACTTAGTCCAAATATTTGCTTATTTTTGCTTGATATGAATACAAATAGAAGTTTTCGTAACCATATAAATATTGTAAACTCTCTCTCTCTCTCTCTCTCTCTCTCTCTCTCTCTCTCTCTCTCTCTCTCTCTCTCTCTCTCTCTCTCTCTCTCTCTCATTTATCACGTTATCTCTTCTCGTTTTCCTTTCCTCGCTTGTGATTGGCTTTCGGGAGTCGTCAGGTTGAAACGTGATTGGCTGAAGGAAACAAATGAACAGCGCGTTTCTTAGCGTGACCCCGCTTAACTCTGCGTGACCTGACCCTCTACTTATGCACCTCTGCCACTTTCACTCACCTCTCGTGCCTTTTAGTTCAGTATGGCTCTCTCTCTCTCTCTCTCTCTCTCTCTCTCTCTCTCTCTCTCTCTCTCTCTCTCTCTCTCTCTCTCTCTCTCTCTCTCTCTCTCTCTCTCTCTCTCTCTCTCTTATTGTTTTATATTATTTTCTTACGTGGTTCAGTTTCCTTGTTTTCCTTTTGCTTTCTCTCGTTTTTCACTCTCTCTCTCTCTTGTATTTACCATCTTTATCTTTTTCTATCTTTTCCTTGCTTCCCTTACCTCAGATTTTGTTTGTATGTATGTGTGTATCTTAATTTTTTCCTATTTTGTATCATAGTTTTTTTCTTCTTTTCTTGTTTTGTTTTTATTTTTCCTGTTGTGTTCGTAATGTTTGTAAAATTTTGTTGTTATTGGTGATATTATAATCTTTTCTTATTCTTTTATTTCTTTTTTATACTACTACTACTACTACTACTACTACTACTACTACTACTACTACTACTACTACTACTACTACTACTACTACTTTCATTACTTATGTTTCACTCTTCTTTCCTTCTTTCCTTTTATTTAACTGTTTGTTTATATCTGTTTGTCCTTCTCCTCCTCTCACTCCTTCTCTCGCTCCTCCTCCTCCTCCTCCTCCTCCTCCTCCTCCTCCTCCTCCTCCTCCTCCTCCTCCTCCTCCTCCTCTCCCTCATCATTTTCTTGGGTATGTGGTTTAGTCAGGGCCACGGTATGTTGAAGTGGGCGGGTGTCCCTGGGCACGGCAAGGAGGAGGAGGAGGAGGAGGAGGAGGAGGAGGAGGGGAGGAGGGGGGATGAATGTAAGTGTGACGTCACCTCCCTATCTCTCCTTCACCGTTACTTCTCCTTTCCTCTCGCTTCATTCCTTTCCTCCACCTGTCTCTCTCTCTCTCTCTCTCTCTCTCTCTCTCTCTCTCTCTCTCTCTCTCTCTCTCTCTCTCTCTCTCTCTCTCTCTCTCTCCCCCTTTCTTGTCTCTGTTCCCGTCTTTCTTTCTCTCTCTCTCTCTCTCTCTCTCTCTCTCTCTCTCTCTCTCTCTCTCTCTCTCTCTCTCTCTCTAATATTAAGTCTTTTAGCAACTCTTATGGTTAGTTTAGCAGTTAACACAACCACCATCGCCACCATCATCACCATCACCACCAACCCGACCACCACCACAATTATCATCGCCATTACTAATACTACTGCCATTATCACTACAGTCACCACAATCACTGGTCACCACCATCATCACCACCACCACAATCGCCACCTCCAATATAATGCAACACCACTGAATCTAACCGTTGTAACCGCCTTCTCCTTATCGCTACTACCACCATCACCACCACCACAACCACCACCACGACCACCACCACCACCACCCGTCCCTCATGCATAAGTCAATTCATCAACATCACTTCACCACTTCATCACTTCATCTCTGCACTCCATCACTCAGTCTGACCTTGTGGATGGATTCACGAAGTTTATTTTATATATTAATTTATGTATTTAGTTAGTTTTGTTTATTTTTGCGCCTAGAGGTCTTGAAGTTAGTTAAAATTTGTGTGTATGAAAATATGTAGGGTTATTTATTTATTCATTCATTTATCTATTGATCTGTCTGTCCATTCATCTATTTATCTATCTATCTATCTATCTATCTACCTATCTATCTATCTATCTATCTATATATCTGCCTAGCTATTTATCTATCTACTTATCTATCTATCTACCTACCTACCTGTCTATCTGTCGGTCTATCTACGAGTATTTATCTGCCTATCTCTCTATCTATCTATCTATCTATCTATCTATCTATCTATCTATCGATCTATCTCTGTCTACCTACTTATCTATCTATCTATCTATCTATCTATCTATCTATCTGTCTGTCTGTCTGTCTGTCTGTCTGTCTGTCTGTCTGTCTGTCTGTTTGTCTATCTATGTATCTACTTATCCATCTACTTTTGTTTTTCCGTACTTTTTTCTTTACCAGCTTAGAAAAAACAAAACTCTCAAGAAAACAAAAGGTACTCTCCAGTCTGTACGCATGCAAACGATATCCCCAGTGCTCTGATGAACATTAATATATTCTCTCTTATTTTTGTGTGTCATTGCAAACAAATTTTCAACAATGTTCTCAATATTAACAAAGGAAAACCATAGAAAAGGAAGGTTCTGTAGTATAGCTGATCACCAACAGATGTTTGTCCTTTCTTTGTGTTCCCTTATGACGTGTGTATATCGATATTTGTCCTTTCTTTGTGTTCCCCTGCGTTCTTTTACGACCAGTGTGTCTGTTGGTGTTTGTCCTTCCTTTGTGTTCCCTTGTGTGACCAGTGTGCCGATATTTGTCTTTCCTTTGTGTTCCCTTGCGTTCTTTTACGACCAGTGTATCTGTTGGTGTTTGTCCTTCCTTTGTGTTCCCTTCTGTGACCAGTGTGTGCCGATATTTGTCCTTACTTTGTGTTCCCTTGCGTTCTTTTACGACCAGTGTGTCTGTTGATGTTTGTGGTTTCTTTGTGTTCCCTTGTGCTCCTCCGTGACCCGTGTGTTGTTTGTTCCAGGAGGCGATGTGGCGGGTGGTGGGCCTCTGCGTGCTGGTGGCGGCGTGCTGCAGGGCGGAGTGTGAGTACCCCAGCAAATCTTTATGTTCTGATGCTCTGTTAAGATTGTGTTCCTTCCTCGCCCCTAACATGAGAGAGAGAGAGAGAGAGAGAGAGAGAGAGAGAGAGAGAGAGAGAGAGAGAGAGAGAGAGAGAGAGAGAGAGAGAGAGAGAGAGACTTAAACCTTACCACAAGGATATATTAAATAATTAATTCTCGCTTTCAGTTTTATCTTCCTTTTCTTCTTATTTTTCCCTTATCTCCTCTTTTCCTTATTCAGAGAGAGAGAGAGAGAGAGAGAGAGAGAGAGAGAGAGAGAGAGAGAGAGAGAGAGAGAGAGAGAGAGAGCTAGACAGACAAACAAACTGATTAACAGACAAACAGGCAAACAGACAAGCAATGAGACAGACAGGCAGACAGAAAATTACGGAGAGAAGTAAGGCAGAAAAATAAAAACTGAAAAAAAAAAAAAAAAAAGGAGGAAGAATGACAATAGAAAAAAAATAAGAAAAGTAAGCGAGGTCGGAAGGAAAAAATCACGAGAGAGAGAGAGAGAGAGAGAGAGAGAGAGAGAGAGAGAGAGAGAGAGAGAGAGAGAGAGAGAGAGAGAATGTTACACGGTCTTCTGAGGGATACACCACAAGACAACCTTCTGTCCATTGTGTTCTGTTCCCTTCCTTCACGTCTGTCCACTCTCTCCTGTATCCTGCCCACCTCCTTCACGCAGGACACTGGTTATCCTCTCGTACGTGTCCTTTTCTGTCCTTTTCTGTCCTTCTCTAGTCATTCTTCCTCGTAACCTCCTGATGCAAGATAGTGATCAATGTTCCCATGTTTCTCTCTCTCTCTCTCTCTCTCTCTCTCTCTCTCTCTCTCTCTCTCTCTCTCTCTCTCTCTCTCTCTCTCTCTCTCTCCTAGTTTTGTTAAGTTCTAAGTCTCGATACAAAATAACATAAGGAGCGTTGTTGTAAAAATTGTCAATCTCTTTGTATTTTCCGTTTCCTCTCGTTTGATTTTGTATTGATCATCTCTGTTATTCAAGTTTGTTTTTGTTGTTCATTTTGAAATTTCGGTAAAGAATTACGTAAGGGACGTTGTTGTGAAATATCTCCATGTCCTCCAAATTATTCTCTTTCTCCCTCGTTTTATTCCGTATTCATCCTCGCTGCTGTTCAAGGCTATTCCTCGCGTTGTGGTCACTTTTGTTATTCAGTACGAGCTCTTGGTAAAAATATGCATAAGGAAAGTTTTCTATTATTTTTATTCATTGTATCTCCTTTATTTTACTCTTTTCATCGTTTCCTCACCTTTAATTGCATGCTCAAACTTCTTTTTAATTCAAGTTTATTCATTGTGTTGCGTTCAGTTTTGTTATTCATTTTGAGATCTCAGTAGAAAATGGCGTAAAGGAAACCCATACTTTTGAATATCTTATTATTAACTTATTCTTTCCTTCGTTTCGTGCTCAACGTCTTAATTATTCCCCTGAGGTGTGTCCAACGTTGCTATTCGATCTGAGTTCTCACTGAAAATAACGTAAAGGAGATTCATACCTTTCTCCAATCCTTTTTTTTAGATTTAACTTAGATACACTTCATATCCTTCGCTCCGTACTCCGCGTCTCAATCATTCCCTGTGTGTGTTGCGTCCAGCGCTGCCATTCGATCTGAGTTTCTGGTCAAAAAAAAAAAAAAAGTGAGGGAGGGAGGGAGGGAGGGAGGGAGGGAGGGAGGGAGGCAAGCTGCGGCGAGTCGAGTGTCAGCCTGTTCCTTGCCTCTGTCCACCGTCCACTGTGCCGGGACCAGACCGCGGCCCGCCCCTCAAGTTATTACAGGTAGCGCCACTCCCTCTCCCCACGCAAGGAAGGTACTGTTCGGAAACTCTAACCTGGTACGAAAAATAGATAAAAAAAAAAAAAAACGAAAACTGGTGAACTATTTTGACAACATAGAAAAAGTCTTAATTCTCAGGTAAATAAAACAAGCACACGCACAGTTTTGCATTTTGATCACTCACATGTATACCAGGTTAGAGTTTTCTCAATAGTTTACATTTAGATACCACCGCTTCTATTAGGCTCCTGAATAAAAAAAAAACTCAGTCTCATGAACCCAGGTATATAATCGTTTTTTTTTTCCCCTCTCTATTTGTTGTCCTTCTCTTAGTCTTTTGAACCCGAAAGTAAAATCAGCTTTCTTTCTCCCTCCTGTTTATTGTTCTTCTCTTTGTCTCATGAACGGAAATATATAATTATCATTCTTTTCTTCCTGTTCATTAACTTTATTCTTGTCCCCTGAACCAAAAAAATATTTAGCAACTTTTCTTTCTTTTCTGTTAATTTGCCTTCTGTTAGTCCTGAGCCACAAAAAATAAAATCATCTTTCTTTTTCACTCTTTATTGCCTTAGTTTAGTCTACTGACCCAAGAAACAAAATAAACCTTTTCTTCTTTCCTGTATATTGGGCAACCAGACAGACAAACACCCAGACACACAGACAGGCAGACAAACAACCACGTAAACTAAACAAAAGACACAGACAGAGCGAACATTAAAGAATAACTGGAAACTTAATAAAAGGAAAACAAGAACCCTTCCTAATCTTAGCAAATGGAAGGCCAGAGAAAGAGAGAGAGATAGAGAGAGAGAGACGGGGTGGTTGACAGGGACACTGAGAGACACTAGTAGAGGAGGAACAATACCAGTGACTCGTGTAGAAACTTAGTGAAAGAAGAGTAGTAAGAATTTCCTTCAGCCAGATTAGTAAAGGCTGAAGAGAACTGAATAGTAGGAATATAAGTGAGGTGGAAGGACAGACAGACAGACAGACAGACATACACGCACACACACACACACACTGAATGAGAGTAATCTTCCCCAAAGGCTAAGTGTGACCTTGAGAGAGAGAGAGAGAGAGAGAGAGAGAGAGAGAGAGAGAGAGAGAGAGAGAGAGAGAGAGAGAGAGAGAGAGAATAAATAAAAGGGTAAAAAAAAGAAAAAAACTGCTTGAGGCGTAGGTGGAGCAGGAAAATTGGATTAACTCTCTCTCTCTCTCTCTCTCTCTCTCTCTCTCTCTCTCTCTCTCTCTCTCTCTCTCTCTCTCTCTCTCTCTCTCTCTCTAACAGCAAAATAAGTCAAGAATGTAATGAGAAGGTAACAAAAGAGGGGAGGAGGTACGCAACGGCTACACACACACACACACACACACACACACACACACACACACACACACACACACACACACATATACTAATACATTCACTCAGACATACAGACAGAATGGGGATGGGGGGAAGACACAACGGCTACGCACACACACACACACACACACACACACACACACACACACACACACACACACACACACACACACACACACACACACACACACACAAATACACACAGACAAACAGACAGACAGACAGACGGACCACAAGTCACGGGGGGAATGTATAACGCCATTTCCGGTCTGGCTCTCCTTCGCTTCGTAAACTAACGGACCAGACGGAAACTTCCTTGAAACCTAATTCTGTTTTATTATTATCATTTTTTTTTCTTATCCTCCGTTTTGTTAATTTTTTGCATAGATTTTTTTTTCCAAACTTTTATTTATTTTCATTTTTTTTAGTCGTGTGTTTGTTGATATATTTATAAGATTTGGCTGTTTATTTATTTATTTATTTATTTATTTATTCATTTTATTTGTTTCGATACTTACTTGTTTGTTTGTTTATTTTTGGTGGGTATATTTTTTGTATTGCCTTTCTAAACCTTTATTTATTTATTTATTTTTTGTTAAGTGATATATTTTTTCTTCCATTATTATTGTTTCTGTGTGTTTGTGTGAGAGAAGGGAGCGTTGTAATGATAAATTAACACTATAAGCTTTACTCTCTCTCTCTCTCTCTCTCTCTCTCTCTCTCTCTCTCTCTCTCTCTCTCTCTCTCTCTGCAAAGAAAAAAAAACGAAAAAAAACACACATGCCTTAACGTTCCCCTCAGTATACTCGTACACACACACACACACACACACACACACACACACACACACACTCACACTCATGGGAGCACAGTTATGAGATCCGCTCTGAGCCGTAAGGTGTAAATTTACCTG